>NC_039362.1:144253356-144853356 GCF_003573695.1 Papaver somniferum
GGGGGGGGGTTTGGATATGCATCGATTTCACTAACCTCAACAAAGCATGTCCAAAGGATAGCTATCCATTACCAAGCATAGACCATCTGGTAGAAGCAGTAGAAGGATACGAAGAACTGTCATTCATGGATGGACATTCTGGCTACAACCAAGTGGCCCTGTCAGAAGAGGATCAGCCACACACAGCGTTCTACACACCACATGGTCTTTATTGCTACACTAGAATGCCTTTCGGACTTCGAAACGCAGGGGCAACATACCAAAGAATGGTCGATGCTATTTTCAGGCCATGGATCGGAAGCACCTTAGAAGTCTATGTTGACGATATGCTCGTTAAAAGCAAGCTGCGCAAAGATCACCACAAGGATCTGAGAGACATCTTCGAAGCAATGAGGAAACGCCGCATGAAAGTAAATCCAGAGAAATGTACTTTCGGTGTCACCTCAGGGAAATTCCTCGGGTATTTGGTAACAAAAAGGGGCATCGAGGTAGACCCAGTGAAGATTCAGGCCATAGTAGAAATGCCATCCCCAAAGAATTTAAAAGAAGTTCAGAAGCTCAATGGGTCCATAGCAGCCTTGGGAAGATTTATTGCCCGATCCTCGGACAAATGCAAACATTTTTTTCAATATTCTCAAAAAAGGGAGTAAGTTTGAATGGACCGCAGAATGCGAAGAAGCCGTCCAAAAAATCAAAGAACACCTAGCTTCGATTCTGATCCTGCAGAAACCGGATCCTGATGAGGTTTTGGCATTATACATAACAGCAACCGAAGTCACAGTCAGCGCAGTGTTGGTCAAAACCAATACGAAGATAGAACAACCTATCTATTACGTCAGTAAGACCCTCAATTCTGCGGAAAGGAACTACACAAAGATCGAACAGCTTATCCTAGCATTGGTATGGGCTACTCAAAAGCTGAGAACCTACTTCCTAACTCACTTCGTCTGGGTCCCATGCAAAGCACCACTGGAAGCAGTCCTCAAAAGCACGGGAAAAGTGGGAAGAATAGCCAAGTGGAACACCCACCTGGACCAATTCAACATCATTCATGAAATTCCACATTCTCGAAAATCCCAAGTTTTGGCGGATTTCTTAGCAGACCTTCCCCTAGACAACGACGATGAGATTAAGGGAATACCAGAAGCCGAGAAAGAAAGCAAGGATCCAATGGATATCCTCGAACACTAGAGTCAAAGACAATGGGAAGTCTTCGTCGACGGTTCCAAAAATAAGGAAGGAGCAGGAATAGGCATTGTCATCACCACCCCAACCGGAGAAAGGATTGTACAGGCACTCAGGTTAGAATTCAAAGAGCATACCAACAACATCGTCGAATACGAGGCAGTCGTACATGCCCTCCGAATAATAATAGAGATGGGAGTAGCCGACGTAAGACTAACAAGTGATTCACAGCTTGTCATACGGCAAATAGGGCTCGAGTACAACGTGTACGATGACACTCTCTCAGCTTACATGGCCTTGGTCCAAACATTGGCATCACAAATTCCGAACATCAAGTTCCGGCACTTATGCAGAAGGGATCTCAGGCACGCAGATGACCTGGCATATATATCATCCATGCTGAAGGACGAAAGCATCGAAGCTATTAAAATAACAAGGGTATATGAGCCTTCGATTACACCTCAATTCTCCTTCGCTACCAATCAAGATACAGTGGAAGAAAATACCGAAGACCAAGTAGGAGAGGACATCCATAACGATTTTGACGAAGAAGATATCCTGTCAAGAGCAAATCAAGACGAAGACTTCATCAACGAAGATGATTGGAGAACGGTGATCCATGCGTTTCTCGAAAAGGGAAGTTTACCCGCGGACCATAAACAGACTAGGAAAATACTCTCCAAAGCAGGAAGATATGATATTCGGGATGGGATCATGTACAAGAAATCCTTCCTCGGACCGTTACTACGTTGCTTATCTCGAAAAGAGGGGCACCGAATTCTAAATGACATCCATTATGGGGACGTAGGGAATCATAGCGGTATGAGATCACTAGCCGACAAAGCCAAAATGCAAGGATATTACTGGCCCACGATGATACAGGATGCCGCAAGAATGTCCCGACGATGCGAAGAATGTCAGCGTTTCGCCAAAAAGATACACGCGCCAGCAACAATGTTGAATTCTGTAGATATCCCGTGGCCATTCGCAAAATGGGGCATAGATATCGTCGGGACTTTCATCGAAGGATCAGGGAAAAGGCGATTTTTGATAGTAGCCACGGACTACTTCAGTAAATGGGTGGAAGCTAAAGCCTTAGCCAGGATCAGAGACGTGGATGTGTTTACTTTCATATTCCAGAACATCATCTGCAGTTTCGGCATACCAGCAGAAATCGTATCCGATAATGGTAAGCAATTACAAGGGAAAAACATAGACATGCTCTTCGATGCTTTCAAAATAAGGAAGAACAAATCCACCCCTATATACCCTCAAAGCAACGGACAAGCGGAAGCCACCAACAAGACCCTCGCCCTTATCCTCAAAAAACAATTAGACGAACATAAGGGGCGGTGGTGTGAACAGTTGCATAATGTGTTATGGGCATACAGAACAACAAGAAGATCTGCCACCGGGGAATCCCCGTTTCTCCTCACTTATGGAGATGAAGCAGTCATCCCTACAGAGATACTCATGCCAACCACAAAGACCGAAGCGTGGGAGAAAAATCTCACAACAGACATGATGTTAGATAGATTGGACGACCTAGAAGAAAGAAGGGAAACGGCATTGCAGAAGATGGAAAATTACCAACGAAGACTTGCAAGGGAGTACAACAAAAAGGTAAAGCTTCGGAATTTTGTAGAGGGACAGTATGTGTTGAGAACAATCTCACAGTATCAACGAGAGAAGAGATGGGGAAAGTTAGCACCTATGTGGGGAGGACCTTTTATAATACACGACATTGCAGGAAGCGGTTCCTACTACCTTCGTAATATGAAAGGCGAAGTCCTCCGACATCCTTGGAATGCTAAGTGGCTCAAACCATACTTCCCATAGAGGCAACGCAGCCTTGCAACTGCGTGAAGGGTACCAGAAGAAGAAGGGAGCGTGACCACTCTACATGTTTCTATCTCTGGACGAGGAATTGCAGGCCTCAACCTATCAATCAAACAAGCTTTCTATATATCAACTAAACCTATCAACAATATTGGGGAAAGTAGTTAATCTACAATCTCTCAGGGCTCCCCCGTCAGTGTCCATAAGTGTAAGACCAGGGGGAAGGCACCCAGCAGAAAGAGATACCCAACCAATCTTAAGGCAACGGGTCGATGGAATGGTTGTATGTAAAAAAAATTTTAACCCCATATCCTAGAACGTTACCTCGGCCCCCACCGTCTGGGAATCCTCTGGCCAAGGGTTCTCCAGTAGGGTGACAGGTCTCAAGCCGATCACGAAGGTACCTCCCTTCGGGATCGCACCCAAACACTTAAAATCCTCTTTTATTTTTAGTCTTTCATCACAATGCTTAAAATAAAAACAAACCAACATTGCAGGTATATCAAGAAAAGGATCCATTTCATAAAGGATGATTACAAAAAGTGGAAGGCCAATTCAAGGAAGAATACACATCAAAAAATATTCCTTTTACATGATACTAGCAAAAAATATTCTTTTTACATGATTACAAAAAGTAGAAGGATAATGATGTTGCGGTCTCTACAAAATGCTGCGGTCTCTACCTAGATGATGTCGCCCCATCAGCAGGATTGTTCCGAATACTTGAAGGGACGCTCCCACCAGATGAGGGTCCCGAGGAGCCAGGCAAGGCAGCAGGAACTGGACGACGCGGATAGTTCTTCACAAGACCATGCTCGTTATTTAGGCCAAGTTCTATCTTCTCTAGCATCTTGTTCGTCTCCTCAGCCAATTGACACCGAGCCTTGTGCTTAATAACTGTCGTCCGCTATTGGGATTGGGATAACAATGAAGATAGACGATTCACTTCTTTAGAAGCAGCACCGACGGCCTCCTCGCGGGTTGCCGCTAAACTCTTGAAATGATTGGTCTGTTCTTCCTGCTGCGCTAAGGAAGATTGAGCCTTTTCAAGTTTTTCATTTATAACGCGAAGTTGTCCCTCGAGCTCTGAAAAAGACAACACCAGGGAGTTAGCACAGAAAAGACACAATCACACTCGATGGAATAGGGTTATACCTTCGACACAAGCCGAAGCTTCTTCATACTCATTAACAAACGCATCTCGCGCTTCATCAAGATGGTCATACTCCGCGGATAATTTCTTATAATCTAGTTGAAGGTTGGTGAGAGTAAATTGTCTGGCATCTAATTCTACCTGCTTCATCGAATCCATGTGACGAAGGTGGTCGACTTCTTTGTTTATCTCTGATACCCCCTTGCTCAATCTGTACATACACACTTCAAGATTTCTCTCAGACTCAGCCTGACGAGCTACTTCAGCGCGGGACGCGGCAAGGGCCTTGCTTATAGCACCGGCTTCGGCACGGGTATTGTCCCTTTCTCTGGCAAGACACAACATGCTATCCTCAACTCCTGGAAAAGGGAGGGATCGAGCCTTTTGTAATTCCTCTTCCATAAGTTGTATCCTAGACTCCAACAAGGAAGTACGCTCACGGGATTCCCGCAGATTCTCACGTGTCCACAACAGTGTACCGTTGAATAAAGCACGGTCATGGCTATACAGATTCTGCATATCGACCATCTGAACATGCCTTGCGCGCCATACCTCAGCCCGAGCGTCCCACTTTTTGGCTTCGCTTTTAATTTTCTCAACAAGCTCTTTGATACGGGATTTCTGTCGTGCCCTTTCATTGCGGAGCCATATCAGCTCGGGGATGCCACCCACTGAAGATAGGGTGGGGAGACTCAGAAAAAACACCATAAGTAATGAAGGAATTATGACACATTGCGAGGGAAAAAGAGGAAAAAGAGCCAAACCTGTGAAAGCTGAAACTTGGCCGCGAGTTTGCTCTAACTCGGCGCGAAAGACTGCAAGCTCTGAACGAAGACCAGCCTCCGCTTCACCCAGCTTTTCTTTCTCTTTTAGGCTTTTCTTCATCTCTTCAATTTCCACCTCAGCCGCAGATAATTCCTTTTCTCTGTGACGAAGCTTAGCCTCGAGCTTCAGAGATTTCGCTTTGAAGAACTGATACAGCACGTGGTTACAATGCTCACTCCTCATCATCTACACATCAAGACGACAAACATTATTTTACCGAAGAATTCGATCGTCACGAAGAAATATGTACGAAAATTTACCTCCAAGACACGCTGCTGAGGAAAGCCATATTGATACCCGTCGGCTATGGCCATCATATCCGCAACGGAAGAAGGAGGCTCCGACACAAGGATAGCTTCGGGAACACTCAAATTTCTTCCCCAGGCCTCAGATACCCGCGCCTTGGAAGACATTTCCATCATACGACGGGTATATGCATCAGAATCCTTTTCACCAGTAACAACCGGGGCGGTATGAGGGACAAATAGCAGATCCTTTTTCTTGAGCCAATCCATTATGGTGTCCTCACCCTCAGATGTCGGCGAATGAGGAAGATCCGCGGCAGGCGAACCAATCACCGACTTCCCCTTTTCTGATACGGCCCCTTCAGCACAAATGTCGGCACCAACATGCGCACCATGCTCCTTCGCGCCACCATCCGGAACAACAGCGTCTTCGTTATCAGCACATCCCAATCATCATTGGGGGAAAGTAGAGAGAAGTACTCAGGAAAATCGAGGGCATTGTCGAAGAACTCCCATGTGGAATACATCCGGTCAAAAGAAAACTCTTGAGAATGGGTGGGGAGAGTATCCGCAGCATCACCAGCAGGGGCATAAATATCACCAATAACACCGCCATCAGCTACCACGACGTTATTTCTCCCTTCATCACCACCATGACCCGCACAGACCTATTCTTCGACATTGAGAGGGGAAGTATCGGTACGTTCCTCCCCATCTGTAATCTCCTCATCCTCAGCAAACTCTTCGTTCACCGGACTGGCAACTTCTTCATGAGCCTCAGCCTCACCCATCACAATGGTAGAAGACTGCTTCGGCTTAATCTTTTTCTTCTTCGACACCTGAAAACCAACACCATAAAAAGAATTATTTTTCCCCGAACAGTTGAATTTCTAAAGAAGGAGAAGCGCAGCTAGAATCTGCGTACCTGGGCAATCGAGGCACTCCTCGGTGGAAGTATAGCACCAGAACCTTCCTCCTCGTCTCCCTCAACGACGTCAAGGGCATAAGGAAAATTCATACCTGCGATGTTTAAACGCCAGGGACAGAAATCTCCATAACGAGCAGGAGGAGATTCACGTGGCCTGCTACTCTCAGTAGGACGCCAACCGCGTGGACCGGGAATCCAACCGTACGCCCAAGGACCAACAACTTCGATAACGGTAGCGTGCCACTCGTAGTCATGGTCGCGCTTGATCCTCTCGCGTGCCGGAAAAAGTTTCCGCTGACTAGACCCCTCCGTGCTGGGAACATACTTCAGCTTGGCATAGCTGACCTCATTTAACAGACGAATTTCTCCCCGAGGAGCAGCGAGATTCCGAAGGCTAACACTCCACGGCTTACGGTTCCTACTATTGACGTAATCACCGAAGGAGTTATTGAAATTCGCAGGAGTATACCATTCCTTCTCCGAGGGATTGGGAACGTAACAAGTCATTGTCGTCTCCCCCTTACTCCGCAGATAGCACTCCCTCAGTGCACGAAGATAAATCCCCGATAGTTGCGATACAGAACGGCTATGAGTATTGGTGGAAGAGCCTTCACGACTAGCAAGCACATCATAGTAGAAGGAATCACCTGACTTGTACAACGGCAGCATAAGACCAGCTTTGAACGCTCCAACCGTAGTCAACAAATGAAATTCATCGAACTCATACTTTGCGATAAGCTCATAAGTAATATCATCCTCAGGGGCATAGAAACGAACCTCGAAGGCTTGAAGCTCATGTTTTTCCTTAAATATTTAGAGATCAATATGCTTGAACGTTACTTTTTTCTTGCTGACCGAAACGCTGCGTATCAATGGGGCAGCCTCATCCTCCTCGGCGGGACCGGATGAACTAATGAAAGCCTCGAAAGCCTTTATCTTCAAAGAAGGATTTTTTGGAAGATTCAGCCCTCGGAACACCACCTTTGGTATTCTTCCCTTTAAAAGAAGTTATAGGAGGTGGCGACAGATGATGCTCGGGCACTACAGAATGTAGAGGAGGAACATCAAAAGCGACAGCACGAGTCGGTGCCTGCGTACTCCTAACATCATCACGAGGACGAGACACCGCGCGATCGACAACTTTTCGAGATCCAGAAGGATTCGTCGAAGGAACCTCTTCCCTAGAAGATGAGTCCTTCGCCCCAGAAGAAACTCGATTTCTACGAACATCATCTTGAGACTCTCTACGCGGAGGAGATCTCGATAGACCAGAACCAGGAGTCTGATAAGGAAGCCGCGGACGGTCAGACATGGCTGCGAAAATAATAATCATAAACAAGTCAAAAACAAACACAAGGACATCACAAGATCAAAAAAAAACCACATAAATAGCAATCCACACACGATAACGCAGAAACCCTAAAATTAGCATACATGCTCGAAACTCCCTAAACCCTAAAATAGCAATCCTTGATTTAAGACGAAGAACAGGGGCAAACTAGCATGCAAGCATTAAAAGAAGTTCTTCATCACAAACAAGGGAAAACAGTAGCAGAAAATTTAAAAATCAACATAGCGTGAAACAGTGGAAACAAAGAAAAACTTACCAGCAAAAACAGCAGCAGAAAGAACAAATCAGAAATAAAGAGGAGGCAGGTGTGATTAATGCTAAGGCGAAGAGAATTTAAGGACTGAAGAATGAAAACTGACAGAGAATTTAAATGAAGACTGATAGAGAATTTAAGGGCTGAAGAACAAGGAATGAAAAGCAAGGAATGAAGACGGAGAGAATGAAATTAATTTTTCTCTCTTCCTTAATATACTCGAAAGAAAGAGGAGGAAGTTAAGAGAGGAATGGGAAACGTGCCCATTAAATGAGCAGTTAATGCACGAATAAAGAAACATGCCCAAGTATCTAGGAGAAGTTATTAGGAGAGAGGAAGAATATGTAACGACTGTTTTCTTCGATGCTCCCGCTAAACACTCAAGCCCGAAGAAAAGGGGAAAATTGTGTGCACATATTTCATCATCAAACATGTGTATATAGGAACATACGTGGAGAGCATGCGGACAAAGTCATCAAAGCATGATGACGTGTGCCCACAGCTAAGACGCTCATCCCGCCGACGTTGGATCTTTGCCCAAATAAATCTAAGGGCAGAAGTTAAAAAGACGTATCGGTATCACGATGTACTACGGAGCACCAGATAACTCACGAAGAGTTACTTTATCTCATCCCCAAAAGAAGCCAAGATCAACGGTGGAGAGAAAATGAACTGACATGGATGTGACAGGGGCAGAAGACACTTGCCTGACACGAGCAGGCACCTCAACTACCCGCATTAAACACTCTGAGCAACATACGTGTCGATCAACCCGTGGAACGAACGAAGAAGACTCTGCCTGATGAAGTAATAAACGAATACCCCCGCGGGAAGGACACAGAACACAAGAAGATAAGGTTCCAACGGTCCTCAGAGATGGGTCCCACACTCTAACCCTATAAATACCCCCTCTCCACCAAGAGTGATGGGATCGGAAAGGGAAGGAAGAGAAGGAGAGAGAAGAATTTTGAGCGTAAGTTAGTCCTTTACAATAGAAAGACATGTAAACTCAAAAGTCATTCGACTACTCCTGTAATCGTCAAGTATATAGTGAAAGAACAAACCCCGTGGACGTAGGCCTTAGTGCTGAACCACGTAAACCTCGGTCTTGTTTATATTTCAGCACTTTACGTTTGCCTAAAACCCCATGAATCTTTATTTTTATGTTTTGTTTTCTTTGTTTTTACTTATATCCCGTGCGCAAACGCCCGCACGGAGTTAGATGAGGCTGTGATAAACCCGAGAGTTTTGAGCCAAGGAATCGACACTATGATATCATCATTACAAATCATTCTAAATTACGATGTTTGGTTGTGAGCATTCCGATATCTTCGTGATTTGTGTGTTCACATTCAACATGTTCTTGATCAAATTTGAAAGATGTATGGTTGAATTTTCTAAGGACTCCGAAGGGGTAAAACGATGTTGGAACTTGGAAGCCGAATATTCTGAGCTTAGACGATGTCAATGAAGGAAAATAGGGAGAGCATGATTCATGGTAACAAGAAAAGAGATTCTGCTGGTAGTGGCGATCATCTTCAACCATGAGCCAGAACCTCCACTATTGTCCTGGTACTTGTGTTTGCATAGGCGTGACGGGAAATAATGAAAAAGACTAGTCGTTTGTTCACATTTGCAAAGTTCCACCACTCTCAGTTTTCGAGCTATCCAACTTTGATTTCTATTAGTTGACTTAGACGACTGTTGACCAAATGACTGGGACATAAGTTGCAAGACTTGACTATATTGCAACATCTGTCCTCAGGCTCCTCAACATAACATACGTTCATTCTAAACATGCACATTAAAAATTCAATCATTTTTCTGGGAGACGGCACAAAAATCTTCCTACAAACTTTCCACTCACAAATGGATGAGACGTCTTTCAAATAAAAACAAACAAAAAGAAGTCCTATTTCAGATGTTCTAAAACTTAAATTTGCACCAAATATTATCCGAGAATAAAGAAGAATCAGAAAGGAGAGTGAAGATAGAAATGGGGAATACATAAATCATTTTTTTTTTCTGCAAATCCAAAATGGCCATGATTATTGTTATCAAGGGTACCAAATTAAGTGAGGGTGTACCAAAACTATAACAAGACAAAACAGATTTTCATATAAGACAAAACAGTTTTTGTCTTGGCTTGGTACATCCTCACTAAACCTGGCACCCCATTAACAGCCTTGTGATTTTCTCCGTTGTTGAACTTCAATATAACCTTTTTGTTATGCAGGGGGTAGACAGATAGCATTTTGGAGAGCACTGAAGGGTATAATCAAGATATATGCTCATATTTACTTTTTTTTAATACAAATTTTTGTTTAGACATATTTCCACCTATATGCCTTGGCGTAATGAGTTTCACAATCAGTCATAAATTCTTTCCCATGCAATTTACATCACCTTCACAAAAATGAAGTGCAACAGCCACTATACTGACGTACAGTTATGATATCGAGAAGGTTGAGGAAGAAGTTGATGGGTTTTGCAAATTCCGAGGAGAAGAAAGGAAAGGTTTCGGTGGAATCACCAAGACTTCAACACTTCCTTCCAACATTCCCAACACTTCACTCACTGAAGGACGATTCAGTGGATTCATTTGTATGCACCACAGACCCACTATGATCATCTTTCTTATAGCATCCTCCCTTTCTTCAGTCAGTATCCCATCAAGACCAAGATCTTGGTCCTGAATAAGACGGTCGTAAATCCAGTCTGGAAAATACATTTGTGAAGAATGGTCCATCCCACTTTCACATCAAAGTTTTTTCTACTCCCAACCATTTGTAACACCATCATTCCATAGCTGTACACGTCTGACTTGTTAGATGTGTCCCAAAGTTTCCACTGAACACTTCTGGAGCTATGTAACCAGCAGTCCCTCTAACTCCCAACACCGATACGCAAGTGCTCTCCTTAAAAGGACAACGCTTGGCTAGTCCAAAATCCGATATCTTCGGACGAAACTCCTCATCCAAGAGAATGTTATGAGGTTTTATGTCGAAATGTAGAATTCGTGTGGTACAACCACGGTGTAAGTACTCGAGTCCACGGGCAATTCCAATTGCAACATGGAATAATATTTCCAATCCTACGATAAGACCACTTGGTTCTGATGATGCTAGATCTTTGCCGTAAATGAATCTGTCAAGTAAACCATTAGGCATAAATTCATATATAAGAGCTTTTTGGTTATGTTTACCATAATAAAAACCTATTAGCGTAACAATGTTAACATGAGAAGTCCTACTAATGCTTGCAACCTCATTGATGAAGTCTTCCCCAGTGTCATCCCTATTTGGTTTGCTGAGTAGAACCTTCACCGCAACCAGACGACCATCATGAAGCCTTCCTTTGAAGACAGAACCATACCCTCCTTCTCCAAGCTTTTCTTCGAAGTAGTTAGTCATTTTCTCCACATCCATATAACTATATCTCTTTGGAGCTAAAGCTCCATGAGTTTTTAAGAAAGACTCAACATTTTGATCATTCTTATTTATGATGACATTCCAAAACCTAGGGGGTTTCCTTTTCAAGCAATGGATCAGCATGACAATAGATAGAACCAGTACCACCGTAGCGAATGCGGCCCCTGCACCTGTAAATGAAAGGTGATGTTAAATAAATGAGTTGTTGAGAGATACAACCAGTTCATCCATGAGATCAATATTATGAATACCTATTAAGATCTTTTTCCTTCTTCTATTAGACTTTGGAGCTGCACCTGCATAGCCATGGAAAACAAGATTAGTCCCAGGAAGTTTAAGCTTTACAGCATGCACTACAATTGCTGTTTTCGCACAATGCACCTGTTATCAACTTACCATGATATATGCAGCTTTTCTGACTACCCATCAAGACAAAAACATACAAATTTAATATTCTCAAAACCGCAATGTCCACCGCTTCGTTGGCATGCATTGCAGTCAGCACTTACTGATGAATTCCATGTCAAAACAAAACCCGCTTTTAGCAAGGACACACACTTCTCTGAACTAGAATTCACAATTTTGAATTCCTCTTGGTTACGGATGATTGTTGCATAAGAAGTAAGAGTCTTATTTGAATTTTCCGCACAAGTGATAGGATATACAAGAATATTCGGTAGGAACCAAACTACAATTATAGAAGAAATATAGATCAATATGGTGTGGGTTGATTGAAAAAGGAGAACCAACAACGGTGAAGTTCCGACAAGGAATTGGACAACTTGGTTCATCATAAAATGCAGCAGCATTAGTCACTGAAAGCGACTGGTTTGTGTAAGAGATGCCGCGTATAAGGTAATCTTGGCCGGATAGATGAAGAATAGGAATTTTATGATCAGTACAAGTTATCTGAAAGTCAGGGTGACCACAATATGATTCATGGTCACCATATATCCAAAATGGATAGCTTATGGTTAGATTGGCTCCGCAGTTTTTAGGTTCACAAGCTCTGAATGTTTTGTTTTGAGGTTTCTAGTAAGATAATGAAAATGATAATATCAAGTAAGACCGGAAAGAAGAATTCATTCGACATGTTTTGATCAAAATGGAAAGGAAGAACTAGAACAACACAGGAGGAATATCTATTCTTATAGTAGTATGTTTTTTTTTTTTTTTCTTTTGAACAGAAAAGTATACTGTTACATGTTATTATCATGGTTTTAAAGAGAGCAAAGGAAAAATGAAAATGGAAAATACGAGGAAGTGGTCATTGTTGACATTTTCTTATACTACTTTTTGTTTGATTGTTGGTATACTGTACTATACTGACAAAACCGTGCTGGAGTAAGCGGAAAGAATACACTAAAGTCTCCACAATCAAAAGAATCGCATGTTGGAACTTGGAAGGTATAACTTGAGCTAAAACGATATTAATGAAGGAAAATAGAGAGAGCATGATTCATCTTCAACCGTGAGCCAGAACCTCCTCCACTGGTGTTCTTGTGCTTGTTTTCCTTAAGCATGACGGGACATAAAGAAAAGGCTAGTCGTGGTTCACATTAATTTGCAAGTTCTACCACTTTCTCTTTTTGAGCTATCCAACTTTGACTTCTGTTAGTTGTATTAGACTGATGACTAAATGAAACGAAGTCACCGACTCCGGTTTTTCCTTTCAAAGTTGGAAGAATGTGTCCGATTCCAATACACAAGCTAGAAAAAGATGCCTTTTAAGAGAGTTAAGTTACGTTTGAGACGCAGCCGGGGAAAACTCACGAGAGTCATCCAAATGGTCCATAACGCTTTTGGGCCTATCAATAAATTATCATCAGCTTGGATTCAGTTGTGTGTTTATGGTAGAACGATTTTTTTGGGCACTAGCCCATTCTGGTGGGGGACTACCCATTTATTTTGGAATGGATATTTGAAGTAAAATTGAGCCACCCCTTATTTTCATATTTTGTTAATACCAAAAAAACCCTTTGTAATTAAATCAGTGTTAATGTAATGATTAGTTAGTGTTAGTGTAATGATTAATTAGTGATTAGTGAGTCTTTAATAAGATAGTTTTGTTAGAATCAGAATTATTGAGAGAGAAGAAGAAGAAGAAAAGATGAAGAAAAATATGGTTGAACCCAAAAAATCTTATTTTGAGTTTTCTAAATATGATATGAGTGATTCATGTGATGATAACTCCTCATCAGATTCAGAACCTCCTCATCTTCTAGAGTATTTGTCATTACTTCTAACGATCCGGGTGTGAGTTATTTGTTAGATGATGAATGTTTTTTTCCCCAAACTCAAGCTAACGACCCAAATGATGAATTTTATCAGCCACGACCAGAAGATAAAGATATGGGTACTCAGGTATGGCTCAAATTTAGTTAATGTAGCTTGAATTGTGCAAAAATTTGGCTAAAATGAAAATTTTCAGTAACAAATTTCGGCTAGGTCAAGGTGGTTCTGTTACCAAATATGCAATGCGATGTAACCGAACTCTTTTGTATGTGCAGTTCAGTTACTTGATGTAGCATACGCAGGTAGCCGAACTCCATTTTAATGGAGTTTTTTCTGAGTTCTGTCATCGTTTTCCAGAACACGTTGCTGAACTAATAGCATAGAGTAGACAAATAATAGTTTGGATTAGTCGTGTATACTATCGTGGTTGCCGAACTTATAGTTCGGTTTAGTCGTGTGAAATAACTTTGTTTCCGAACTTCTAAGGAGAAAATTTTTCATCCAATTTCGGCAAGCTCGCAAAATATTTCTAGTGACTAGATAACCGAACTCTGAGTTCAGTAAGGCCGATAAATTTTTACAATGCCGAACTTTTAAGTGTTTCTTGTTTGTGGTTGTCATTGACGTTGTGCTATTTCTCGTAGGTTGAATGTGATCCAATACCAATGGAAAATCAACCTTCCCCGGTTGATATTTTGTACGAGGACACATCCCATCACTACATGAATGACTTAATATTCAAAGATCCAGTAGAGGCAAAGAGTTGGGCTAGACAACATGCACAAAAAGACATTTGCGTATTAGTTTTGAATGGGAATGAAACAAAAACTCGCTTTGAAATGGTTTGTGAGAGAAGCGGTGATCCCGACAAAATCCACAAGAGGAAGGGTTATGTTTATAAAGGAAAGACAAATAGGAAGAACAAAACTTTATCAAAGAAGATTAATTTCCCATTCAAACTATCATTTAATCATAACAAAGATTTGGATGGATGGGTTCTCTACCGGGTTATGGAAGGTCGTCATAACCACCCTCGTCCGGAGCATCTTGAAGGACATTTTATGGCGGCAAAGCTAACTCTTAAAGAGATGGACAAGGTAGCTAAAATGAGGAAAATGAATATTTCACCACTTCAAATGCTCCAAATACTAAAGGAAGATAACAAGGATAACCACTCAACTTTGACACCATTTACAATGCAATTGAGATGATTAAAAGGAAGGAATGGAGAGATAGACAAGTGATGCAACAATTGTTTTTCTTGACCAAAGAGAAATACTACGCGGTTCAAAAGGATGTGGATTCGGATGGAGAGATAACACAACTCTTCATTGCGCATCCGACGAGTGTTCAATTAGCTCAATGCTTTCATGAAGTTCTAGTAATGGATTGCACTTATAAGACAAACAAGTACGAGACGCCATTGTTGAATATTGTTGGGCGTACTTCAACGAAGTCACCGTTTACCGTTGCGTTTTGTTTCTTAAGGGACGAGCAAGAACCTAGTTATATTTGGGAACTACAACAAGTTAAGGCAATCTTCCGAGGTGATGATATTCCCGGGGTTATAGTGACCGACAATGAAGTTGCATTGATGAATGCAATAGAGTTAGTGTTCCTACTAGCCCATAATATGCTTTGTACGTTCCATATATGGTGTAATTTTGTCAATAGGTGCAAGCCAATAATATGTCCACCCAAGAAAAAAGGATATGAGGAGTTTAAGAAGCTACCGGAAGATAAACAAGAGGATGCAAAAGAGAAGGTTGAAAAACAATAAAAACTAAATTACGCTAAATGGGTTGCTTTCAACGGTGAATGGAGGTAATTGTGTTGGTCTCTTACCGAGGAAGAGTATTATCTAAATCTTGTGGTGTTTATCGCCCATTGGGATACTCCCGATTACCCAGATTTTGTATCGTATGTTCTTCGCCAATGGTTGGAACAGCACAAAGAGAGGTTTGTTTATGCCTATACCAAAAAATATAAACACTTTGGAAATCAAGTGACAAGTTTGGTAGAGTCGGCTCACCACCGGTTGAAGAAGAATCTCTTTGGATGTGTTGATAATTTTGTGACCGTGTGGAATGCTATGGAAAATTACTTCAAGCGCGACTTTGATATAATTAAAGAGAAGTTCCAAAAAAGCCGTATATTCAAAATGAGGGGAAAGTATGCTAATCACCAATTGTTCAAGGGAATCCATTTTAACGTATCTCGGCAATGTATGAAGTTGTTGATTATACAAGTCGAGTTGATTGAAAAGTGGGAAACCAAGCGGGATGAGGTGTGTGTTTGTAACATGAATAAGTGTATGGGACTCCCTTTTCGCCATATGATAATCAACTACGAGCATGGCGTAATCCATTTAAGCGACATTGATCCATTTTGGAAGCATCTAAGTTTTATCCCCCCTCCAAAGGGAGAAGAAGACGGAGAAGAGTTTGGTGACAACGAAATGGGAAGAACCGTAATAGAGATGTATCGAGGAATGAACAAGCTCCAAAAAAAATGTTTTGGGATGACATGAGGACAATCATATATCCACAAACTTCGGAGAATGTTCATGAACAGCAAAAAGGCAAAGGGAAAGGTAGGCCATACTCCAAAGAAACAAAAAAGCAACTTAGAGAATATGCGAAGGTGTTGTCTAAGAAGAAGAGTGAGCAAAATGCAAATACTAGAGATACTTGTGCACATGAGTGGACCAATGCAAATTATTTGGAGGACTCTAAGAAACGGACTAGGAGTGTTGCGGAGAAAGGCGAAACAAGTGAGCGAGATTTGAAGAAAAAAGGTATGATGTGTCCATCGCCACCAAGCCAACCAACTCAATTGCCACCTATTAATAAAGACTACTTAGAAGAGCTACCTCTATCCATTAGAAAGTTTGTTATATCCACCGAAGACGTTCCTCCGGATGGAAATTGTGGTTTTCATGTTGTCGTACAACAACTAGGGCCTTTCATCGAAGGTGCCAAGCGATATAATGGGTACGCAATCACTCATGTAAGGCAAAAGTTGTTGTGGAAACTAAAGGAGAATCCAGACTTTTACAACACAATGTTGTGCGAGGAAGGTAGTATCAACGAGCAATTTGTTAGGTACCAAAGTCGTCTTCATGGGGGTCATCCGATCACAAGGGATTATTGGATTAGCATGCCGATATGTGGACACTTAATCGCCGAGGCATTCAATTGTGTGGTTTATTATTTCTCAAAATATGCTAGTTTCATATTCACTCCAAAAACAACAGTATGTGTCGAGCAACTCAAACGAAGGAGATTTGTGATTGCATTGATTGACAACAACCACTTTATAGGCCTCCGATTAGAACCTGATTGTCCATTGTCTCCGATCTCCATAAACTCTTATTGGCCTGCACTTAACCCCGATATAATGTTGGGTTGGTGTATTATGTATGAGCATAACATGGATATGTGGAAAGCTTTGAAGAATTCAGACGAAATTATACATGAAGGTCAAATTTCACTTGAGGATGATTAAATGACACATGTAATGGAACTAAGTATGCTTATCAATCAAATACTATGTTTTTTGAAGTGTGGTATCAATTATTGAGTTAATGTTAGTATTTTAGTAAGTTGACAGATAATAGTTCGGTTAGAAAGTATGATTAAAGAGAATGCCGAACACATAGTTCCGCTACCTGCGCAAATACTTCAGGTTGTCGAACTACATATTTTCTAGCCACTTCTGCTTTGGTTGTACAGTTAGACAACCTAAAAATATTCATAAGGTAACCGAACACTCTGTTTCTTTTGGATTTAATGAAATGAAATTCTTGGATAGAAGTTCGGTTAGGAAATGAAATTACAGGACTTGCCGAATTATTACAGAACTTTCCGAAATAAAATTACATAAAATTTAATATCTGAAACGCGTTAAGAAAAAGTCTTTAAGGATGCGGAAATGATCTTCATATTTGAAATCCTTTCTCTTCCATCTTCGCCATTCATTTTTTGATGTTAAAATGATTTCGTCGCCGATTTCACCCCTAAGTCGATACCGCCTTACAATACGAAATAAAGCCATAAATTCCACAACTCTTTCTCTAATCTTTCCAAATCGAATGAACAAAGCTATATGATCACAGTTATGAGGGTTTGTTGTGTCGAAGCAGAATTTCTTATGAATTTTCCCCAATAACTTTGACTTATAATACCATTCATTCTTCACCCCTCTTTGGATAATATAATATGTAGTTTCTGCAAAGAGAAAGATCTTCATCTAGAGTAAATTTAGGACTAGTAGCTGCCATTTATTGGAGATTTTGAAACAAAATGTTAACTATGAGACACATATATATACCACTGAGGTGTATAACGGCTATAAAAAATAGTTGTTACTTGATATTTTTGTCAGATAAGTACATTCTAATTTCAAAATTACTAGTTCATTTAACAGATAAAAAGTTGCGAGCAAACCGAACTGTAAAGTTCGGTTACAGAGAAAACAATGAGGTAACCGAACTTTTATTTGAAGGCTCAGACACAAACTGAATATATATTTGATACACAAACCACTCTAAAACAAACCTAAGAATGGAGTTGTGTGATTTCTACATCAAGAGAATGAGTTTTTCAACTTGTGCAAAAGCAAAATTTTGAGTCTCCAGAGAATAATTCGGTAACTTAACATATTATACTATGCTAACCGAACTCTGAAGTTCAGTTACCAGGTAAAATAAAGATGAAACCGAACTTTTATTTTAAGGCTCAAACCAATCTGAACATATAAATGGTACAAAATCCACTCTAAAACAAACTTCACTGTGTAAATTTGTGATTTCTGCATCAAGAAAATGAGTTTTGCAACTTGTGGACAACTCAAAATTTGAGTCTGCATATAATAGTTCGGAAATGACTAAAAGGTTGCGAGCAAACCGAACTTTAGAGTTCGGTTGTCCTGTTAATTTATGTGGGAACCGAACTTTCATTTGAAGGCTCAAACACAATATGAACATAGAAGGTACACAAACCACTCTAAAACAAACTTCAGTATGCAAATTTGTGATTTCTGCATCAAGAATGAGGTTTGAAACTTGTGGACAACTCAAAATTTGAGTCTACAAATAATAGTTCGGCAATGACTAGAAAGTTACGAGCAAAGCAAACTTTCGACTTCGGTTGTCTTGTTAATTTATGTGGGAACCGAACTTTATGATTGGTTACCTGCTAAACTTTCACACATTGCCGAACTAGATGTTCGATTTTCTACATAAAATTTCTGACTAACCGAACTTCTCCCTGTAGCCAAAACATTGGAGAGTTGTTGAACTCTACTTGTAAAATAAACATAAAATAAAAAGACAAACCCAATTAAAACAATATAAAAGTGTTACACATACCAAACTACTAAATTCCTCAACTAATTGTTTAAAACACACAAACATACGAAATTAAACCATACGAAATCCATAATTAAGATGTTTTTTGAAACTAGTACCATACGAAATCACTTATGACCACTACGACGAGGCCTTTTATTTCCTTTTTCACCACGAGTCTTAGATATAACTTCCTCAGCAGTTGGGGTTTCATCTCTTCCACCGTGGTAATAGATTCGCAATTTGAACCTTCTCCTTGTTGTCGACCCCTCTTCATTTGCTTAGACCGACTTGCCTCCACCATTCTTTGAGATATAAGATGCTCCCACTGGCTGTGGTACAAGGTTTGTTCCTTTGGCGACATCGACTCTCCACTACGGATTCTAGTCATCCATTTCTTCAACAATTTCGTACCCTTCTTCACCTGATTCCAATTTTTACCACAAGTAAATATATTTTCAACAATTTGTAACAACTTTAAAGATAAAGAAAAAACATGTGATTACCAAATTATCCCATAACTTAATGGCTTCTTCACCAAAAATTGGCATCTCCTTTTGAGCTCTCTTAGCCTCCCTCTCCTTTGCCTTCGCCTTATCAGCAATAGCTTTTTGCTGTCTATTTATCACAATAGGATCCCCCTCCATGTTTAGCATTCTCTTGGTTCACTTCCTGTAACGATCCCCCTCCATGTATAGTAATCGTATTTTTATATAGTGGTAAATAGAGTTGTCGTTCACTCGAACTTGATGAGATTGAGTTTTAAGGTTGAATTAAAGAAAATAATAAAACTAGCAAAAATATAAAAAATATGAGTAACAAGATGGAGGGACACTGAGACTCGGGATTTCACCAAACAACAATTTTATGCGGTTCAAATATCAATTCTAAACAGTAATAGCTCATAAAAATTCATTAACTCTAATTCATTGCCTAAAGTAGATTTCGAAAATAATGGATGTAAATCTAAAGCATGGGATATCAAAACATTTAAGAAAGCATAACCCATCAATTGAAATGACAACCATTCAACGAAAACCATAAATCAATTAAATAACAGTGCAAATAGTCATAATAAAATTAATATAATTACCGCATTCATGAGATTTGGTTTCCTCCGCCGTCCCAGAAATGGGGTCTAGCTCCTCATGATAATGCCAGAGATGATAATATGATTAAATAAATTTATTTTATTAATCACCATTGGAGTTCTCACAATAAACCGTACAATCTTTTTTCTAAAATAATAATAATCAGAAACAGTAGAAAATAGAATTGAAAATATTAAACTCCAAATGAAATAACGCTCTTGGCTCCGGACTACCGGCATCTCCAAATGTGCTCTCTAGCTCTCTATTTATACACACAAATACACATTACTCAAATATATTCTTCCATAACTCCAAAATCTTCTTCTTTTTAATTAAAAATATCTTCAGAATTTTTCCTTCTCTTTATTCTATATATTTCTTTATTAAACCCATATCTTCTTTAATTCGCAGAATAAAATCCAAGATAAAATCTTCTAAGGATATCTTTCTTGTTTAATACAAGATAACTTCCTTTTTCTTCAAAACTTCATGTTTATAAGGCAAGAAGATATTCTTATCTTAAAGATAGTAAATCTTTTACCGTTGACACCAAATTTCCCGCCAATTTTTCTTTTCAAATCAAGGAAGAAGATGGAGTCCCCTTAACCAGTGATGGGGTGCGATTAGCAGCTGGCTCCCTGGTTACTCCTTATCAATTAGGTGCCCCTTATCCAAAATTGAGAGTCCGAATAACATGTGTCCTCCGGGTGCCTATACCAACTTTTCGAGCCGAATTTTCCAAAAATACCTACGAACACATAAAACACCATAATAAGTAGAAAATCGAGTACCAACAATATTAAAAATTGAGGAAAATTCAGTCAATGTATCTATCAAATACACCCAAAATTATTATTTCCTAGTCCTCAAGCAAATCTAATCTAGAAAATTATTATTATTATTTTGTGGTATCTCAATCACACTATTTCACCCTAGCAATGGTAACAACTTGAATCGTGTGCCCCACCAAATCACTTAAAAAATATAAACAGAAGGATTAGGATTCAACGGGATATGGCGAAACTACCATGTTATTTTTTAACTCTAACACCTTAGCTCTGTGCTTTTATGAATAGACTCTTTAGATGTTTCCATCTAATCAGATTGGTTCCTCAACTCCTACAACCAAGATGTTCCCCTCCACTTAGATTGGTTAGTGCCAACCTTAATAAACATAGATCTCTAGGCTTTGGAGTTTATTTATTGCAACTAAAAAGTGTCTCCCATACCCCAAAACTTAAATCTAACATTGTCCTCAATGTTCTAAAGATAAAATTAAAAGTATGAACAAGGAAAAACTGTTACCACTCGAAGCAGAAGAGTTAAGGAAAGATACTACCGTGTTGCATGAGATTGGGTTACCTCCCAAGAAGTGTTAAGTTTAAAGTCTTCAGCCAGACATCGGAAGGAATTAATCACCTCATAGAATCATAAAGCAGTAGCCGGAATAATTGTGGGTCATCTGGATCAAAAATTGTTAACCACAAGAAAAGGAAACTACAACTAACTAAGAAGACATCGAACATACCCTTGTTTAAGACAACTACATCTAGTTGTGGTTAAGGTTAAGGTTCAGGCTCTATAAAAGGGTCTAAATAAAAAGATTTCATCGTTTGGATTTCCTCAAAGGCACTCTGAAGATCAGGCTAAAGGATATGGAAATATTCAACTAAGAACTTGGAAGCGCATAACAAAAGCCTGAATAGTTGGGGATCCTCTAAGTCAATCAGATTTGACTCACACAGCTGACCACAATGAAAGAGGTGGTCTTCCTTAAAAAAAATGTGTCGACCCTATTTTCTTAAAGTAATTAGGTTTAGTCTCAAAACTTAATAACCGACACTTCTGAAAATCATATGTTCCCACAATTGGAAAAAAAAAATTTGGTGGGAAAACAAAGTCAATCTTGGTATCATAGCCTGGGTTAACCACATCAACTAGAGGATGAGTTCTTAACAACTGAGCTCTCTTATGGACACAACTAGGTTCAGGAAAAAGTGTATGAAGATAATCTTGTAAGATGGTTGAGGCAAAAATGTCAAGTCCTACACGAGGGAACTTTCTAAGAGTTAAAGGTAAGGCACCAGGAAAGTGATAATCATCCTCAAACTTAGAGTTTTTAGTGTCTCTAGGTAGACTAGTCACAATTTCCCTAATTTCTAAATCATTAGATTCCTGAAAATGGTCGATTGATTCTTCTAAGTTGTAAACAGGTGCATCCTCACTCATTTTTACGAGTTCATTTTCTTTGTCCAAGATTGTTGTTTCTAAATCGCTAGACTCAAAATAAACTCGTTCCTCTAAACCATCATCACAATCATATAAAGGATTATCAGAGAAAGTTTCTAGTAAAGGCTCATTAACTAAGGTGTTTATCAAAGTTACTTCCTCCGATTCACTGATAGGCACATCTAATAATGGATTATCCAACACACTGCAGGATAAAGGATCATGAACTACATCGTCTAAAACGATGGTATCCCTAGTCAAATCCTCATCCTTTTGAATAGGTGAATAATTATTAAAATTATTTGGATTTGTGCTAGAAACAAAATTATATAAAGCTCAATCGGAGTAACAAATTCCTGATCACTATGCCTACATATTTCATGTTCTTCATCAATACTATCCTCATCATAATCATCATTATAATAACATGAAAATGATCGAACCTCATCTAAACAAGTAGTGTTACCAATTCTAACCTCGTTATCTTGATTATGTGAATAATTGTTTTCATTCTCAAGGGTATTATTGGATACACTACATTGACAATTCAAGTTATTTCGAGCAATACTTTCGTTCGTCTCTAACTCAAGTCTACGTGTCGACTCGGCTATCCTCTCAAGAGTCTCTTCCAAAGAAAGATACCTTAGTGTTGGATCTAAGTTTTCAGTTAACCTATTGAGAATATCTTCTAAAGAGGATTCAGTCGTTGTTCCAGTTCTTTCGTCCATAACTTCGTTATTCACCTCAGCTAACTTACATGTCGATTCAGCTAACTTACGCGTCGACTCAGCTAAACCCATGAGGGACTCTTCTAGGGAAGGAATAGGAACAGATGGATCATAAAAAGGACTAATTTTCAAAAGTTTGATTGTATCCTCTAGAGACGAAGAACTAGTACTATAATCTTCTTGCTCGTATAACTGATGCACGTGTGGATAGTAATTGGGCTCACCATGGTATGACTCATAACCTTCAAAATATTGGCGTTCCCAACCACTGTTCACACTATGGTCATAAAAATAGTAATGTCCATATTGTTCAGTTGGATAATCATATTCATTCTGATGACTATTATAATACCAGTTTGACATCCTAACTGCAAGGGAATTCTACACAAACACAAACAAGGCTGACTCGACCAAACAAGCCTATTTTATCTAGCAAAAAAAAAGCATGATGGCTCCCTTAGATTGTTTCTAGAACAGCTTCTATTCTTTCGAAAGGCAACTCGTTACAATTTCAGTAAACCCCTCTGGAATCAATCTGAGTTAAAGTAAGTTGAATAGAGACGAGGGAAGCTCAGTGGAGCTTTGATACCCAAGGCCTCACCGGCATTACAAGGCGGCGTATTCAATTTCCAGAAACCATCATGAACTTCGAAGTATGCTCAATAGAGCAACCAATATTTTCGAACGACTTTCCTATTAAGCTTGTTACCCTAGGTCTCGTTCTAGTCCAAATTTTAAGGCTTAGGTTCGCGTATACGTGTTCCTAAGGCGGGCAAGAAGGAAACGGTGATGAAATCTGAGTCCTTATCTTGATTTTTCCAGGCCTTGCCCTTTACTAGAAAATTAAATCTGATTTCAGGTCCTCAACATATATGCATACAAAATCATCCAGTAAACCCGCTGACAGGGGATTCACGGGTGTTTAGAATTCTTACCTCCCGTTCCAGACGGGAGATGAACCGTTGAAGTCGACTCGGGCCACGACTCATATGTCATGTACGAACCCGAGGGGCCGAGGTGATATCGTAATCGTTGTCTTTCTATGCAAACAGTTTATTTAAAACTACCCTTCCGTAGGGTTTTAAAAATAAAGTCCAATGTTCAATGTCCAAAAGAAAAGAAGAAAAAAAAAATCCCAAAATAAAATACTACAAAAATAAAAACCTTAATTACAGTTTCTAAAAAAATAAAAATAAAAATATTTACAAAATCTTCTTCTTCACTCTTTTTGGATTTATCTTTTCTTTCCTTTTTGGGCTTTTCCTTTCTTTTCAGAACTTTTTCTTTTTCCTTTAGCTTAGCTCCAAATCTGAAAGCAAACAAAAATACCAAAACGCGTAAAAAAGAACAAATAAAATAAAACCTAAAAACAAATCCGCGTCGCCGGCGCCAAAAATTAATCGTATTTTTATATAGTGGTAAATAGAGTTGTCGTTCACTCGAACTTGATGAGATTGAGTTTTAAGGTTGAATTAAAGAAAATAATAAAACTAGCAAAAATATAAAAAATATGAGTAACAAGATGGAGGGACACTGAGACTCGGGATTTCACCAAACAACAATTTTATGCGGTTCAAATATCAATTCTAAACAGTAATAGCTCATAAAAATTCATTAACTCTAATTCATTGCCTAAAGTAGATTTCGAAAATAATGGATGTAAATCTAAAGCATGGGATATCAAAACATTTAAGAAAGCATAACCCATCAATTGAAATGACAACCATTCAACGAAAACCATAAATCAATTAAATAACAGTGCAAATAGTCATAATAAAATTAATATAATTACCGCATTCATGAGATTTGGTTTCCTCCGCCGTCCCAGAAATGGGGTCTAGCTCCTCATGATAATGCCAGCGATGATAATATGATTAAATAAATTTATTTTATTAATCACCATTGGAGTTCTCACAATAAACCGTACAATATTTTTTCTAAAATAATAATAATCAGAAACAGTAGAAAATAGAATTGAAAATATTAAACTCCAAATGAAATAACGCTCTTGGCTCCGGACTACCGGCATCGCCAAATGTGCTCTCTAGCTCTCTATTTATACACACAAATACACATTACTCAAATATATTCTTCCATAACTCCAAAATCTTCTTCTTTTTAATTAAAAATATCTTCATAATTTTTCCTTCTCTTTATTCTATATATTTCTTTATTAAACCCATATCTTCTTTAATTCGCAGAATAAAATCCAAGATAAAATCTTCTAAGGATATCTTTCTTGTTTAATACAAGATAACTTCCTTTTTCTTCAAAACTTCATGTTTATAAGGCAAGAAGATATTCTTATCTTAAAGATAGTAAATCTTTTACCGTTGACACCAAATTTCCCGCCAATTTTTCTTTTCAAATCAAGGAAGAAGATAGAGTCCCCTTAACCAGTGATGGGGTGCGATTAGCAGCTGGCTCCCTGGTTACCCCTTATCAATTAGGTGCCCCTTATCCAAAATTGAGAGTCCGAATAACATGTGTCCTCCGGGTGCCTATACCAACTTTTCGAGCCGAATTTTCCAAAAATACCTACGAACACATAAAACACCATAATAAGTAGAAAATCGAGTACCAACAATATTAAAAATTGAGGAAAATTCAGTCAATGTATCTATCAAATACACCCAAAATTATTATTTCCTAGTCCTCAAGCAAATCTAATCTAGAAAATTATTATTATTATTTTGTGGTATCTCAATCACACTATTTCACCCTAGCAATGGTAACAACTTGAATCGTGTGCCCCACCAAATCACTTAAAAAATATAAACAGAAGGATTAGGATTCAACGGGATATGGCGAAACTACCATGTTATTTTTTAACTCTAACACCTTAGCTCTGTGCTTTTATGAATAGACTCTTTAGATGTTTCCATCTAATCAGATTGGTTCCTCAACTCCTACAACCAAGATGTTCCCCTCCACTTAGATTGGTTAGTGCCAACCTTAATAAACATAGATCTCTAGGCTTTGGAGTTTATTTATTGCAACTAAAAAGTGTCTCCCATACCCCAAAACTTAAATCTAACATTGTCCTCAATGTTCTAAAGATAAAATTAAAAGTATGAACAAGGAAAAACTTTTACCACTCGAAGCAGAAGAGTTAAGGAAAGATACTACCGTGTTGCATGAGATTGGGTTACCTCCCAAGAAGTGCTAAGTTTAAAGTCTTCAGCCAGACATCGGAAGGAATTAATCACCTCATAGAATCATAAAGCAGTAGCCGGAATAATTGTGGGTCATCTGGATCAAAAATTGTTAACCACAAGAAAAGGAAACTACAACTAACTAAGAAGACATCGAACATACCCTTGTTTAAGACAACTACATCTAGTTGTGGTTAAGGTTCAGGCTCTATAAAAGGGTCTAAATAAAAAGATTTCATCGTTTGGATTTCCTCAAAGGCACTCTGAAGATCAGGCTAAAGGATATGGAAATATTCAACTAAGAACTTGGAAGCGCATAACAAAAGCCTGAATAGTTGGGGATCCTCTAAGTCAATCAGATTTGACTCACACAGCTGACCACAATGAAAGAGGTGGTCTTCCTTAAAAAAAATGTGTCGACCCTATTTTCTTAAAGTAATTAGGTTTAGTCTCAAAACTTAATAACCGACACTTCTGAAAATCATATGTTCCCACAATTGGAAAAAAAGTTTTTGGTGGGAAAACAAATTCAATCTTGGTATCATAGCCTGGGTTAACCACATCAACTAGAGGATGAGTTCTTAACAACTGAGCTCTCTTATGGACACAACTAGGTTCAGGAAAAAGTGTATGAAGATAATCTTGTAAGATGGTTGAGGCAAAAATGTCAAGTCCTACACGAGGGAACTTTCTAAGAGTTAAAGGTAAGGCACCAGGAAAGTGATAATCATCCTCAAACTTAGAGTTTTTAGTGTCTCTAGGTAGACTAGTCACAATTTCCCTAATTTCTAAATCATTAGATTCCTGAAAATGGTCGATTGATTCTTCTAAGTTGTAAACAGGTGCATCCTCACTCATTTTTACGAGTTCACTTTTTTGTCCAAGATTGTTGTTTCTAAATCGCTAGACTCAAAATAAACTCGTTCCTCTAAACCATCATCACAATCATATAAAGGATTATCAGAGAAAGTTTCTAGTAAAGGCTCATTAACTAAGGTGTTTATCAAAGTTACTTCCTCCGATTCACTGATAGGCACATCTAATAATGGATTATCCAACACACTGCAGGATAAAGGATCATGAACTACATCGTCTAAAACGATGGTATCCCTAGTCAAATCCTCATCCTTTTGAATAGGTGAATAATTATTAAAATTATTTGGATTTGTGCTAGAAACAAAATTATCATTATAAAGCTCAATCGGAGTAACAAATTCCTGATCACTATGCCTACATATTTCATGTTCTTCATCAATACTATCCTCATCATAATCATCATTATAATAACATGAAAATGATCGAACCTCATCTAAACAAGTAGTGTTACCAATTCTAACCTCGTTATCTTGATTATGTGAATAATTGTTTTCATTCTCAAGGGTATTATTGGATACACTACATTGACAATTCAAGTTATTTCGAGCAATACTTTCGTTCGTCTCTAACTCAAGTCTACGTGTCGACTCGGCTATCCTCTCAAGAGTATCTTCCAAAGAAAGATACCTTAGTGTTGGATCTAAGTTTTCAGTTAACCTATTGAGAATATCTTCTAAAGAGGATTCAGTCGTTGTTCCAGTTCTTTCGTCCATAACTTCGTTATTCACCTCAGCTAACTTACATGTCGATTCAGCTAACTTACGCGTCGACTCAGCTAAACCCATGAGGGACTCTTCTAGGGAAGGAATAGGAACAGATGGATCATAAAAAGGACTAATTTTCAAAAGTTTGATTGTATCCTCTAGAGACGAAGAACTAGTACTATAATCTTCTTGCTCGTATAACTGATGCACGTGTGGATAGTAATTGGGCTCACCATGGTATGACTCATAACCTTCAAAATATTGGCGTTCCCAACCACTGTTCACACTATGGTCATAAAAATAGTAATGTCCATATTGTTCAGTTGGATAATCATATTCATTCTGATGACTATTATAATACCAGTTTGACATCCTAACTGCAAGGGAATTCTACACAAACACAAACAAGGCTGACTCGACCACAACAAGCCTATTTTATCTAGCAAAAAAAAAGCATGATGGCTCCCTTAGATTGTTTCTAGAACAGCTTCTATTCTTTCGAAAGGCAACTCGTTACAATTTCAGTAAACCCCTCTGGAATCAATCTGAGTTAAAGTAAGTTGAATAGAGACGAGGGAAGCTCAGTGGAGCTTTGATACCCAAGGCCTCACCGGCATTACAAGGCGGCGTATTCAATTTCCAGAAACCATCATGAACTTCGAAGTATGCTCAATAGAGCAACCAATATTTTTCGAACGACTTTCCTATTAAGCTTGTTACCCTATCGGTCTCGTTCTAGTCCAAATTTTAAGGCTTAGGTTCGCGTATACGTGTTCCTAAGGCGGGCAAGAAGGAAACGGTGATGAAATCTGAGTCCTTATCTTGATTTTTCCAGGCCTTGCCCTTTACTAGAAAATTAAATCTGATTTCAGGTCCTCAACATATATGCATACAAAATCATCCAGTAAACCCGCTGACAGGGGATTCACGGGTGTTTAGAATTCTTACCTCCCGTTCCAGACGGGAGATGAACCGTTGAAGTCGACTCGGGCCACGACTCATATGTCATGTACGAACCCGAGGGGCCGAGGTGATATCGTAATCGCTTTTTCCTTTAGCTTAGCTCCAAATCTGAAAGCAAACAAAAATACCAAAACGCGTAAAAAAGAACAAATAAAATAAAACCTAAAAACAAATCCGCGTCGCCGGCGCCAAAAATTAATCGTATTTTTATATAGTGGTAAATAGAGTTGTCGTTCACTCGAACTTGATGAGATTGAGTTTTAAGGTTGAATTAAAGAAAATAATAAAACTAGCAAAAATATAAAAAATATGAGTAACAAGATGGAGGGACACTGAGACTCGGGATTTCACCAAACAACAATTTTATGCGGTTCAAATATCAATTCTAAACAGTAATAGCTCATAAAAATTCATTAACTCTAATTCATTGCCTAAAGTAGATTTCGAAAATAATGGATGTAAATCTAAAGCATGGGATATCAAAACATTTAAGAAAGCATAACCCATCAATTGAAATGACAACCATTCAACGAAAACCATAAATCAATTAAATAACAGTGCAAATAGTCATAATAAAATTAATATAATTACCGCATTCATGAGATTTGGTTTCCTCCGCCGTCCCAGAAATGGGGTCTAGCTCCTCATGATAATGCCAGCGATGATAATATGATTAAATAAATTTATTTTATTAATCACCATTGGAGTTCTCACAATAAACCGTACAATATTTTTTCTAAAATAATAATAATCAGAAACAGTAGAAAATAGAATTGAAAATATTAAACTCCAAATGAAATAACGCTCTTGGCTCCGGACTACCGGCATCGCCAAATGTGCTCTCTAGCTCTCTATTTATACACACAAATACACATTACTCAAATATATTCTTCCATAACTCCAAAATCTTCTTCTTTTTAATTAAAAATATCTTCATAATTTTTCCTTCTCTTTATTCTATATATTTCTTTATTAAACCCATATCTTCTTTAATTCGCAGAATAAAATCCAAGATAAAATCTTCTAAGGATATCTTTCTTGTTTAATACAAGATAACTTCCTTTTTCTTCAAAACTTCATGTTTATAAGGCAAGAAGATATTCTTATCTTAAAGATAGTAAATCTTTTACCGTTGACACCAAATTTCCCGCCAATTTTTCTTTTCAAATCAAGGAAGAAGATAGAGTCCCCTTAACCAGTGATGGGGTGCGATTAGCAGCTGGCTCCCTGGTTACCCCTTATCAATTAGGTGCCCCTTATCCAAAATTGAGAGTCCGAATAACATGTGTCCTCCGGGTGCCTATACCAACTTTTCGAGCCGAATTTTCCAAAAATACCTACGAACACATAAAACACCATAATAAGTAGAAAATCGAGTACCAACAATATTAAAAATTGAGGAAAATTCAGTCAATGTATCTATCAAATACACCCAAAATTATTATTTCCTAGTCCTCAAGCAAATCTAATCTAGAAAATTATTATTATTATTTTGTGGTATCTCAATCACACTATTTCACCCTAGCAATGGTAACAACTTGAATCGTGTGCCCCACCAAATCACTTAAAAAATATAAACAGAAGGATTAGGATTCAACGGGATATGGCGAAACTACCATGTTATTTTTTAACTCTAACACCTTAGCTCTGTGCTTTTATGAATAGACTCTTTAGATGTTTCCATCTAATCAGATTGGTTCCTCAACTCCTACAACCAAGATGTTCCCCTCCACTTAGATTGGTTAGTGCCAACCTTAATAAACATAGATCTCTAGGCTTTGGAGTTTATTTATTGCAACTAAAAAGTGTCTCCCATACCCCAAAACTTAAATCTAACATTGTCCTCAATGTTCTAAAGATAAAATTAAAAGTATGAACAAGGAAAAACTGTTACCACTCGAAGCAGAAGAGTTAAGGAAAGATACTACCGTGTTGCATGAGATTGGGTTACCTCCCAAGAAGTGCTAAGTTTAAAGTCTTCAGCCAGACATCGGAAGGAATTAATCACCTCATAGAATCATAAAGCAGTAGCCGGAATAATTGTGGGTCATCTGGATCAAAAATTGTTAACCACAAGAAAAGGAAACTACAACTAACTAAGAAGACATCGAACATACCCTTGTTTAAGACAACTACATCTAGTTGTGGTTAAGGTTCAGGCTCTATAAAAGGGTCTAAATAAAAAGATTTCATCGTTTGGATTTCCTCAAAGGCACTCTGAAGATCAGGCTAAAGGATATGGAAATATTCAACTAAGAACTTGGAAGCGCATAACAAAAGCCTGAATAGTTGGGGATCCTCTAAGTCAATCAGATTTGACTCACACAGCTGACCACAATGAAAGAGGTGGTCTTCCTTAAAAAAAATGTGTCGACCCTATTTTCTTAAAGTAATTAGGTTTAGTCTCAAAACTTAATAACCGACACTTCTGAAAATCATATGTTCCCACAATTGGAAAAAAAGTTTTTGGTGGGAAAACAAATTCAATCTTGGTATCATAGCCTGGGTTAACCACATCAACTAGAGGATGAGTTCTTAACAACTGAGCTCTCTTATGGACACAACTAGGTTCAGGAAAAAGTGTATGAAGATAATCTTGTAAGATGGTTGAGGCAAAAATGTCAAGTCCTACACGAGGGAACTTTCTAAGAGTTAAAGGTAAGGCACCAGGAAAGTGATAATCATCCTCAAACTTAGAGTTTTTAGTGTCTCTAGGTAGACTAGTCACAATTTCCCTAATTTCTAAATCATTAGATTCCTGAAAATGGTCGATTGATTCTTCTAAGTTGTAAACAGGTGCATCCTCACTCATTTTTACGAGTTCATTTTCTTTGTCCAAGATTGTTGTTTCTAAATCGCTAGACTCAAAATAAACTCGTTCCTCTAAACCATCATCACAATCATATAAAGGATTATCAGAGAAAGTTTCTAGTAAAGGCTCATTAACTAAGGTGTTTATCAAAGTTACTTCCTCCGATTCACTGATAGGCACATCTAATAATGGATTATCCAACACACTGCAGGATAAAGGATCATGAACTACATCGTCTAAAACGATGGTATCCCTAGTCAAATCCTCATCCTTTTGAATAGGTGAATAATTATTAAAATTATTTGGATTTGTGCTAGAAACAAAATTATCATTATAAAGCTCAATCGGAGTAACAAATTCCTGATCACTATGCCTACATATTTCATGTTCTTCATCAATACTATCCTCATCATAATCATCATTATAATAACATGAAAATGATCGAACCTCATCTAAACAAGTAGTGTTACCAATTCTAACCTCGTTATCTTGATTATGTGAATAATTGTTTTCATTCTCAAGGGTATTATTGGATACACTACATTGACAATTCAAGTTATTTCGAGCAATACTTTCGTTCGTCTCTAACTCAAGTCTACGTGTCGACTCGGCTATCCTCTCAAGAGTATCTTCCAAAGAAAGATACCTTAGTGTTGGATCTAAGTTTTCAGTTAACCTATTGAGAATATCTTCTAAAGAGGATTCAGTCGTTGTTCCAGTTCTTTCGTCCATAACTTCGTTATTCACCTCAGCTAACTTACATGTCGATTCAGCTAACTTACGCGTCGACTCAGCTAAACCCATGAGGGACTCTTCTAGGGAAGGAATAGGAACAGATGGATCATAAAAAGGACTAATTTTCAAAAGTTTGATTGTATCCTCTAGAGACGAAGAACTAGTACTATAATCTTCTTGCTCGTATAACTGATGCACGTGTGGATAGTAATTGGGCTCACCATGGTATGACTCATAACCTTCAAAATATTGGCGTTCCCAACCACTGTTCACACTATGGTCATAAAAATAGTAATGTCCATATTGTTCAGTTGGATAATCATATTCATTCTGATGACTATTATAATACCAGTTTGACATCCTAACTGCAAGGGAATTCTACACAAACACAAACAAGGCTGACTCGACCACAACAAGCCTATTTTATCTAGCAAAAAAAAAGCATGATGGCTCCCTTAGATTGTTTCTAGAACAGCTTCTATTCTTTCGAAAGGCAACTCGTTACAATTTCAGTAAACCCCTCTGGAATCAATCTGAGTTAAAGTAAGTTGAATAGAGACGAGGGAAGCTCAGTGGAGCTTTGATACCCAAGGCCTCACCGGCATTACAAGGCGGCGTATTCAATTTCCAGAAACCATCATGAACTTCGAAGTATGCTCAATAGAGCAACCAATATTTTTCGAACGACTTTCCTATTAAGCTTGTTACCCTATCGGTCTCGTTCTAGTCCAAATTTTAAGGCTTAGGTTCGCGTATACGTGTTCCTAAGGCGGGCAAGAAGGAAACGGTGATGAAATCTGAGTCCTTATCTTGATTTTTCCAGGCCTTGCCCTTTACTAGAAAATTAAATCTGATTTCAGGTCCTCAACATATATGCATACAAAATCATCCAGTAAACCCGCTGACAGGGGATTCACGGGTGTTTAGAATTCTTACCTCCCGTTCCAGACGGGAGATGAACCGTTGAAGTCGACTCGGGCCACGACTCATATGTCATGTACGAACCCGAGGGGCCGAGGTGATATCGTAATCGGTTAAGGTTCAGGCTCTATAAAAGGGTCTAAATAAAAAGATTTCATCGTTTGGATTTCCTCAAAGGCACTCTGAAGATCAGGCTAAAGGATATGGAAATATTCAACTAAGAACTTGGAAGCGCATAACAAAAGCCTGAATAGTTGGGGATCCTCTAAGTCAATCAGATTTGACTCACACAGCTGACCACAATGAAAGAGGTGGTCTTCCTTAAAAAAAATGTGTCGACCCTATTTTCTTAAAGTAATTAGGTTTAGTCTCAAAACTTAATAACCGACACTTCTGAAAATCATATGTTCCCACAATTGGAAAAAAAGTTTTTGGTGGGAAAACAAATTCAATCTTGGTATCATAGCCTGGGTTAACCACATCAACTAGAGGATGAGTTCTTAACAACTGAGCTCTCTTATGGACACAACTAGGTTCAGGAAAAAGTGTATGAAGATAATCTTGTAAGATGGTTGAGGCAAAAATGTCAAGTCCTACACGAGGGAACTTTCTAAGAGTTAAAGGTAAGGCACCAGGAAAGTGATAATCATCCTCAAACTTAGAGTTTTTAGTGTCTCTAGGTAGACTAGTCACAATTTCCCTAATTTCTAAATCATTAGATTCCTGAAAATGGTCGATTGATTCTTCTAAGTTGTAAACAGGTGCATCCTCACTCATTTTTACGAGTTCACTTTTTTGTCCAAGATTGTTGTTTCTAAATCGCTAGACTCAAAATAAACTCGTTCCTCTAAACCATCATCACAATCATATAAAGGATTATCAGAGAAAGTTTCTAGTAAAGGCTCATTAACTAAGGTGTTTATCAAAGTTACTTCCTCCGATTCACTGATAGGCACATCTAATAATGGATTATCCAACACACTGCAGGATAAAGGATCATGAACTACATCGTCTAAAACGATGGTATCCCTAGTCAAATCCTCATCCTTTTGAATAGGTGAATAATTATTAAAATTATTTGGATTTGTGCTAGAAACAAAATTATCATTATAAAGCTCAATCGGAGTAACAAATTCCTGATCACTATGCCTACATATTTCATGTTCTTCATCAATACTATCCTCATCATAATCATCATTATAATAACATGAAAATGATCGAACCTCATCTAAACAAGTAGTGTTACCAATTCTAACCTCGTTATCTTGATTATGTGAATAATTGTTTTCATTCTCAAGGGTATTATTGGATACACTACATTGACAATTCAAGTTATTTCGAGCAATACTTTCGTTCGTCTCTAACTCAAGTCTACGTGTCGACTCGGCTATCCTCTCAAGAGTATCTTCCAAAGAAAGATACCTTAGTGTTGGATCTAAGTTTTCAGTTAACCTATTGAGAATATCTTCTAAAGAGGATTCAGTCGTTGTTCCAGTTCTTTCGTCCATAACTTCGTTATTCACCTCAGCTAACTTACATGTCGATTCAGCTAACTTACGCGTCGACTCAGCTAAACCCATGAGGGACTCTTCTAGGGAAGGAATAGGAACAGATGGATCATAAAAAGGACTAATTTTCAAAAGTTTGATTGTATCCTCTAGAGACGAAGAACTAGTACTATAATCTTCTTGCTCGTATAACTGATGCATGTGTGGATAGTAATTGGGCTCACCATGGTATGACTCATAACCTTCAAAATATTGGCGTTCCCAACCACTGTTCACACTATGGTCATAAAAATAGTAATGTCCATATTGTTCAGTTGGATAATCATATTCATTCTGATGACTATTATAATACCAGTTTGACATCCTAACTGCAAGGGAATTCTACACAAACACAAACAAGGCTGACTCGACCACAACAAGCCTATTTTATCTAGCAAAAAAAAAGCATGATGGCTCCCTTAGATTGTTTCTAGAACAGCTTCTATTCTTTCGAAAGGCAACTCGTTACAATTTCAGTAAACCCCTCTGGAATCAATCTGAGTTAAAGTAAGTTGAATAGAGACGAGGGAAGCTCAGTGGAGCTTTGATACCCAAGGCCTCACCGGCATTACAAGGCGGCGTATTCAATTTCCAGAAACCATCATGAACTTCGAAGTATGCTCAATAGAGCAACCAATATTTTTCGAACGACTTTCCTATTAAGCTTGTTACCCTATCGGTCTCGTTCTAGTCCAAATTTTAAGGCTTAGGTTCGCGTATACGTGTTCCTAAGGCGGGCAAGAAGGAAACGGTGATGAAATCTGAGTCCTTATCTTGATTTTTCCAGGCCTTGCCCTTTACTAGAAAATTAAATCTGATTTCAGGTCCTCAACATATATGCATACAAAATCATCCAGTAAACCCGCTGACAGGGGATTCACGGGTGTTTAGAATTCTTACCTCCCGTTCCAGACGGGAGATGAACCGTTGAAGTCGACTCGGGCCACGACTCATATGTCATGTACGAACCCGAGGGGCCGAGGTGATATCGTAATCGCTGTCTTTCTATGCAAACAGTTTATTTAAAACTACCCTTCCGTAGGGTTTTAAAAATAAAGTCCAATGTTCAATGTCCAAAAGAAAAGAAGAAAAAAAAAATTCCCAAAATAAAATACTACAAAAATAAAAACCTTAATTACAGTTTCTAAAAAAATAAAAATAAAAATATTTACAAAATCTTCTTCTTCACTCTTTTTGGATTTATCTTTTCTTTCCTTTTTGGGCTTTTCCTTTCTTTTCAGAACTTTCTCTTTTTCCTTTAGCTTAGCTCCAAATCTGAAAGCAAACAAAAATACCAAAACGCGTAAAAAAGAACAAATAAAATAAAACCTAAAAACAAATCCGCGTCGCCGGCGCCAAAAATTAATCGTATTTTTATATAGTGGTAAATAGAGTTGTCGTTCACTCGAACTTGATGAGATTGAGTTTTAAGGTTGAATTAAAGAAAATAATAAAACTAGCAAAAATATAAAAAATATGAGTAACAAGATGGAGGGACACTGAGACTCGGGATTTCACCAAACAACAATTTTATGCGGTTCAAATATCAATTCTAAACAGTAATAGCTCATAAAAATTCATTAACTCTAATTCATTGCCTAAAGTAGATTTCGAAAATAATGGATGTAAATCTAAAGCATGGGATATCAAAACATTTAAGAAAGCATAACCCATCAATTGAAATGACAACCATTCAACGAAAACCATAAATCAATTAAATAACAGTGCAAATAGTCATAATAAAATTAATATAATTACCGCATTCATGAGATTTGGTTTCCTCCGCCGTCCCATAAATGGGGTCTAGCTCCTCATGATAATGCCAGCGATGATAATATGATTAAATAAATTTATTTTATTAATCACCATTGGAGTTCTCACAATAAACCGTACAATATTTTTTCTAAAATAATAATAATCAGAAACAGTAGAAAATAGAATTGAAAATATTAAACTCCAAATGAAATAACGCTCTTGGCTCCGGACTACCGGCATCGCCAAATGTGCTCTCTAGCTCTCTATTTATACACACAAATACACATTACTCAAATATATTCTTCCATAACTCCAAAATCTTCTTCTTTTTAATTAAAAATATCTTCATAATTTTTCCTTCTCTTTATTCTATATATTTCTTTATTAAACCCATATCTTCTTTAATTCGCAGAATAAAATCCAAGATAAAATCTTCTAAGGATATCTTTCTTGTTTAATACAAGATAACTTCCTTTTTCTTCAAAACTTCATGTTTATAAGGCAAGAAGATATTCTTATCTTAAAGATAGTAAATCTTTTACCGTTGACACCAAATTTCCCGCCAATTTTTCTTTTCAAATCAAGGAAGAAGATGGAGTCCCCTTAACCAGTGATGGGGTGCGATTAGCAGCTGGCTCCCTGGTTACCCCTTATCAATTAGGTGCCCCTTATCCAAAATTGAGAGTCCGAATAACATGTGTCCTCCGGGTGCCTATACCAACTTTTCGAGCCGAATTTTCCAAAAATGTTTATTTTCCAAAAATACCTACAAACACTTAAAACACCATAATAAGTAGAAAATCGAGTACCAACAATACTGAAAATTGAGGACAATTCGGTCACAAAAATGTGTCTATCATTTAGCATTTTTAGTACCACGGTTTCGGAAATCCAAATGTTTTGCTCCACGAGGGGTGGGAGTTCTCAAATCTTCATCTAGGTGGAGATTAGATCTTTTTCCTTTTTTCTAAATGAATGAAAACCACATTATTATCTAAACAGAATATTGTGTTATCAAATAAAATTGAACATGGATTACATCAAACACAAAGGTGTTAACAGACTAAAGTTCGGTTATTTAATATATGAGTTGTGAAGTAACCGAACTAGGAGATCGGTTAACTGGTGTAAGTTGCGAAGTAACCGAACTACATATTTGGTGTTTACAGCATGAGTTCGGTTCCCCCCTAGAAATTGCAAAGTAACCGAGCTATATAATACCAAAGTTCGGTTACCTATATTAATTTATCGACTACACCGAACTCTAATTTCTCATACAAAGAAGGAGTTCGGTTTCACAAATTTTTCATGCGAGCTTACTGAACTAGGGAGTTCGGTTACCTAAAAATTCATAAAATTTGCGACATTGCCGAAGTGTTCTTCATATTGAAAGTTCGGTTACAAAAAAACTAGGGTTTTTCAAAATTCTCCTAGCCGTAATGTTTACTGTAACTACCATTTTCAATGGGTTTTGATGATTTCTAATCGATTTCTTCAACAAAAAACGAATTAAAAGGAATGGGTATGAAGGAAATTACCCGCGGATTTTCATTTCACTTGAATCAGACTTCTTTTTTGTTGTTGTATGATTGATTTTGCCTCTCAACTTTGCTTCAAGTTGTTTATCTTTGCAATTCTTTTGAGAGATTCACTATATTTGCGAGTCCCGGACTCAATCCTGGAAATCTGGGTGTTCGCTTGGTACATATTGCTTATAAAGATTGATTAATCGACTATGAAATTTTTTTGAATCGACGATTAATGTCGATGTCTACGAAGAAGAAGAAGAATAAAATGATTTTAATCAGTTTAGTTTATGGTTTTTAAGTTAATGGGTTAGATTAGTGGGTTGTGGAATTATTAGGATTAATTATAACCTTAATTAGGATAAGGGCATATTAGTCTTGAGAACACCCCTTAAAATATAGGGTGGACAATTGAATCACAAAGAAGTCCCCCACCAAAATGGGCTAGTGCCCAAAAAATCGTTCTTATCGTAGTCTTGGTGGGCATTTGGTCCGAAATACGTGGTTTCCATCCGGCCCAACTGTAATTTTGTAGACGGACGTTCTGACCGTTGATTAGTGGATTGGAAGCGGATGCAATTTTCATATCTGACGCATTTTGGATTGAATGCAAATACACTCTTAAAAATACGTTGGACATCCGCGTCCATTGGATTTAAAATACTTATAAGATTTGTATAATATATGGTGTTAACTTTGTATTTTTAATAGTCCACCATATAGTCGTTTTATCTCTTCATTGTTTTCTTCCATCAAACTTTTAGAGCTTGAGTTTGAGACGCAAAATTAAATCATATTCTTCTCTTTTTATTCTTTGATAGGTCATTATTCAAGCCATTTTTGTTAGTTTTATTTTTTAATCATAATCCATTGGATCATCCGCATCCAATCCATCCATCCGTGCATGCATTGGATGCGAATGCCAAATTTGAAGTCCGTCATCTATCGAATTGGATGCAGATGAGGCAAAAACCGACCAACGCCAGCCCATGCTTATTCCTAGTTATATTAAAGAATTTTAAACTACAAGGTTGTTAGAGCACCTCCAATAGTGGGTGTTAAAAATCCTACGTTGAGGTACGATTTAAATCTTTATTTATGAAAGTTTGCACATTTTGTAGAAATATTATTTTTTGGCTTATAAATCATCTCCAATAGTGTAAGATTTTAACCTTATGATTCGTAGGTTGTTACAATTATTTAATAACTACGTTTTTTTTTTTACATGATCGCTTACAAGAGTAAGTAAAAAAAATTTAAAAAGAAAAGTTATTTGAAGAAGAAAAACTGTACAAAAATATACAAGCCAAGAGAGTTCAAAGTCTTAAACATGCAAGATTGTCTCCACATAAAAAGAACTTGACTTAAAGCCATATCCTTGAACATCCATGTCAGAAAACAACAACAATAAAGTCTGTTTTATAAGTAAACAAATAATATCTTTTGGTCTTCCACTGCCAATAGCCTTACAGTTTCTTTCATTCCACAAATTCCAAACCACTGCATAATTGACCTTCCACCAAACCTCTCTATCCCTTCCATTTATGCATTATTACACCATGCTTCGAACTGCTTCTGCACCGTCTCACACATAACCCACTGAATTTTGAAAGCCTTAATGTTAGAGCATTGCTCGGTCAACCTCGCATGCGTTGTTATCTCAAGAATGTTTGTCAATGTTAGTGATAATAACTATAAGTCTTGATTTCTAGTCTATTATAGCTAAGTATCGGATTAGGATAGAAAATGTAGTTGAGCTCAAGGAATTCATGGAGATTCATCGTACAAGCAGAAGAACTACTCAAGGAACCGGTGGAACTTCTCGACAAAAAGGTATGTGAAGAATTGAACTTATCTATCACTCAAAAGTCTATCTACTCTATCTCCTACTCTTTGACACAAGAAGTCGTATGCTATATATATAGACTTGGATTATGCACAATTGGTATTTCGAGCCGAGTATACCTCGCCTATCCATATCTCGAAATATGTGTTGGTAAGATTTTCGCTTCGATCAAGTTTATCTTTACCTAGTGACGAAAATCATGATATGTTTCAATCACTTTGAAAATTTCTTTGACGAGAAATGGCGTAACAACTATATAACGTCCTCTAAGAATGTTTCAATGATTGAAATGAGAGTTTAAATTACATAACCAATGATGGACATAAGCATTGTTGTGGAAACACATTTATGTATAAGTCCTATTCCTTGAACCAAAGTTTGCGAACTTTGTTGATCAAGAGAAACCGGAAGAATGGCTTTTCCAAGTCCGCAAACTCAGTACGCGAACTACCAAAATTCTCATCCCGAGAAATTTTGATGGAGTTGACGAACTAGCTGCATCCGTGAACCCAGTCCGCGAACCGGCGGAAGATATTTTGCCGAGATTTTCTCTTGGAGTTTGTAAAATCTGCCCGGTTGCTTAAGTCCGCGAACCTAGTCTGCGAACTTAAGAAGGTTATACATCTGAAGATGATTTCTGAACTTAAACTTAAAAAGACTAATGAATGCAGTTTGCAAACCGTGGATATAAAAGTTCATGAACCGATTCAAGTGAATCAAATCATCTTTGCTTCAATTGTGTCTTGTGTAGTACATATGATTTCCTTGCAATTGAACAACTATCTAACTAGTTCATTTGAAGTCATTTGAACTAGTTATGGTGAAGAAGAACATGGTTGGTATGAAATGCTCATATGGCTAACCTTTTGGTTAATTATTATTGAACCAATAAGTGCATACGTTTGTGTACGGTTAACAAACCTAGAAGTGTGCATTCTGTGTAACAAGCTAAGTTTTCGATCTAACGGTTGAGAAATATTAGCTTGAATCTAAATCAGGTTTTCATCTAACGGTGGATATTGTTTTCTTTGTGACCAAGGCAAAACCCTGATTTGAAAGACTATATAAAGGAGATATCTAGTATTGTGCAAAACTAATCCCCACACCTGTGATACTAGTTTGCACACTAGAGTCGATTCTCGTTTAACCATTGGTTTTCTTCTTCTAAAACCAGGTTAACGACTTAAAGACTTCATTGGGATTGTGAAGCCAGACCGATACTACTTTTATCGTAGTTGTGTGATCTGATCTTGCATCTTCTATCGTACGAGTACAATCAGATTGATTGGCTTGAGATTGATATCTCCGATAGGAAAGATATAAAAAGTAATCACAAACATCTTCGTCTCATTGTTTGTGATTCTGAAACATCTTGTTTCACTATCATACGATTAATATTGTTGTGAGGTGATTGATAACTCTATGTTGTTCTTTGGGAATATAAGACCGGAATATCAATTGGTTCCTGTTCACCTGGATTATTATCAAAAGACGGAACAAAACCTTTAGGGTTTATCTGTGGGAGACAGATTGATCTTTTGATAGACTTGTCTGTGTGAGACAGATTTGTTTATTGTCAAAGCCTGCGATTTTGGATCATGGAAACTCTTAGTTGTGGGTGAGATCAGCTAAGGGAATCAAGTGCGCAGTATCCTGCTGGGATCAGAGGCGTAGGAGCATAATTGTACCTTGGATCAGTGGGAGATTGATTGGAGTTCAACTACAGTCCAGTCCGAAGTTAGTGATAGACACATTTTTGTGTCTGATATAATCTCAATTGTATATATTGTTAGTGCTCGATTTTTTATTTATTTTGGCTTTTTATGTCTTTGTAGGTGTTTTTGGAAAAATAAGATTTTGCGGCGAAATTGGCTCAAAAAGTGTTTTTTGCGTTCATGGGAGGACATTTGCTATTCGGACTCTCATTTTGGATAAGGGGTAACCTAATTACTAAGAGGAATCCCATTTCCAGGCAACTGCTAATCGCACCCCTACTCTGTATAGGGGGCGACCATCTTCTACATTTGAATTATCAGTTTTGGTGGGAAAATTTGTGGCAGTGAAGAACAGATTAGAGTTCTTGATTTGGAGGAGTTTGAGGTCGATTAAACCTCTGATTTTCATAGGATAGACTCCTTATGGCTCTAGGAATCTGATATGGGTGTTGAAATCGATTAGACTGGGCTCAATCGACGAATTTTTATCACAACAGAAATATATGGAAAGTCACGTGTGTGACCTGTTTTAGGGAATTTTAGAGAGATTAAAGTGCTGTAAACCTTCCCAAAGATTTGTATCTATCTAAGGAAGAGTTTAGAATAAAAAGGAAAGCTCAGAAACGCGTAGAAATTCTAAAACAAGAAATTGCCGCAACTTTTCCGTGAAGAGAGGGGAAGAGATTTTGGAAGATTTGGGAGAGACTTAATCGGTATTTTTGATATAAATAGATTGTTTGGGTCATATAGAAGGGGTGTCGAGAGTTTGGGGACCTGAGGAGAGCCAGAGAAGAAGAAATCAGAGTTTTATCAAACTCTGTTTCTGCTGCTGCTGCTGCACAGCTCAAGAACGCGAAGAACATTGACGCACGAAAAACAGTCGCAAAACAGTATCGTTGTTAAACAGCAGAAGAGCAGTAACGTTTATATACAACAATTAATCATTGTTCCTCTTTGTACCAGAGATCTGTAACACTTTTACGTTGTTGCAAATCAGCTTCTTTACACCTTTCAGTCTTTTAATCAACTTTTGAGCAACAAACATGTATTTTGAGAAAGTGATTAATATGAGGAGCTTAACCCCACTGTTGAGGCGATAGAGGAAGCTATTTTTCCAACAAAAAGTGGTATATTCTTATTTATTTATTTATCGCAATTATTTTTATGATTGTTTTGCCTTGAGTGAAAATTGTTTGAATGATTCTTACTAAGCAATTGTTATTTCTTTTGATAGAGCATGCTTGGACCTAGGTTTTTGATGTTCTATGCTTCGGATTTACACTTGTTATTTTGAGAATCTACTTGTTGCAATAGTTTAGAATCAGATTGAACGAAAAAATTGCATGAATATAAATATTGGATTAAATCACTTTGAATTTGGATAATAGTGGAATCTTAGCCTTAGTATTCTTTTAAAATATTGTTATCAACTTTGATTGAGTTTGCTATAATTTTTAGTGAGTTTTCTATTTTAATATTAGAATTTAAGTCTAATTAATATCCTTCACAAGTCTGAGAATCGAACCACTTTTACCACTATCTACAAATCACATCAGTTGGCTTGGAGTAGGCTAGTGTCTGTAGCGGCTTAATACAGTGTGTGTTCAATCTGGACTAGGTCCCGGAATTTTTCTGCATTTGCCGTCTCCTCGTTAACAAAATTTCTGGTGTCTGTGTTATTTCGATTTCCACATTATATTGTTTTATCGTTATAATTGAAACAATACAGGTTGTGCGTTAGATCATCAATTAGAGTAATCCAAATTTTAGTTGTTGATTGTCATTGATTGATCCTTGGATATTGGTCTTTGGTACCATCCAAGTTATTCCTTGTGTTTTATTAAAGACTCGCTGATTTCTATTAGCTCGAGTAAATCAAAACATGAGAGAGATATTAACTCCTCGATATGCTTTAGTCTAAATTGAGTCTGACTGTCTAGTTGATTCTCTAACAAAGTATATTGGAGTTAGTCCATACAGATTGCTAAGCGAAATATTGGGTGGTGTTGTTAGACCCCCGCTTTTTATCTTAAGAAAATAAGACCATACTTCATAAGAATTTTGACAAGTAAGTAACATATGATCAACAGTTTCTTGTTGTCTCTTACAAAATTAACAAAGATAACCATGCACCTCAACCCCTGGTTTCATAGGCATACTCAATGTAGGAAGAGAACTGTGATAATGAGCCCATAACATAAAACTTACCTTAGATAGTATACTTTTCCTCCAAACATGCTTATAAAACTCATCTTCCTCCCTTCCGTGAATCTGCATTTCATAACAATTTTTGACCGTACACCCCCCTTTGATTTTCATATTATCCTCCACCCATGTCAACCCATGCACCTGGCCCAACTCACTACAAATCCTATCCCAGTCAAGCTGTTCAGTACTTGACATATTCGTTCTTGTATCACAAATAAGCCTACCTCCCACAACCATGTCAGATATAGAAGCTTGCTTCCTTCTACAAACTTTATATATAGCTGGAAATATATCCTTCAAAAGGCCTGTAGAACACCAATTATCCATCCAAAATTGAATTCCCTTACCAATATTCAGCTTGAAATCAATATGATCATGTAAAGTAGAAGTGGTATTAATAATTTTCTTCCACACACTCCTTCCTTTTGGTATAACAACATCAGTAGGAATCAAAATATATGGGTTATTGTTAAAAATCTGCAGCACAACCCTTCTCCACAAAACTCTATTCTTTCTAGAATACCTCCAAACCCACTTAGCTTTCAAAGTCGTATCGGTACATCTCAAATCCTTAATACCCATTCCACCTAAGTGTTTAGGTTTACAAATTTTCAACCAGGAAACCCAGGAAATTTTTCGGTTGTTCTCATTAGAATCCCAGAGAAAATTCCTCATGAGCCTTCTTAACCTCAACTCTACACTTGCTAGCATGTGAATGAGAGAAAGAAAGTAGACAGGGAGACTTGAAAGATAAATCTTTAATAATACTAACCTGAAGTATTATTAAGGAGTTGTCTTTCAAGTCTCCCTGTCTACTTTATTTAATTTAAACAATAATTAAAATAAAAAAATTAGTTAAATTGATGACATAAAGGTCATTACGAAGATCTAGATAAGTATTTATTTTATCATCCCTCCTACTTCGTAGAACCTACTACTACTGGAGATGAATTTATTTCAAATGGAAATATAAAATCCTATGTGTCATGAAAAAATAAAACTTCCATCTTATATCGCAGATGCTCTTACAAGATGTCACTAATTTCTACAAGAGATTATCATCCTTGATTCCCGATCACCCTTTAATCATATGGAGTTTGGTAAATGTATGTACCAATCTGTGATGCAAGAGAATAAGAGTTTGATAACCGCATGTACCAACCTTGTAAATATATCTCTAAAAAGACCGGTATCAGTCTTTCGTTGTATGTGTTTGTTCACCAAAAGTTTGTCGGTATGACGGTTACATGGTCTACTTTTGATTGAAGCTTTATATATTGTAACACTGGTTAGGTATAAATGAAAAATTAAGTTTTTAATAAAATATCCATGTTTAAAAGGTGGAGAAATTAGGGGATATCCCCATAAATTGGGAGATATTTTTTGTTGTAGTTGATACTATGTATTATAGTATTGAGTGCAACAATCGGCACTAAAAAACAATACTGACTGCAACAAAAAAACATCCCCAAATTTGAGAGGGTATCTCCAAATGTGGGTTCTTTAAAAAAACCTCATTAACAAAATATTCATATTTTAATAAAATGTCTAAAATTTAGACTTCTCTGTCCCGTGTTTTTTTTTAAACGACTAGTAGCGTTAGTGCATACACGATACTGGAAATAATTCAACCTGGCAAATTTAAACTTTATTATTAAGAACAAGTTAAACCTTTGCTAAAACAGTGATCAGTTATGAGTCAACCCGTGACTCTGAGAAGAACCCTAATTGGAAATACTCATCTTCATCCTAAAACTCAAACATGTTCTTCCCAAACTTAAATGAATCAACAACATCAAGAAATATAATATTCAACCAAGTATAAATAAATGAGGAGCGTTCCATTAACAGGGGAAATTTTTACAGGTTTTAACAGGCTCATATGGGTCGTCGGATGATAATACAAAGACAGTTCAGATCGTTACAAAATAATATGGATAATTCGGGTAAAATCATGACCCGACATGAATATTTGACTTTTCTTCTTCCCTGCCATTTTGTATTCTCATTCTTCCATTAATAAGTGAACGAGTATAGATTCATTTTCTGATCCCAGGTAATCAAAGCTTTCTTAAAATATATATATAATCAAGAATAAGAAAGAGATTAAATTGAAAAAAAAAACAAGAAGATCAAAATACTATAAACGGGAAATAAATCAAATCAAAACTGAGATTAGTACTGAGAATTTCAATTTCTATATGCGGTATAAGTGATTAAGTCTGTTAGTTTCTCATAATTATACTTTGTTGATTCATCACAGCACATAAGATATTAAGGTTGAAGATATAGAAACAAAGAGAAAAATTAGGGTTACTTAAATCCACACCTACTAACTGGAAGAAAGAACCCGCATAGGATTCTGAAAGATGAGAACAATAGTCCAAATTTTAATTCTAGGATAAAAGACTTCAGAAGAAGCGGATGTAAATAAAGTCCTAATTTGTTAGCAGATTTGATTTCCTATCTAAACTTAAATGTTTTCTCGTGTGTTGTTGATTTATAACAATGAGAGAGAAACTTCCATCTGCCACTATACAAGCTAAATCTAATACTTCTGCAGTAATTAAAGATGAAAGTATAACGAAGATTGAAAAAGCAATTGTTAAAATTTAAACGAGGAAAAGAGTGAAAATTTGATTGGTAGAAGCTCGATTGCTTTGGAAGTAGAAAAAGAGTAAAGAGGAAAAATAGAATCTGAACATTTCGGACAGGTCATAATTTAGCCTGAATTACCCATATTATTTTGTAACGATCTTAACCGTCCATACATTATCATGCGACGACCTACAAGAGCATGTTAAAACCTGTAAAATTTTCCCTTGTCAACGGATCGCTCCTCTAAATAAATATATAATAATATGCTGGCTCGTAAATACTTCATTAAATAGTCAAAATTCACTTTCATTTAAAGATGGTTAATGCAATCAGCATCAGTTCTATCGAATTACTAGTAACATGAACAAACAAAAAAATCTAATGCAAATTGTTACTAGAAGAGAAACTAAACAGAAGAAATGTATCAACATTTCCATTACCACACCCAGATAATCAAAGATTTTAACTATGAAAAATGGAAATTACACTGAGAAAAAAAAACAACCCTAATTCCAGATTAAAAAGGAAACGAAACGAAGTAATATATCCCTTTTCTCAATTTCAGATTTATCTCTCAATTCAAAATCCATGAAAAACAGAAAAATTCTTTAGGGAAAAGGATTTAGTGTTAAATCTAGCTACAACTCGAATACAAGATTCGTCAAGAATTACTAAAGAAAACTTTACACGGAAATAATCTAAGACATGACAATAAGAAATGTTGAAGATAAATGATAATCTTTGCTGTAACTTTCGGGATTTTTAAAGACTCAAATATATACTCAACTCGTCTTTCATAATACTTTCGAACCTCCAAATCAATCATCATTATCCTTCATCCATCAGCGAACCAACATCGAGATCAATTCTTAAACTTGTTTCTCATTTAAAAGTAACAACCTCAACTGTAATTTAATTTCTGAATTACAACATAATGAATTCTAAAATTGAATCATTAATGAAGAAAAAGAAATAGAAGAGAAAACATGGGCATTTTATTAAATCGGTTTTCAATGCTCTAGCATTTTATTGAAATTCCCATAAAATAAAAATTTTACATCATGGGGTTTCGAAAATGATCCCAACAAACAATGCTAATTTATTGCAAATGTTTTTGATTGACAATAAAAATCAGTCACTTGGTCTCCGATGATCGAGTTGTAGTCTAATAAATAACACTTTCGCCTTTGCTTGAAAACCCATGCGATTTGTGCTTCACCTTGCAAGTCACAGCCTAAATTTGTGTTGTCGAAATTATCAAGGTAAAGAACATATTTAATTATCCCCCCTTGGATGTTCCGGGAGAGAAAGAACTTCTCTATTTATATCATCATGATATATAAGAGTACTGATATACAATATTCTTTATCTATACGATTTACATAAATAAGGAAACAATAAAATCTTAATTGATTATGACGTAATTCTTGTTTTCTTATCTTGTTTAGCTTTTCTTTTGTCATGAATTTCTTCCAGCTGTTTGGTCAACACAATATCTTTGACATGCCCCTCAAAAAAAATGCTTGTGCCAACAAGATTGAGCTTGTATCGTAATAAAATAAATCGTGGAGTAGAAAGACTTTTGGTTAGAATGTTTGCATTCTGATCTTGCGACGAGATAACTCGTACAATGGGTTATTTCTTAGAAACCATGTACTCACAAAGTAAAATCAATTTAAATATGACAACTGCGATTGTGAAATACTGGACTGGCAATCGAATATGTCGCACCTATGTTATCGCAACATAGAGTAAGAAGAGAAACTGGAGGAATGTTGAGTTCACGAAACAAATATCAAAGTCAAACCACTTCAGATGTTGTACTTACAATATCTAAGTATTCAGACTTCATACTCGATCGAGAGACTGTGGGTTGCTTCTTGGAACTCCAAGAGATAAGATTATTGTCGTGGTAGATAGCATAACTACTTGTAGATTCTTGATCTTCTAAATAACCTTCCTAATTTACATATGTGAAGATTGATATAATTGGAGGAGAACTGTATTAAAACTTCAGCCCAAAGATGAGTATATGCTATAAATAACGCAAAATTATCTTTACTAAAGCCCAGTGTTCCGTGACTGGAATGTGCATGAACTGACATGCTTTATTGACCATGAATGAAATATCTAGACATGTTAGCGTCAAGTATTGAAGAGCCTTACCGTGCTACGATACATAAAGATGTTTTCAAAAGGTTCCATTAAATGTCTAGTGAGACGAGTGTTGGCTGCAATCGGCGAAGAAATAGGCTTGGCATCTTGCATATTCATTCTTGTAAAGGGGTCAAAATATATTTATACATGTTGAGATAAAACTAATACTTTCGAGCTTGTGGTAGTCTTAAGTCCGAGAAACTAACAGAAACACTCAAATCTTTGAGTGCAAACTCTCCCCCAATAAACAAAATCATATGAGAAATGAGTACTGAATTATTATCTGTAACTAGTAAATCATCCATATATACCAATAGCAAAACAACCACCTTATATTATTTATATATGAACAAAGAAGGATCAGTCTTACATCAATGAAATCCAACCGCAGGTAAGAAAAATGAGTGAAATTATGATAGAAAAGAAGAAATGATTTGATCCTAAAATATGAAAACCTAAGTTATCTCGATACTATATCAAGGTAAAGAAACAGATTTGATATTCTCCCTTGGATTTTCTGGGAGATAAAGAACTTCTCTATTTATATTATCAAGAGTTATGTTAGAAATAGTAATTACTACCACTCTTACGTGAATCGTAAGAAGCATTTCAATCATATTATTTCTCTTAAGTTATCTAATGGTAATTGGTCTGAGGATAAGAATCAACTAAAAGACTTTTTAACCTCTCATTTCAAAAATATTAGTACTACTATGAACCCTCTTCACAATAGTACTATTCTTAACTGCATAAAGACCTGCATTACTAGCGAGGAAAACGATACTTTGTTGAGTCCCATTACTCTGCGGGAAGTAAGAGAGACTATTAATTAGATGCGATCTTGGTCTGCACCCGCACATGATGTTTTCCCCTAGAGATTCTACAAGCAGTATCTAAATCTCCTTGAGACCAATATTTTGAACATTTGTTAAATCTTTCTTTGATTCAAAATGCCTTCTCAAGGAAATGAAACATACTTTTCTTTTTATCATTCCTAAGGTCAATAATCCTACTACTCCGGCGGATTTCAGATCCATCTCTCTATGTAACACAAGTTATAAAACTATTTATAATATTCTTGTTAATAGAATGAAATCATTTCCAGGAAAAAATTAGTCGATTTTAATCTGCTTATTTTGTAAATAGAAACATACATAATAATGTGATTATCCCATGAGCTAGTTCATTGTATAAAAAAGAAAAAGGATAGGGTAAGAATCATGGGTCTCAAACTCGACATGTCAAAAGCTTTTGATAGGGTCGAGTGGACTTTCTTGGTTGATGTACTTAAGAGATGTGGTTTCTGTGTCATTGGTGGGAGCTTATTTTCCAATGTATCAGCACCACTAGCATATCTATCTTAGTTGATGGATCTCCATGCTAATCTTATAAGCCCACTGATGGCCTAAGATAAGAAGATCCACTACCTCCGTATCTTTTCTGGGAAAATTAGGCGCAGGCCCAAAAAAAATAATATTCTCATTGTCAGGTCCACAATTAATTTTAGGTACCGTGACATCCATAATTATTTCCGTGACACCCATAATTATATGAAATTACTAAAAATGTATGCATGACGGATTATGCATCCGCATGACGGGTTATGCATCATGGGTATAATTGGAAACGCAACTTGGATATAACATATCTAAAAATCCGCGCCTTGGAATTTTACAAATTTTATATCGTTGGAATTTTTTTAAGAGATCTACGCAACGAGTACAAACAAGAATATCAAATTTTTGTTTTTCACAAAAAAATCGGAGGTGATCTTCATTCTAGGCAAAATTTCGAAAACTTGATACATAACTATTATGCAGCCACCAAAAAAGATGCATAACACATTCTGCAGACGCATAACGAATTATGCAACCATTTTCTCCACTGCATAACCAAATTATGCATTTGGATAACAAAGTTATGCATCTATAACAAGTTATGTAACCATTATTTTGGTTGATTTTAGTGCGTCCATAAAAAAATTGATGCATAATGCAGTATGCATCCCATATTTACGGATGCATATTAGGTTATGCATCTATTTTCTCGATGCATAAAAGATTGTGCAACAATTTTCTCGATGCATAATGCATTATGCAGTCATATTTTCGGATGCATAACAGGTTATGCATCCATTTTCACGACTGTATAACATGTTATGTAGATATTATTGTAGGTGCATGACAAGTTATGCATCCTTATTTTTTGTTAGTTTCAATACTAAGAAAAAAGTAGCTGCATAACGTGTTATGCAACCGTTTTCTGGACTGCATAACAAGTTATGCAAAAAAAAAAAAAGCTGCAGAACGTGTTATGCAACCAATTTCGAGAATGCATAAAAAAATTATGCAACAAATTTTGCAGATGCATAACCTGTTATGCATCACTATTCAGACCTCCATTTTCGTAATACTGCACACAATACATCCAACCAACACAAGTTGCACACTACATCACCACCAATGAAAGATAACAAATTATGCATTTGGATAACAAAGTTATGCATCTATAACAAATTATGTAACCATACTACATTATCTTATCAAGAGCATCATTTTATATCTGTTATACATTAACAAAGTTTGAATTGCAAGTATAAAATCTCCGAAAATGCAATGTGTACCTTATTCTAAAAGTTTAATACTGAAATCAAGGACATATTATGTAGTCTTTCCTCCATACCTAGAATAAACACCCCACTATTCAATCATAATTAAGTCTCTGATTATGATCAAAACTAAAATGCTTCCTTAATACACCAATTTCGCAATTCTTCGCCATGTATCACTTCATTCTATGAAAGGATAATGCAGACTGCAGACCACTCAATCGGAACAACCAACTGGCCAGCTAGTTGAATCTCTAGGCAACCCTAAGAGGACATCCAATGAAGTCTCCCAAGTTGATACAAAAGTTCAAATAAGATAACAAGCAGAACAACTCCACCAACGCAAGTAAACACCACAATAAGCATAACTGAATAAACGTGCTTGTCAATATAAATATGACATAATTAGAAGGTTCATGGACAAACACATACAAATCAACTGAAACATCCAGCCTCTAATCTTTTAATGGTAATCTAACAAGGCTAGAACCGTTTGGAATTGAATTAGAAACATATCTTGTCTATGCCAGATTGAGCACCCTTATAAACCACTTGAATTAAACCCTTTAAAATTGAATTACCAACAAAATCACTTGCCCACACCCACCCCTACGAATCCATAAAATTCAATTCGAAACATCTGAGAAAACATGCATGGAATTCAGTTTGCATAGTTGATGAATAAAAATCACAGAAATGGGAAGAAAGAAAAAGATCTATAAAAAAACCTAAAAACACAAATTGAAACAGAAATAAAGTATCAATGTAAAATTGATGAATAACCAAAAAAAGAATACATCAATCAATATGAATCGAACAAAAATCATAAAAACAAACGGGGGAGTAGGAAAAACAAAAGAAAATACTTGTGTCTTCAACGATCCATTCTGGAATAGTCAAAATGCCATAAAAATCACTCCTTATATATACAGAATCGTGAGTTTTTCTTGGAAAACATGAAATTTATAGAACCCTAAGTCAATTTGTTACCCTAACTTGTTCGGTTAGATCGTAAACCTCAGGTTCTCCTCACCGAGATCAGAAAAAAAAAATGTTTTTGAAAATATCCAGAATAGATTCTAAAAGATGAAAGCAGATATTTTAAAAATAATGGGTCTCTAAATAATTTTCTTACCTAAAATGGGTGCGCGCGTGAAGTTTACCGACGATGGGTTTCTTAGTGGAAAAATCTGAAAGATTGGGTCTCACGGTAGTTTTCACATCTTTTTATTATATGCATAAAATCTATTTCTAGGTACCTCATTCATGGTGAGTCCAACCATCTCATCTATGACATTGAAGTTACCAAATATGATCCAAGTATTAATCATATTTTGTTTGCTGACGATTGCCTTATATTCACCAAGGCTAGTCATTCTGAAGTGAATAATCTCATGTCTATAATTAAGGATTTTGGTCTTGTCTCTAGTCAGATAATTAATTTTCAAAAATCATCCCGTTTCTTTAGAAAAAATGTGCACCCTGACCATTGTGTTTCTCTTATTAGATCCCTAAATGTTACAAAAGTGAAACTTGATGAAAAATATTTAGGTATCCCACTTTTCAATAACAGATCTAAAACAAAGTTATGTGTTTATTTAATCGAACAGTTTGAAAAAAAAATTGTTAAATGGATAGGTAACCACTTAACTAAGGCTGGTAGGTCTATTATGGTCAAAAATGTGTTTAACTCTACCCAAATGTATCATATGAACTCTTTCTTGTTGCATGATTCTTCAATCAATAAGATGGAACAAATCCACTTAGATTTCTAGTGGGGTAAGTACATTAATAAGGGTTTCTGTTAGAGCACCGCTCGGTCGAACTCGCATGCCTTGCTATCTCAAGCATGTTTGTCAATGTTAGTTTTCAAAACTATAAGTCTTGATTTCTAGTCTACTATTAGTTAAGTCTCGGACTAGGATAAAAAGTGTAGTTGAGCTCTATACTCCATAGCGATCATCATTCAAAGACGAAGAACTACTCAAGGAACTGGTGGAACTTCATCGACTAAAAGGTATGTGGAGATTTGAACTTATCTATCACTAAAAAGTCTATATACTCTATCTCCTATCTTGAGACAAAATTCGTATGGCTATATAGACTATGATTATATACATTTGCTATTTCGAGCCGAGTTTATCTCGCTTATCTATTTCTCGAAATATGTGTTGGTAAGCTTTCGCTTTGGCCAAGTTCATCTTTACTAGTGACGAAAGTCATATTAGTTTTAATTACTTGAAAGTCGCTTTGACGAAAAATAGCTTGTGAACAACAAATATATAATGTCCTCTAAGAATGTGTTAATGATTGCAATGAGAGTTTAGAATATAACCTTGAAAGGATATAAACATTTGTGTGATAACTCATACGTGTATAAGTCTTTATTCCTGTAACTAAAGTATGCATACTTTGCTGCTCAGGAAAACCGAAACTGAAGTCCGCGTACCACTACGCGCACTGTCGAAAGTTCACCTCCTGCGAACTTCTGCTGGAGTTTGTGAACTGAAAACAAACTTAATCCGGGTACTTAAGTCCGTGTACCAGTATGCGTACTTAAGTGGGTTAGTTTCTAAAAACGATTATTGGTGAACTTAAACTTATATAAACTAAGGAATGCATACTTGCAAACCGTGGTTATAAAGTTCATGAATTGATTCGAGTGAATCAAATCTTTTTTGCTTCGATTATGTCTTATATACTTCTATGAGATCTAAGCAATTGAACAACTCTCTAACTAGTTCTCCTGAGCCATTTGAACTAGTTATGGTTAAGCTGAATATGGTTGATATGAAAGTGTTCATATGGCTAACCATTTGGTTAACTACTGTTGAAACAACTAAATATACATGTTTGGTTACGGTTACACAAACCTAAATAAACGTGCATTTCATTTGTGTGTAACAAGCTAAGTTCGATCTAACGGTTGAAAGATATTATCTTGAATCTAATCAGGTTTTCATCTAACGTCGAATATTGAATGCTTTGTTACTAAGATAACATTGATTGCAAATCCTGATTTGAAAGACTATATAAAGGAGAACTCTAGCAACTGGGAAACCTAATCCCCACACCTCCTGTGTGATACTAGTTGTATTAGTTAGAGTCGATTCTCCTTTAACCTTAGGTTTCTATCGAGACCCTATAGGTTAACGACTTGAAGACTTTATTGGGATTGTGAAGCCAAACTCAACTATTTTCTCTGTAGTTGTGTGATCTGATCTTGCTGTTTCTATCGTATTTGAATACAATCGTAAGATTGGATTGAGATTAGTTTCTCCGATAGGTAAGATAGAAAAGTAGTCACAAACACCTTCGTCTCATCGTTTTTGATTCCACAATATCTTGTTTCGCTAGTCGATTAAGATTATTGTGAGGTGATTGATAATTCTAGGTTTTTCTTCAGGAATATAAGTCTGGGTTATCAATTGGTTCATGTTCACTTTGATTTATCAAAAGACGAAAAAAAAACTCATAGGTATTTCTGTGGGAGACAAATTTATCTATTACCGTAGACTTTTCTGTGTGATACAGATTTGTTTATTAAAGTCTTCGACTTTGGATCGTAGCAACTCTTAGTTGTGGGTGAGATCAGATAAGGGAATCAAGTGCATAGTATCCTGCTGGGATCAGAGACGTAAGGAGCGAAACTGTACCTTGGATCAATGCGAGATTGATTTTGGTTCAACTAGAGTATAGACTGAAGTTAGTTTGTAGTAGGCTAGTGTCTGTAATGGATTAATACAGTGTGTGTACAATCTGGACTAGGTCCCGGGGTTTTTCTGCATTTACGGTTCCCTCGTTAACAAAACTTATGGTGTATGTGCTATTTGTTTTCCGCATTATATTTTGTTATATAATTGAAATATCACAGGTTGTACGTCGAATCGATCAATTGGGAAATCCAATATTTGGTTGTTGATTGAAGTTCATTGATCCTTGAACATTGGTCTTTGGTACCGTTCAAGTGATTTCTCTTGTATTCAATTAGACTCACAGATTTCTATTTGCTTGAGTAAGTATTGAATCGAAAAAGTGAGATATAACTCTTTGATATACTTTTATTAAGATTGAGTCTGACTGTCTAGTTGATTCTCTTAAAAGTATATTGAAGTTTGTCTATACAGATTTCTAAGTGAAATATTGGGTGTGGTTGTTAGACCCCCGCTTTTTCAGTTTGTACTTGACAGGTTGGGATCATGTTTCTCCCATAAAAGTCAGGGAGGTTAAGGTTTTCGTAACATAAAATTTTTATAACTTAATTAGCTTTACTATGTAAAAATGCTTGGAATTTGATACATTCCTCTGATGAGCTTTGGGTGATATTTCTAAAATGTAAGTATTTTAGTAATTGTCACCCTTTACAGTATAAGAAAGTTACAAATTTATCATGGGTTTGGACTAGTATTTGTGCAAGATTAGATATCATTAAAAAGAACTCCCTTTGGGAGGTTAGAAAAGGTCATAACATTAATGCTTTTGAAGATAATTGGATGAAGTATGCTTCTTTGCCACTCTGTTTGTCTCATCCTAATCCTAACCTTGAAGTAGCTTATTTCACTGATCAAGATACTCATAATTGGAAACCCAATTTTGGTTGAGTTTTTCTTTATGCATGATAATTGTCGTCCGATCCTAAAAACTAGAATCCCCATCTCAGACTCAGACAGACTCATCTGGCCATTCACCAGAATAGGTACCTTATCGGTATGTCATCCTATAGGTTACTATCTAACGACTATTATAGTAACTTTGTTGCTAACCCGTTATCTTCTATATATCAAGTTATTTGGAAAGCACTTGTGATCCTTAATGTCAGATTTTTCTGTGGAAGTGTTTTGAAAATATCATAACTTCGAAATGTAAACTCGCGAATTATATGCCTAACCAGAACACCATGTGTAGTATGTGCAGTGATAATCAACAGGAAAAAATAGAACATATCATCCTGCATAGAAATTTCTCTACGCTAGTGTGGTATTTTGTCTCATATGGAAATTTAGTTCTTAGATATTCTAATACTGATATTTTTATTCGTGACTGTCTAAGCAATTGGCTCATGGGTAATGGTTCTAAAGATCAATTAAAATCTGTGTTTTGTACTGCTTGGTGTATATGAAAGGAAAGTTTTTCCATCACTTTCCATGAGAAAAAATTCAATCACTTTTCTGTAGTAAGACAGGCTATGAAAATGAATTCATATTTCTCAATTGTTTTGACATCAGAAGCAGTTATTCTCGGTTCACGTGTTATTCAGAATGTAGTTGAAGATCTAGGGGAGGAGATTCATATGGATTGTTTGATCATTCATTGTGATGCATTATTTGATTCACATACTCATAAATTTGGTATTGGCTTGGTCATAACTGACTCTACAGGAAACTACAGGAGCCACAAAACCTTATCAGGCGTCTAAGGATGCGGAGGAATCCGAATGCAAATCATTTCTTGAAGCCCATACATGGAGTATATATCTTGGTTTATCCAAAATATGCTTTAAAAGGATGCTAGTAATGTTATTTGTTATTTGAATAAGAGTTCATACCAGATAGGCTGGTTCAATGAATCTATTTTAAATGATTGTCAGTTAATCACAGACGTATTTTCATTTGTTAGATTTAAATACATTAATAGGAATTTCAATAGAATGGTTGATAAAGAATCTAAATTTATTATGCTCCCCACTTCCTATATAATGATCTATAAGTTTTCTGGATTAACGAAATCTTTTTTCCTAGCAAAAAAGAAGAAAAAACAACATCCAAACTCCTTCAAATGGGAGTTTATTTAGTCATTAAAATGTTCTAACTCATATCTCCGCAATGGGAAGAGAGAACTTCGCTGGTTAGTCCATAAAACCCGACCCAACTTAATCTATTGTCCAGCAGCAAAAATAAAATAACCGGAGGTCCAAAAAAATTAAAGTTACTTCATTATCCTCACCAATCACGTGTGGCCTATATCTCATTCTTCTTCTTTATCTTTTCAGTAGAAAACTTTTTTGTTTTCATCTACTTTTCAGAGAAAAACTTCATTCTTCAATCTTCTTCAACAAACCCTAACTCCATTTCAGTAACTATCTCTAAAATCCATGATTAATCATCTCTAAAAATCGATCGTTATCAGCAACTGTAACCCTAACTCCATTTAAGTAACCACCAGATCCCTTTTCTTGTTGTCGATAAATCATTCCATAATCAAAAATAGGGAATCATCAATAAAATCGAAATCAAAAAAGAAAATTAAAATCGAGACTCAAAAACAAGTCTAAAAGCATAAAAAACCGTAGATCTGAAACTGATTTCTACAAAAATCTAATGGATACTCAACCAATAACAAAGAAGAAGAAACCTGCGGTTTCTTCCAAGGAAAAGGTACGACTTCTACTTTATACTTCTACATTTGCTGATTTTTTATACCAAATTTCTTATTTTTCATACCAACATGTGTAAAATATGATCTGTTTTGGATATAATTTTAGGATTTTTCATTTGGTGATATGATTCTAGAATACATATCAATATGTGCTTACAGAAAGACTGGTTCGTTGAAGCAGGAAATATTAATATGTAATTTATGAACCTCTACTTTATATCCTACAATACATATCAATAGTATTTAGAGAAAGACTGATTCAGTGATGTTGTGCATGCCATTATGTACTGTGTAAACAGTAATTTATGCTTGAATATGATCATGCGTTACATATCTATATGTACTTAGGAAAAAGTGATTCATTCATGCACTGCATAAGAATATGTACTGAATACCCATCATAAATAACTTTCAGTTTGAATAAGCACCAGTACATATCAATATGCAGTGTTATATACTTACATTATTGTTATTTTATGTTTTTTCCCAATGCTCGTTGATTATGCAAGAAGATGAATTTTCCCCTACTGGCATGTTTCTTGCCACCATGGTTGATTCCACAAAGGAAAGCGAATAATATCTTAAAGACAGTTGTCATGAAGAGGGTACGAGAAGTTAAGAAGCCAGTGACTCATGCAAATCCAGCAAAGAAGAAAAGTTTCTACTTTCAGTAGTGGTGGTAGGTTTTTCCCATCATACAAAGAAAAAAAGAAGTCGAAGAATTCTAAAGTTGATGAATAAGATATGGATATGTAACTTACTTTGTTTTGCAAGAATATTTAGATTTGGTAGTACATTTAAGTTATTGAAATTCCCATTTAGTTGTTGAACTGATAAAAAATTGTTTCCTTGAAGCGACTGTGATTATGTTTATATATTTCGATGATTCTTACTAGCATTGTCATGTTTGTGTTCATTTCTTCGAGTATATGAAAAGACAGTACTTATAATAACAATAGAAATTGATATGTAGTTTGCGTTACATATGTATTGATACGTACATATGTACCACAGTCACAGGTTCATATTGCGAGTGTACATATCGATATGTACTCTCAGTACATATTGATATGCATCAGTCAGTTCATATGTACCACAACCCCACATATTCATACTCAGACATTACATAATCATACGTTTTTATAAAGTAAGCAATCTAAGAATTACATCATCATCTAGTTCTCATTCTGGTACGCTGAACATATATTAGTTTAAATAATAAAGGGTACATAAATTATTGTATTGTAAAAAAGAAAGTTAAAAAGTGCGACAATTTTTAAAGACAAACTGGTTATGAAAGGTACTAAAAAAAACTGTACTGAAATTAATTCTCATTGGTAACAACGAATGACATTCCATATAGCCTTGTTCTGATGATCTTGAAAGCCACATTTTGAATATATACTCGGATTTTTACTATTCTCTCATGCACTTTTGTTGCGATTCTTCTTTTTTCTTCTGGTGGACCCCTAATTACAGTTGGTGGCAGAATAGGTATACTCATCATACCTGTGGTAAATTCAAAAATATAAAATAAAATAAGAAATCACAAATACATATCAATATGTACATGGTATATTCTTGTGTTATTTTTTGTTGATATATCCTACACTACATATTAACATGTACTGCTATAAAAAAAAATAGTTGATATGTACTGCTTAAGCCTATTGAGATGTATTGATCCTACAGTACATGTCAATATGTACTCTATAGTATATAACAATGAGTACTACTTAAACTACCTTATGTATGATATGTACTGCTTAAACACGTACCTGTCATAATAAAGAACAGAAAAACAAGCGTATTATCTACACAATATACCGAACTGCAGATAACATGTATAAATATCAAAACATTGTAAATGCAGCTATATTAATTACTACACAATATGTCTAATGAACAAATTACTACAAGCTATTTATTGTGAACATACTGAAAAGTATTGTGTCTAGGGATATGTCTAATGGTATTATAAACACAAAACCACTATTCAACTGCGTACGATTTCCATAAACATTCATAGCTACTGTAGGATATAACCCCTATAATTAATAGACATAAATTCATATGTCTGCCAACCAATATTCTATCACTACATTATGGTTTCTGACCTGGTTTACATAATTTTTATTCTTTCCAAATGATCACTACATATTGATATAGATACATATCAATATGTAGTGATCATTTGGAAAGAATAAAAATTATGTAAACCAAGTCAGAAACCATACCTTTCTTGTTCATTAATAACTTTTTTCTTGATTGAGCCTTGGGAACCGTTGTTCTCTTATGGAACCATTGGTCTTGCAGGTGGAACTGGTCTCTACTTTCTTCCTCTTTATTTCACTAACCTATGTAAACCTTGTCACTTTGGACAGGAACTATAACAATCATTATTTTAGCTAACATGAGCTCCCTCTAAATTCTCTCCCCAATAGAGAGTTGTCGTCTGCTATGTAGATCAGCGGTACCCTATTCATCAACCATAAAACTTAAACTCGGGCAGTGAGGGTCAAACTTAATAAAAGCACTTAACAAGGAGCCTAGTTTCTCTGCGTTACATAGAAAAATGAAAGCCAAGCGCAAAAGACAACATGATAACAACTAAACATATCAGCAAATCAAAAGTTAGTTGATGATGACCTTGAGGAAAAACTTTCTTTACAGTACATAATGATAAGTACCTAAGATATCTGTAGTCATGTTTTTGAAATCTCCTAGAATATATCAGATTAGAAAATTGGAATCCAATAAATTTTTAGAGAGATCCAAAATGCAAAAAGCAGTACATATATACATGTATTGAAGAAAACAAAAACGGAAAACCCGATACATATTTATAAGTACCGAGTGAAATAAGTACGGATATATACTAAGTGAAACCATAGTACGGATGGATATGTTTTGTGTGAAACCATAATACATATGGATACCTTATATCATGAAGTTGACTAATTCTTTTACTAACATAAGAAACAACAATCAATTTTCTCACTTTACATGTTAACGAAAACTGAAAATTAATTGATCTTCATGAGCAGGAGAAACAATATATCTTTAAATCCAATGGAGTTAATTCAAAACACTAGTAATTCTACTTAAAATACTTCATCATCAAAAAAGCTCCAGAAAATCTAATTGATCAACATACACTAACTGATCCATCAAATAAAAGTTTTGAATCAACCACATCTAAATCAAAATTAAACACGGATCGAAGATAACTTAAAGTGAAATCAGAAAAAATAAAGTTCAATCACCTACCATAGAACGACCAAAAAGATAAACTTTGAAAACCCTAAAAATGATTTTTCCTTTTTAAACAACACTAAAAGATGTTTAAGATCAAGATTGGAAGAATAAAACTTAGCTTTTGGAAAAGCAACAAGGGTCCATCATCAACGCGATTTTGAAAAAACCGAATCTCCATGAATCGCCGGAGATGCTTTGATGTACGAAATGGATACGAAGATATGAAGTTCCCTGTAAGACTGCCTCAAATATTGTCTCTATACATAGGGATGTTTTGGACATTTACGAAAAAATATAATAAGTCTTGCACGTATGCTAGATTAGAGAGTAAAAGATCTGGTCCAAAAATATGTTTTTGGACTAGCGATTAAAACTTTTTTGATGATGGACTAGCCATTAGGCGGGTCTTCAGAACATGATTAACTAGTAATTCCTAGATGGGAAGAAGCATTAGAACCGCTACGGTTCTCCAAAACTCCAATCTTGGTATTTATCAGATAAGCTACGGGAAAGTACAACACCAAAATACCAGAAAGAAAATCAAAGAAGATAAAATACTATTTAGTATATACTAATTAGAGGTGTGAGTCATGACTTACCAAAGCAACTCAATCCTTACAAGAGATAAAACTAGGTCACTGTTTTCACGGTGAGAGGGTTCGGCGAAGATATATTAACGGAGCATGACCAGATAACAGAGCGTGACCAGATGTCAAAGTTGATCAAGTTACAGTGTGCCAAACATTAGTCACAGCCCCATATGGTGTCCATACGAAGTGAAAATAACAATTGGGCTAGGTGCTTAAATCTTTGTGAGCCCAGTAACAGACTCATCTTTTGTATTTATTGGCGTTATCAATGCGGAGATGCCTTGATACAAAACCAACTGCTATTTCCTTTTATCAAAAAAAAAAAAAAAACTACTATTTCCAGTAAGGAAGGCAATTTATTAAATGTTTTTTCTTATTTTTTTATAAAAGGAAATCTGAAAATATGGTAATCATAGATGCAAAGCTGGGGACAGTCACTCCAAGTGCTGTAGTAGTCCTTGCTCCAAAATGGGAGTTGTGGTTGTAAATTTGACTTGCATACATATGCGCAACAAAGGAAAACATATCCATTCATTTAGACCCAACCAATATACGTCTCATATTTTATGGCACTGACTGAACTGTTTGTTTCTTATGTGCGCGTATGCAAGTAAATGACCAAGTAGGCAAGTAGCAGCATTTGTGAAGCTGATCTTCGACCACGGTCTGCATTTCAGGCACCATCATCATGTAATTATAACCAAATAATTCATCATCGTATAGGTACGAGCTGGCCAAGTCCAACTCCTAATTAACAAGATTCTATTGAAAGGTCCTACTCTCATGGCCGGCCTTGCCTGCCTGCTTGCATGATAGGAACAACAGCAAAAGATAATCTGACAAGTCAACGTAGGGCCCTATGTTGACCTTCCAAAACCTTTCCCCACCTCTCGATTAAGTGTACTTGAAAAAAATCGAATTATTAAAAGTCAACCCACGTACAATATTCAGTCCCCCACACAATTTGTCCTCAAGAACTTATTAAAAAGAAAAAGACTACCATAAATCCCCATCCAAATCTTCTGGGACTAGTCCAGTTCAGTTGGATAGGAGCTTGACTTTTATCTTTGAGGACGGTAGATTGAGTTCCCACCCTAAAATTTGAGAATTGCGATAAAAAAATTTATACGATTTATGAGTAGATGTTCACCAAAAACGATACAACTTTTGCTTTTTATGAAATAAAACAAATTTCAATATCGTCCAACCAAGCCAACCTTAAATTCCTCTAATCGAAAGGCACGTGATATACCGCCATGACCAGACTCATGATACAAGATGAGACTATAACTCTATAAGTTCTTGCTGATAATTATATTCAAGAGAGTTGCCAAGAAAAACAGTACCAAATATTTATTATCGTGGCTCAAAATATGAATAGTATGATGCTGATCAGAGAGTTGTGTAGTGAACCACAATGGCATTAATTCCCAAATGGGTTACAAATAATCTATGTATCAATATACAGCCTCTGTTTGTGGTTGTCTTTTGTTAAGTTATCATAATAGCAAGAGAACCTCTTAGTCTTAGTTATCAAAGTACATAAAGAAAATCCTGAGTAAATGAAATGATGAATATTCTAGTTATAATTTTTTTTTATCGATTGGATCTATCTATATAAATGGAGCAGACTGCTAGCTAGCTCTAGCTATAGCTTAGCTACTTGCATGGATGAAATTAAATATCTGCTGAATTGATCCCGCAATATCCTCAGCTGTAAACCTAGTTTCACTCACAACCTGAAAAAATCATAAACATATAAAAAATTAACGTCCAATTAGTTTTCGTCTGATCTCCACACAAAAAAATTATGTCGAAATTATAGATTATGTCATCGGTATGTATTACCTTAACGTTGAAAGAATAGAGGACAGTCTGCTCAATGGTAGTGACATTGGTATGAAGTATATCGAGTTCCAAATCTTCAAGTGCAGCTATGGTCTTTAAGAGTTGACCAGGTCTTCTCCTTGACAAAATCTTAACCATAGCATCCACACCTAGAAGTTTAACTTCAACGTCAGCCAAGCAAGATTTATTTTCTGCTGTATCTTCATGGAGTTGTCCACCACCCATTTGTTCAACATCAATCGCGGCAGTCGCCAGCTTATTGATTTGGTCGTTTGATGAAAGAGGTAACTGAGGAAACATTGGTGGTGGTAATTGTTGTGCAGTAGTAGTACTGGGAGCCAGAGTTGTTGCATTATCACCATACAGTCTTCGGCGTTTTTGTGATTCTAAACACTGAAGAAGTTGCTCTAGTTCTCTTACAAATTCAATGGCTCCACCAATAATGGATGCTTGATCACCCTGTCATTGAATCAAACTCTTGTTAGCAAATACAAACAATTAATGGTGCACAAAAAATAGGCGCCACAAATCATTTTTGATATAAATGCGAGGTTTAAATCATGCCATGCATTTTCAAATTTCAAATGACTAAGATCCATAATCCTTTTGGACGTAGCTTTAAATCGGTCATGTCTTAAAGTACGTGTGGAAATATACGTACCCTCTGCACATAAGAACCAGGCATGAGAGATCTTAAAACTCTTAGATGTTCATTCATCTGCTTTCTTCTGTTACGTTCAACTGCGATATGCGTCATTCTTTGGCTCTCAACCTCTTCACTTGTCTTTACAGATCTCGGCCTCTTACGTCTGTTTAATTTTGTGGTCACACCACCCATTTCCGTACCACTTGAATTCATCATGATATTTTCATGATTATGAGTATTATTCTCTTCGAGAAAGCCAAGTCGGTCCTTCAACGAACTATTCACGGAAAAAATAATCCGAGCTTCTTCATCTTCCTCTTCGGGATCATGAGCTACATGATCATCTCTTACTGGTAGTGGTGGAGTAGCCAACAAAAGATTATTCTGAACATCATCACCACCATCATGAGTCTGCTGATCAAAGGATCTTTCACTCAAAACTGGGAACTTCAGGAAGTAAACAGGGTCAATCAAACCCATATCTTTTCCTGCTCGATCTTCTGCTTCTGGGATACCATCATTAGCATTAGCCGCTGCTGGTTCCATCATTTGTTTTTGATTTAAAGCCAACTTAGGTCCAAAATCAGCGAATTGCATGACTTCAGCAAAGCTCAATCTATCAAGAGAATATCCAGAAGATATCTGCTGTGGTGGTGGTACTAACGGTTGAGTAATATTAGTATTATTATTAAACATGTAATCCACAACTTTTCCTTCACCCGTATTTTCTCCATCTACCCGAACGGAAGATTGCTTCATGAGAGTTTGATGATGATTTTCTTGTTGCTGTTTGTGGCGGTGTATGTGGTTTTGGTCTATAGAGTAATCTATCCCTGCGTAGTTGTTATCGTTTAAACCCGCCACAATCGTCTGCAAAAAAAAAAAAAAAAAGAGGTACGGTAACAGTTATCAAATTAGCTAGTGAAGATTTAATGAACTGAGTAATTGTCTACTATAGAAAGAATCAAGAAAACTTACAGAGTAGTTATCTTCTTCCCTTTCCATTCTTATGTATATTGTGATGACAAAAGATTTGGTGAATGGTGATGATGCTCTCTACCAGCTGATTAAGACAGAGAGTAAAACGGAACAAGAGTTACATAAAAGACCTGCAGCTCGATCATGCATGCTGGATTATTATGATTTTCTTGATTAAAACTGTAAGACTGATATGTTGGGGTTATCTTGTTATCTATCAATATATACACAAATATATGTGCCTGAGAGAGAGGGAGGAGGAGCCTTTAGTATTAAATGAGAGGTTAAAAGAGAGATTAAATTCCACCTCACCTCAAATGCACCTCCTTTTTATTAATTTTTTCACAGGTGAACCACAACGCTCCTTCTTTCTTCTTTGTTTTTTGTAATTCCCAGTATTTCTTCCTACCTTTTGTAATCACATGTAACCTGTCTAGATCTCTCTTTACAAAGTCAATCCCGGGGTGTAATTTGAAACAAGAACCAGATTTTTTTTACCGGGGAAATAAGGTTCAGACCCTACCCATGGATAACCATATGTTGTCACCTCAACCACATGCCTTTTCCCCATACATCTGTTTAGGAATGTACCAACTATACATTTTGGTGAGTGTAGAAAATCTGATATCAAAGATTTAATGAAATAACACAAAACTAAACTCAAACAAACTTCTCTTAATTGATGTGTATAGACGCATGGCTTAACAGCCTATTTATATGATTAACAAACTTGACTCTCAAGTAAAAAGACTTTCCTAAACAAAAACAAACTCTAACAAGAAACTTCTAGACAATTCTTACGTAAATAAACTCTTAAAACCAGTAATACTTGCAACCCAAGTAAACTTCTAAAAACCGTACCATGGATCAACAACGCTTGTTTATCCATTCACTTCATGTCAACTGTACCAGTTGATCCAATTACATTCCGTCAACTCTCATAGTTTATCCATATTATTGTATCAACAACACTTGTTGATCCCTTCTATCTTCTTCATAGTATCTTGGTTTATTCTTCAACATCCTCCCTTAAACCAAGATACTCTTTGCTAATCATTCCAAGCTTTCCACGTAAGTAAATGAAAGTGTTAGACTTCAAAGACTTGGTGAAAATATCAGCCACTTGCTCTTCACTTTCAACAAACTCAACAGTTATCTCCTTATTGCTTACAAGTTCTCTGATGTAATGATATTTGATATCAATATGCTTACTTCTTCCATGAAGCACTGGATTCTTAGTTAGTGAAATTGTTGACTTATTATCACAAACTATTGTTGTTGGTGTTGTTTGTTCTTGAAACAATGACTTCAGCATCATTCTTAACCATACAGCCTGTGTAGCACAGTTACTAGCAGTTATATACTCAGCTTCTGTTGTAGATAGTGCAACAACTTGTTGCTTCTTAGATGACCAAGAGAAAAAAACCAGTTCCCAACTGAAATCCATAACCTGATGTACTTCTTCTTCCTTCTGTATCTCCAGCCCAATCACTATCAGTAAAACCAACCAGTTTTGGATCTTCCGAAACAGTATAGAAGATTCTCATGCTTGTTGTTCCTTTTACATACTTCAGAATACGTTTTGCAGCTTGTAAATGTGATTGTCTAGGAGCTTCCATAAACCTACTAACCAACCCAACTGCATACATGATATCAGGTCTTGTAGCAGTCAAATATCTTAAACATCCAACAAGACCTTTAAAATCTGTTGAATTCACAAGCTCTTCTGATCCATCTTTTGTCAACTTCAGTCTTTCTTCTACTGGTGTTAAAATTGGATTACAATTATCCATCTTGAAACGCTTCAAAATTCCTTCAGCATACCTTTGTTGATTAATAAAAATTCCACTTTCAGTTTGTTGAACTTCAATACCAACAAAATATGACATCAAACCAAGATCTGTCATCTCAAACTCGTTCACCATATCTTCCCTGAAATCTTTGATCATCTCTGAACTATTTCCAGTAAATATGAGATCATCCACATATAAGCACACTATAATATGACTGCCAAGACCATCATTTTTCAAATACAAAGTATGCTCATGTGGACATCTTGTAAAACCTTTCTTGAGAAAATAAGAATCTATTCTTGTATACCAAGCTCTTGGTGCTTGTTTCAGACCATACAAAGCTTTGTTCAGCTTGTATACTTGATGTAGTTTTTACAAGTGGTAAATATAGGATTCGATTCTCAGACTATTAATAAAGGTTTAGTTTTTGATTAATAAAAAAAAATACTAAGACAAGCTAATTAGAACTGATTTTTGCTATCAAGGAGAGATGAGTCTAGGGTTTTGGATTCCACTACTTCCAATATTTGTAAAATCAATAATTAAAACTTTGACATAATACTCCTAATTTACTCAAAACAATCTGAACTCAATATCATGCTTTGGAAGATATAACGTTATAAGCTCTCTTTTTTTACGACTCTCGTCACTATTCTAGGGATTAATTTTCCTCCGCTTATAAAAGATCGGCAGCTCAAACTACCCAAAACGGTTTTTACGAGGCATACAAAGAAGAGAAAAATTTTAGACAATTGTAAGCACAAATATGGAGTAAAATACATCAAAGAATTTAAATACTAAATATTACCCATTAAAAATAGTTTCCTCCAAAACCTTAGAAAAGAAATTTAGCTACTCATAGATCGAGAATTTGAGAAAATTTCAATAATCATTGTATTCAAAAAGATATAAATAAGCTTACTATGGTTCTGCAGTCGCTAAAGGTTTCTAGCTACGAAAACTGAGCAGTGCAGCTACGGCAGATGGTTGCTAAAGATCTTTCACAACTGAATAGTAAACGATATATGCCTTAGAACGATATTGTTCTGCGACTTTTTCTGCCAGACTATTGTTCTTCGTGTTCTAGGTTTGCAGCAGCAGATGACTTTCTGAAACTTTGGTTTCTCGATTCCTAAGCAAACTATTATATCCCAGAGTAAACGTCCCCTTCTCAAGACCTCAACATGCCTTTATATACTCGACAGGTCCCCTATAACTCAAGAAAATTCCCAAAATATCTCCATCTTCTTTCTTGTCAAGGCACGGGATTTCTTCCCTGTTTTATCTCTATACGTCTTCCAGAACCTTCTGAACTTTCCATACTCCCTGTAGATTAGCTAAGGACTTGACATAGTTAAATTTCAGCGTAATATCTTCTCAAATCTTCCCATTATAACACACAGAGGCCGAGTATTTTTCATGCCCTGTTTTACTGAGAAACCTATGGCAACTTCATTTTCTTACGACTCTGAAAAGATTGTCTTTCTTGTTTTGACAAAACATGCCCGAACCAACTTACTGCCATGATTATCTCCGGTTAAATCTCTCTCCAGAAACACGCAGAAGGCCCGAGAAAAATATCCACCACTGTTTTCTCCAATCCGACGTTGTAGCCCAAGTTAACTGGTTCTGATGGACATACCAGCCCTGTTTAGCTCCAAAAGGTCCACCCCAATAAAATCTGGCGATTGAATCTCCTCCAAAACCTCCCAAAATTCTAACCCTAATTTTGTCTGTGAAGAACAATTTTTCCCGCCAATTTCCGTGAGCTTTGATTTATCTTCTGCCGATTGTCTAGCCAATTCTGGTCAAAATAAAGACCATTACTATAGACGCATTTATGTGTCTAATTTGTCCTCAATGTTTCGTATTGTTAGTACTTGTTTTCGTCCTTATTATGGTGTTTTGTGTGTTTGTAGGTATTTTTGGAAAATAATTATTGTTGGAAAATTCGGCTCGAAAAGTTGCACGGAGCACCCCCGGAGGACATTTGTTATTCAGACTCTCATCATTGGTTAAGGGGGACTCAATTACTAAGGGGAAACCCAGGTCACCCCCAAAAGGCAGATGTTATTCGCACCCCAGGATCGGATAGGGGGACACCATCTTCAAAAATTTGAATTTTCATTTTGGCGGGAAATTTTCTTCTTCAACTGGCAGATGTTTCGATCGATTTTTGGACGTGATTTTGTGCGATTCAATCGCTGAAACTTTGTGGAAAGATGTGATATAACCATATTAAGCTATTTCAGGTGTTATCTCGGGTCAGAATCGGCTGAATCAAATTGTGGAGCAAAACAGGGAGCACGTCATTGTATGGAGACTGTCACGGGATTTGCATCAGTTGGAATGAGTTTGCGTATGCTAGCATGACTCTAACAGCCATCTGGAGTGTGAAGGAGATAAATATAGTAATTTGGCATTTTCAGAACTCGTGGAGAAATCAAATATCTAAATTATTTCCTAAACAGACAGTGAAGAATAATGGAAGATTATATGAAGTTATGGCGAGATATTTTGGCCCTGTGGAGTATATATAGGGTGTTGGGAACTCAGAGAGGGGCTGTCGAGACTTAGGGAGGTTTAGGGAAGTTCAGAAACAAAGAAAAAAATTTACAGAGAAACTGCCGAGTTGTAGTCGGGGAAGAAGGTGAATAGTGAACTCGATAGTTGAAAACAGTCGCAGAAACCATGGCCTAAACTTTCAAATCCAAACTCTTTGTAACAGTTTTGTAACAATTATTCCAACAATTAATAAAGTTTGCAATAGTTCACTTTCGTTCTTCTGTTACAGCGAGTTTTGTAACAATTATAATTGTTACAAACTCACAGTTTCATACCTTTTCACTCTTTTGATCATCTTTTGAGCAATAGACCAATCTTTTGAGACCGTGATTGATATGAGGAGCTAAACCCATCCTCTGGGGCGACGGAGGAAGCTATTCTGACAATGAAAAAGTGGTAATTTCTATTTTAAATAATTTATGCAATTTAAATTATGATTTTTTGCCTAGAACAAAAGAGTTTTTCCAATGATTTTTATTAAGCAATTGTTATTTTAATTGATGGTATATGCTTAACTTTGAGTTCTTGATATTCCATGCTTTCAACTTACAATTGCTCTTTTATAAAATCTATTTTTGCAATAATTAGAATCACTTAAATGGGAAATTGCATAATAATAATAATATCACTTTGGAATTGATAGAATAGTGGAACCCTTAGTCCCAGTTTCTCCAAAATCTAGACATCACTTTTTGAATCAAATTTGCAATATTTATTTAAATCTAAAAATTCTTTCCTTCACAAGTCTGAAAAGAACCTATTATTTACCACTATTAAAACAACTTTGAGAACACATCAATTACCAGCTCTGTTAAGGTTCTAGGAATAAACCCATTTGATCTCAACCATTGAATCTTACTGTAACACGTTCGAATTCCAAACCTTAAATCCTGCCATTAATAACCCATTTTCCCGCCAGAATTTGAAATTCAAATGGAGAAGATGACCTCCCCCTTATCCAACAGTGGTGTCTCTTTAGCAGTTTGGGCTACGTTTAGCAATTCCTACGGGTGCGAATAGCAATTTGTGGGGCACAAAGATGACTTTTGGGCTGTATATAGTGAAAAACTCCTGGGTGACTTTATCAACTCCTCTAGGACATTTTTGGGGATGCCTCTAACACTTTTCTGGCTGCTTTTAGTAATTTCTCGAGCCGCCATCTCTTACCTCTCATATTCACTTCTTTTCTTCAATTTTTATACATCACTAAGGTTGCCATGCTTTTCAGACATAACTCGCGTCACTAAAGCCAACATGCCTTTCAAATAGAGATGAAGAAATAAAAGTAAATAATGAGAAATAAGTCGCCTCCAACAGCAGTTGCACATGAAATGACACTTTATCCCCTTTTAAGCGACGTTTCTTCTTCTTTTGCTCCAAAGTACCTAAAACTCAAAATCAAACATAAAATACATAATTTACAAGAAAACATAGCAGAGAAAACATAAAAAATAGATAAATATCAAGGTGTTTTAGACACCTATCAATACTTCATTCTCCTTCCCCTCAATAATGTAGCCAGCTGGTTGCTCAACATAAACTTCTTCTTCCAATACTTCATTCAAGAATGCTGACTTCACATCCATCTGAAAAATCTTCCAATTCTTTTGTGCAGCTAAAGAAATAATCATTCTTACTGTATCAAGTCTTGTAACTGGTGCAAACACTTCTGAGTAATCAACTCCTTGTCTCTGTCTATATCCCTTAGCAACTAATCTTGCTTTCAATCTTTCTTTTTCACCATTTGACTTATATTTTGTTTTATAAACCCACTTGACACCAATAGGTTTCTTTCTTGGTGGAAGTGTTGTCAGTTCCCAAGTGTTATTCTTCTAAATTGACTCCAATTCTTCATTCATGGATTGAATCCAACCTTGTTCTTTAGCAGCTTCTTCATAAGCTACAGGATCATAATCTCCAAACAATGCAAAGTTCACTACATCATCATCATCTTCATCATCTCTTGTTAAAACGTAATCATTCAACCTAGCAGGTATGATATGTTTTCTTCTTGGTCTTATATTTTCTTGTTGTGTTATTGTTTCAGTTCTTGCTTCCTCATGTTGTTCTTCAACATTGTCTTGAGATTGTAGTTCTTCTTCAACTATATTGGAATTGTTCTGACAGCAGTAGGTGGATCAACATTCCTTGTTGATCCATTATTATTGGAATCAACATTCATTGTTGATCCAGTGTTATGTGTATCAACATTCGTTGTTGATCCATTATTCCAGTTCCATTTTGAATCTTCATTAAAGATCACATCTCTACTCGTAAACACTTTTCCTGCTTCTGGGTTGTATAATTTATATCGTTTGGTTAATGAACTATAACCAACAAGGATACACTTCTCACTCTTTCCATCCAATTTCTTTTTTAGTTCTTTGGGTACATGTGCATATGAAATACACCCAAAAACTCTCAGATGTCTTACACTTGGTCTTACACCTCTCCAAGCTTCTTCTGGTGTTATGTTGTTCAAACTATTTGTAGGACATCTGTTGAGTAAATACACAGCTACGTCAACTGCATAACCCCAAAAACTTTTTGGTAAATCTTTTGTTCTTCTTATAGTTCTTGTCATCTCCATTATGGTTCTATTCTTCCTCTCTGCAACTCCATTTTGTTGTGGTGTATATCTTGCAGTTAGTTGATGTTGAATGCCATGTTCTTCCATAAACTTGTCAACAAAAGTATATTCTTTGCCTCTATCAGTTCTCAATATCTTGATACTCTTACCAATTTGTTTCTCAACATAAGCTTTGAAACTTCTAAAAGCTTGAAATGCATCACTCTTTTGTTTAAGCAAATAAACCCATGCCTTTCTACTATTTTGCATTTCCTCTCCTCCCAAGATCGCTAATTAGTGTCTCCTCCCCAAATAGATTGAAATTAGTGTTTCTTCCCCTCGTTAGGAATTCCGTCCATTGCTCGGTTAGCTGAGTCAGTTGTTGTGCATGCGTGGAAAAAAGTGTCCACGTGTTTACCGACCTTCCCAAAATGCCCTCGACTAAAAAACAAGGTAGATCTCACACGTGTATGGTTGTAGATGAAGCATCTGGACGGTCGGAAATCTTCCAAAATTGTGTCATTGGTTGCATAACGGTCACTTCCTCTTCATCTTCTCTTTCCATCTGTATATAAAGAAGAAGACCGATAGATTCAACACACTACCATTAGTTTTTTGAAAGTGTAAAATCTGAAGAAAGAAATAGCTTAAGTGAAGAAGGAAACGCGAATCAATGGGGGATTCATCATCCAACTCCACCTGTAAGGTAAGTGATTCCGTCATTAGGGGAGGTAATGTTAATTAGTATATTTACAGTGAGGAGGAAACACTAATAAATTATACATTTCCAGTGTAGATGCAGCTGCCAAATTTGCAAATCACCTTCACCTTCACATTCCTATACTAAAAAGCAAGGCATTCATAACTAATCCTCCAACCAAAACAAAAGGAATGGCTAAAAGAAGAGTATAAAAGTTTTCTCTGAAATAACAAAAAACCACATGACAATCTTACTGAACTAATTCCTCCATCTTGGTGGCTTGAACACCTGGGACTGTGGCCTGCTTGGTTCTCTCATTCCATCTGGCTGAGATCCATATAAATGCTGGTAATTTCCAATTGTTGCAGACCTTCTGGCTGAAAGAGGTGCATACCTGCCTCTGCCTTGTGTTGGTGCAGTTGTAGCTGTACCAAACAATAAATATTCAAAGCCTCTGCCCCTGCCTTGTGCTGCATAAGCTCCTGTTCCTCTTCCTGGTGCTGGTGGTGGTGTTGCATTAACTCTTATTACTCTGCCTGCTGCTGATTATGGTGATGCGCCAACTCCTCTTCCCCTGCCTGTTGCTAATGATGGTCCTGCACCAACTCCTCTTCCCCTGCCTGCTGCTGGTGATGGTGCTGCAGAAGTTCCTGCTGCAGAAGTTCCTGCTGCAGAAGTTCCTCTTCCTCTGCCCCTGAAGTTCACAATTAATTATTTAAACCTGCCCCTGAACTGAACTAAATGAGAAACTTATTCAAACAACATATTAGGTAGATAGTTACCTGCCCTTTCCCAGGGTCCTTGGTGCACTACCATTGTTTTTGGTTGGACATCGCATAATATTATGGGATTCAACACCACAATGGGTGCAAGACCTCTTTTCCTTCTTATATGACTCTTGTCCTTCAACATCAGATCTTATCCTCTTAGTTCTAGGTCTGCCCACCTTTGATTTGAACTTTGGTCTATTGACCTCCATTTCAGGCTTAAATGCAACACAACAACACATATTTAGTAAAACTTAAATGCATCACAACAACAAATTTAGTACAACTTTATTGCATTTTAAATTCAATGCAAACTTAATTGCATAACTCACCTCAATCCATCTATCTTGACTAGCACATGGTTCCACCCTTCCACCATAGGCCTTTTTATATGCAGAAACTTTATGGTATTCTTCAATCAAGCTAGCAGAGGTAGATAAACTAGATAAGTTAGTGGATAAACAAAACAATAGTAGAAGTGATGGACAACCAAGAAATGTCGGTAGTTTGACTGACCTATTGAGATCCATTCTTCAATCACACTTGCTACCCAATCTGAATTTGCCATTCTTTTCTTTCCAGTACCACTTATGTTAACACAAGTGTGTTTATCAATATACTTGGTAATCTTGATAGTATGACCATCTTTTGTTGATTGCCTGTCATGCAAAAAAAAAGTTATTAGTAGTTGTTATCAAAATCCCATTAAGATTCAATAACATAACATAAGTGGGCTTACCTTTGAGCAAAAAACCTGAATGGTCAAGTAGTAATTTTGCATTGGCACCTCAGTCTCTTTGGATCATCTTTTATCTTTCTCACTTCAATACAGTTTGGAACGCAGAACTTTGTCACCCACTTATTGTATTCATCCATGGTGGGCCATGTCATACCTACTTCAATAACTTCCTCACCTGTGTCATAAGTCCATTCTTTTACTTCCTCACATTCTACATCATCATACAAATCATCATACTTCTGGTGACCACTTTGGACTTCTTCATATCTTCCAGGTTCTTCTTCACCCAAGTCAGTATCAGTTTCACCGCCTTCTTCATCATCATCAGAGCTTGATGAGTTTCCACTGTGATAGTCATCTTCAATGGGCAAGTCATGAATATCATGGTGCTTCAAATTTGTACTCTCAGGCAATGCATCAAGTTCTTCATCAGCTAACAATGCTTCCAATGTTTCAAGCCCCTCATCAAGTTCAACTGTTGGCTGGTACTTCTATTTCTTCTTTGTTGCAGGTGATTTTGAAACAACTCTCTTTGAAACAGGTGTCTTTTTGGGTGTCTGTTGAGGTGTCTGCTAAGGTGTCTGCTGACTAGGCATGTCCATTGGAAATTGACTTGGTTGCTGTAATGGTGACACTTGTGATGTGTGCTGACTTTGATCATTTTCCACTGTCTCTTCTTCTTCACCATAAGTTGTTTGCCAAAATTCTTCATCAAGACTCCCCCAATCTCTGATAACTGGTGCCTCTTGTTGAGTCTGTGTTTGTGGCTCAACAACTTCATCATCCACAATAGCAGGAGCTACTTATTCAGCAACTTCATCAGTCACAATAACTTGAGGAGGAACTAATTGTTCACCAGGTTTCAGAACATTGATAGATTTATCATAAATCATAAACAAATGAACTTCTTCTGGTACATCTTGGTCCGATTCATTCCAAAACTTCAACAACTCACTCTCTTCATCAATATCATACAAAAACCCATCTTGCAAGTAGTGAAATAGGAATTGTGACCCATCCAATTCATCATGCACTCATGAACACTATCCAACAAGTCCTTCAAGTTAAATAAGTCTCCATCATACTTAGGCCAGCGCAATTCCTTCCCATTTATATAATCCATGTAAGTAAATCCACCTTTTGGTTTTTCATTAGGCCACTTCTCATCATAGTGTATATAGAGAGTTTTGATAACATAAAAAACCCTAGCACTGTCACAAAACAAAACAACCAACATAATCAATCACATGTAAAACACTCGATTCCCTTCAATCATACACCAAAAACTATCGCATCATGAATCAACTATCCACGATTTAATAATCAATTTCACTGACTGAATCGTCTAAATCATGCATAAAAATCAAACCCCAAAAACCTAATATATATCAAACCCTAAAAATACAATCATGCAACACAATAAATTTGTTCATATCATACCCAATTCCTCAAAAGATGATTAGATCACACCAACAAGGGCAGAAACTCAAAATTGGAAAAAAAGAAAAAAAGCAAAAAATACTGAATACTCAAAATTTCTGGTGATTCATCGCAAATCGGAAGAAATTCAACAAACCCAAACACTAATCGTCTTTCTATTACAATAACATCTTCTTCTCTTCGATCTAAATCTAAAATTGAGCAAAACTCGGTTTGGGGATTTTGTTGCTCTTCTCTGCAACTAGTTTTAGGGTTTTTACTCTCTCATGTCTTTTCCCGCTTGATATAGGTGGTAGTTGAAAAGACAGGGACGCGTATTATAATTCTATAGGTGTACGAAACAGTGAGTTGTTAATCACCGCTCATTTGCTGACATATGCAGCACCGTCGGATCTTATTCCACCAAATATCTTACACGTGTATCTACCTTGTTTTTTAGTCAAGGGCATTTTGGGAAGGTCGGTAAACACGTGGACACTTTTTGCCACGCATGCACAGCAACTGACTCAACTAACCGAGCAGTGGACGGAATTCCTAACGAGGGGAGGATTCACTAATTTTAATCTTTTTGGGGAGGAAACGCTAATTATCAATCTTGGCAGGGGAGGAAACGCAAAATAGGCATATAAAATAATTATTACCTCCATGTGAAGTAACTTCAATAGGACCACACATATCACTATGAACAATCTCCCATTGTTGATCAGCTCTTATAGCTTTGTTGACTGGGAATGGATCTCTGTGCTGCTTGCCAAAGATGCAATTTTCACATCTTGATTCTGGTACCTCAATAAAGGGTAAGCCTGACACCATCTCCTTCTTTGTTAAAGTTTGCAAACTGTTAAAGTTCACATGTCGCATCCTCTTATACCATAACCAAGAATCATCATGAACACTGCTACTATAACAACTTTCCTTTTGATGTTGAATATTCAAAGGAAATAACCTGTTCTTGGTCATCTGAACTTTAACTATCAACCTCCTTATTTTATCTCTGATGAAGCATAAGCCATTATAAATATTCATAGAATATCCTCTTTCAGACAACTGACCCATACTCAGCAAATTTTGATGTATACCTGGAACATAAAATACATCCATGATGTATGCTTTTGAACCATTCTTAAGAACAATTCCAATTATTCCTTTTCCCATAACTGGAATTGTAGAACTGTTACCAAACTTTACTTTTGATCTAACAGACTCATCAAGCTTATCAAATAAATCTTTTCTTCCACACATATGATTGCTACAACCAGTATCTAAATACCACTTAAGTTGTGGTTGTTCTTCTGTTGTGTAACATGCAAGTATCATGTTTTAATCCTTCTTTTCTTCTTCTTTTTCTTCTTGACTTTCTGCAATATTAGCTTTGAAATTTGCTTTGTAATTATTATCAACTGTCTTTCTTGGTTTTAGACATTCAGTAGCAATATGTCCAAAATCCCCACAATTATAACACTGCATTTTTTATCTATCAAATGGCTTCCTATAACTCCCATTATTTGATCTCCCTCCATTGTTGTATCCTTCTTGAAAACCTCCAGCATTAGTTTTTCCTTGATTGTTTCTCCAGCTAACTTGACTCTGAAGTGCCTCTTCAACTTGTTTTGCTGTAACTATTTTCTCTTGTAATCTTTTTTCATAAGCTTGTAATGAACCCAACAACTCATTAAGAGTCCTAGTTGCAATTGTGTTGCATTCTTCTATGGCGGTAACCTTTGATTCAAATTTCTCAGGCAAGCTTCTTAAAATATTCTCTGTAATGGATGAATCTTCTATAGTATCACCATTAGCTTTCATCTCATTGACAAGGTTTAATGTTTTTGAGAAAAAATCTGATATTGTTTCAGTAGTTTCCATCTGCAGCAATTCATACTTTCTCTTCAGAGTTTGTAATCGAACCTTCTTGACTTTGTCAGATCCTGTGTAGTAGCTTACCAAACCATCCCATGCTGCTTTAGCTTGATTAATATAAATCACTCTATCCATGAGAGATTCGTGAATACCTTGATGAAGAATGTATGTGGCTTTAGAATTCTTCTTTATGTTTTCAGTTAATAGGGTTTGTCAACTCCTTCAACTACAGCTCATTCTACTGGTTCTACATAACCATCTTTCACAATATCCCATACCTCTTGGTATGTGAAAATATTTTCCATCTGCAACCTCTAGTGCTCAAAGTTTTTACCTTCAAACACAGGTACCTTTCGTCATCTTCTTCAACTCAACAACTCATACCCACAACCCTAGAATCTGATACCAGTGCTCTGATACTAGATGTAGAAAATCTTATATCAAAGACTTAATGAAATAACACAAAACTAAACTCAAACAAACTTCTCTTAATTGATGTGTATCGACTCATGGCTCAACAGCCTATTTATATGATTAACAAACTTGACTCTCAAGTAAAAAGACTTTCCTAAACAAAAACAAACTCTAACAAGAAACTTCTATACAATTCTTACGTAAATAAACTCTTAAAACCAGTAATACTTGCAAGCCAAGTAAACTTCTAAAAATCGCACCATGGATCAACAACGCTTGTTTATCCATTCACTTGTCAACTGTACCAGTTGATCCAACCACATTCTGTCAACTCTCATATTTTATCCATACTATCGTATCAACAACACTTGTTGAGTCCTTCTGTCTTCTTTATAGTATCTTGGTTTATTCTTAAACAGTGAGTGCTTTGCAAAAATAAACTTATTTTTGTTACCCATATATATACTGGGAAAGTGCACAGTTTAAACAAAATACAAAGCATATACACATATTTGTCTATTAATCATTAACAAACTAAACGCAAACTATAGAGAAAACAAAGTCGTGCCTAGCAGGCTTTTAAATATCTTAGCTGCTTTTTATGGGTTCGTTTGTCGAATCCATGGTTTCATTTTAGTCGAATCTAGCATTTGTTCTACTATATATAGTGTCATTTTTCCTGAGACTGAGGAATAGTTAATATTTTCCTGAATGCTCATGTTAAAGGTTATCCACGGCAAGTTTTCTCCAGTGAACAGATCAGTAGGACCTACATCTTAAATACCTAGCCCCTTGCTAATTGCTACACACATTCAACATAAGTGAGTGATTGAATTGATCTCTAAATAGTAGAAGTAAATTCGACCCCACACTATTAAAGCTATTGATCAAGCGATTTGATCTCATCCATGATGTTATCTGATAAAATATTAAGTGAGAAGTGTCAATATTACTGTAGAAGGTATTTGGATACTAGAAACAAAAGATAGAAGTTAAAAATTAGAAGTAAAAACAATTTTCTTGACAGAAAGCTAAATATTTTACTTCTGATTGTGAAATTGTATTTTCATACTGACTTTTGACTTTTCAACTTAATTAAGTCTGAAAAATATTCAACTTGATTAAGTTTAAAAAATAACTTGTTAAATGGTACCCAAAGTTCCAAACACTTATAGCATGTTTGGATACCAGTTAAGAAGTTACCTATTGATTTTTAACCAAAAAACAAAGTCAGGATTCAGTTTGGTAAACAACTTGAATTATATAGTTTTGATTTGTGGTTTTACCAACCTCTAACTGAGACTGTATTCTGCATGTTCTAATACTCATTATTCAGATCTACAGAAGCTTTATGCCACAACTACCGAGCTCTCCTTGGTCGTTTTTACTGTTCACGATCTTATTATGGTAGGAAAACCTTCTTGGAGAGTTTTGTTTCTAAAAGAACTTTTATCCCTACTTTATTGTTGTTGTTTTTGTCTCTAGTTCCAAAATTGATTTCTTAGGATGATGATTTTGATTGATATTCTTCCCTTGGTTTCCACAACCACTCTCCTCACAAAAATATGACGTTTAAGCACCAGTTCGATATAGAACTCTCCCCATGTGGGTTTTTATTCCTTTCAAGACAAGACAATAACAAACATAATAACCTTTACTAGAGAAAGGTCGACAAAGTCTTAATTAGGAATTGTAATAATACCCAGAGAAAGGTCAGTTGGAATACACCATTGGCCATTAAGAATTAGTTAAATTTTCATTTCTAAATTAGAAACTTATTGGTACCGACAAATTCAATCAGAGGAGTATCTGTTAGAACATTGTTCGGTTGAACCCACAAGTTTTTCTATATCCCAAGCTTGTTGTCAATGTTAGGTCATCAAAACTATATTTCTATTTCTAGTATACTAAGTCAAGTCCCGGACTAGGTTAGAATTTGTAGTTGAGTATCAGACATCACCATTGAAGACTGAAGATCGATGAAGACATTTGGAGAATTTCGGTATCGTTTTCTCCTTGATAATAAAAATTGAATTGCATCATGTGATCATTATTAAAATCACATGGAAAAGCTCCTTAAAACATGAAATTGTCCACCGCACGAATTATCCTATCATCTAGCTGTAACAAGTTAGCTAGGACATAACCGCATAGAGGTCGATTACTTGTAATTAAAATTTATTTATATTTTATCCAGTGTAAACCCATTGTTGATTATTATGATGGTTCCAAAAATTCATTGTTTGAAGGGGGAAATCTAACTATTTTTACATATTTTATGTATTTATTTCTTTTACAGCAGGGATGACCCATGACAGAGGCCTCTGGCCCATATGTGCTAATTTTCTTATTCTTTTTTATTTTCTTTCACTTAATCACTATCCTTAGCCCGAGCCTGAAAAATGTCAAAACATATCTTGGGTCGGTCCCTGTATTATAGTGAAGGGATAAACCCCATCTATTTTTTTATCATTATCTTTGGCAAACTAGTTGGGCCATACAAACCCGGGAAGGCCCTTCCCGCAACATCCCGTTTTAAAAAAACGGGCAAAAACTAGGAGGGTTTTGTAAACCAAAAAAAAACTAAACATATCCTTATTAACTTATTTTTCCAAAAATATTCTACTTAATTTCCCTCTCTATACTGATGTACAGATACTATAAAACTAAAAGCGTCGGACAAAAACGATATCCTGAACTAAGGAAAAAATTTCGCACTACTAGATCATTTTTTATCAAGAAAAAAAAGGCTAAACGCTTGGCATTTTATGACGTAATGCTAACCCATGGTTTAACCCTGGTTGTTGAAAACTCAACTATGTCTACTTTCTACAGCTTCCTCTCTCGTTATAATTAGCTACCCATGTGAGTTTTGTGACATATATTACAGTAGGTTCTATTGTAAATCCATTTGGTTCTGAGTTTGAAACCACTCAAGAGGATTTAAAGAGAAGGTCGGGTTTGTTTTTTAAGATTTTTGGGGTGTTAAGGTTGAAAACAAAAAAGTATAGTTTAGTTGTTGTTGTTATTCATCGGCCTCTTCCATAAACTGAGAAGAGAAAACTGTTTGCAACATATGAAAATTGAGAAATGGTGATCAAGATTATTTTGATGGAGGGTGAGAAATGAGAATCAAGAGATATCGACGATATCTGCTGACCCAGGAATTGGAGGTTCACGTGATTTTACTAGAACAATCAAACATAAGTGATATATATTAAACGCATATACTATTTTCGGGAAATTAATAAACATTCCCTACTAGATCAAGTCGTGATTAGTTGATGTTAAATTTGGATCAAACCAAATTCAAGCTCACGAGAAAATTACCTGATTTATATTCATGGGTTATCTCGAAAGATCACTTTTCTTTCTTTGATTTCAGTTAGATATTAATCATCACCTATTTTTTGTCAAAATCGGTACGTTTTAAGTTTTCTACCGAGAATCTTCATCTTGGAAAGTTAAAAGACTTATCAGATAATTGCACTGATATAGTTAAACATGGGTTAACATGACGTCATAAAATGGCAAGTGTTTGCCCGTGGTGCTGTTAAATCAAATATGATCCCGCAATGCTAGAGCAAATTTTTTCCCTGAACCAAGTTAGCAAAATATCAAAAGCTTTCACAATTTTTTCGACGTAAACTAACAATATAAAGAGAATCATTTTTAACTATGGTCTCGGAGATTCCTAAACTTGTATTTGGCTTGAGTCTCTCCTTGACTTCCCAGAATTTTGTTATATTGTTTTCATTTTTGTAGATATAGCTGGCAAAACTTGCATAAATTTCCCTTGTTCACCTCTTATGACTCCATCTTTCCTGCATATAAAAGATCATTAGAATCACCATCCACATTCAATTTGCACTAACAAGGAGGAGAGCAGTTCCGGTTAACAAATATTTGGCCTTTAAAATATGTTTTTTGAGCAGAATCATATTTAATATCTGATATGATTTGTAGATAGTGGTAAAAGTGGTTCGATTCTCAGACTTGTGAAGGATATTAATTAGACTTAAATTCTAATATTAAAATAGAAAAATCACTAAAAATTATACAAACTCAATCAAAGATGATATCAATACTAAAAGAAACACTGATGCTAAGATTCCACTATTTTCCAAGTTCAAAGTGATTAAACCAATACTTATATTTATGCAATTTTCTTGTTTAATTTGATTCTAAAATATTGCAACAAGTAGATTTTCAAAAGTAATAATTGTAAATACCAAGTATGAAGCATCAAAAGTCTTAAAACTAAGCATACTCCATCAAAATAGATCACAATCACTCAAATAAAAATCATATTCAATAATAGTTCAAGGCAAATAATCATATAATTATTGCAAATAAAAAGATAAAATAGAATATACCACTTTTTGTTGGAAAAATAGCTTCCTCTATCGCCTCGGCAATGGGGTTTAGCTCCTCATATTAATCATGATCTCAAAATATGTGTTTGTTGCTCAAAAGATGATTAAAAGAGTGAAAAGTAATAACACAGACTGTTTGCAACAGTGTAATGGTGTTGCAAAACAGCTGTTACAATGGAACTGTTACAGAAAAATTGTTGCTTTGTCGCTGATTTTAAGACCCTAGAATACGACTGCCCTACACAGCTTAATGTTCTTCAGCTGTTAAACAACGACATTGTTATGCGACTGTTTCTCGTGCGTCAATGTTCTTCGCGTTCTTCTTCTTCAGCAGCAGCAGAAACAGAGTTTGGTAAAGCTCTGATTTCTTCTTATCTGGCTCTCCTTAGGTTCCCAAACTCTCGACACCTCTTCTATATGACCCAAGATATCTATTTATATCAAAAATACCGATTAAGTCTCTCCCAAATCTTCCAAAATCTCTTTCCTTCTCTTCACGGCCAAGTTGCGGCAATTTCTTGTTTTAGAATTTCTACGCGTTTCTGAGCTTTCCTTTTTATTCTAAACTCTTCCTTAGATAGATACAAATCTTTGGGAAGGTTTACAGCACTTTAATCTCTCTAAAATTCCCTAAAACAGGTCACACACGTGACTTTCCATATTTTCTGTTGTGAGAAAAATCCGTCGATTGAGCCCAGTCTAATCGATTTAAACACCCATATCAGATTCCTAGACCTATAAGGAGTCTATCCTATGAAAATCAGAGGTTTAATCGACCTCAAACTCCTCCAAATCACGATTGCCAAAACTTTCTTCACTGCACTATTTTCCTGCCAAAACCTGGTTTTTGAAATGTTGAAGATGGTTGCCCCTTATCCAGAGTAGGGGTGCGATTAGCAACTGCCTGGAAATGGGATGCCCCTTAGTAATTAGGTTACCCCTTATCCAAAGTGAGAGTCCGAATAGCAAATGTCCTCCGGGTGCTTTCCGACAACTTTTCGAGCCAATTTTTTCCAAAAATGTTTATTGGCCAAAAATACCTACAAATAAATAAAACACCATAATAAGTACAAAATTGAGCCCTAACAATATATAGAATCGAGACAAATCGGACACAAAAATGTGTCTATCAACATTTACTCATCTAGGATATGTTTAATTGTGCCAAAAGACACTTCTATTGTGACATTTTTTTACACTCATGACACTCCTTGTATGTCTCTCATGAAAATTATTCAAAGATTCTACATAGGCGACTTAATGCTAAAAATTGAAGAGGTGCAAGAAAAACACTCAATTTAAATATTTCAGATTGGTGAATTTTATTTGCACAGACTTATATGAAATAATTAGTTATCTTTGTTTTTTGTTTTTGTCTTCCCTCATTTCCTCTTCTCTCTAAGAAAAAAAAAACTACCCTTCATTAACCTTTTACGCAGATTTGGTCCTTCTTGGACCAGATATGAGCAAAATTTTCTTTTATTTTTAAGTTTTAATTGACTAAAAGTAGTTTTTTTTTGTTCAATTTTTGATGTCTTTTGACATATTTCCTCGTTATTTTGAGTGATTTTTCTTCGCCATTTGAGGAGAGTTTCTCTTCGCTTTAAGAGGGATTTATTCAAACCTTGACAGTTGGTTCATGACTTGCTACTCTCGACTCAAGAACATCGACTATTCGACACGGATTTGCTTTGGATCCATATTCAATCAAAGGGATTTATGGGAAAAATATCCCTTTCTTCTAGGAGCATCTCTTATTGAAGAAGAACAAATCATATTAAATGGTCGGAATCGATTCCGGATTATACCATCATCTTTCCCTACTAAATTTTCAAAAATTGGATATCTTTGCGGTTTATGGCTTTTACTCTTCGCGATTTACTTGTAATTGATATCTTAATTTGTATTAGGGTTTTGATTATCTTGTACTTTGATTTTTTTTTGTTATTCTAATAAGCGATCATGTAATCACAATTTCGATTTGAATAAATTGAAATTTGTTGATTGACTAAAAAAATATATATATATATCTTTGTTTTTATATTTTTGATTAAACAAATTTTGCACACACTTGTGGTGAAGCGATATCATCCACCCTTCATAAGTTATTGACATATCGTCATTAAATCCTATGTGTAATCATTTTAAAGGAGTACGTCCGTATGTGAAAAGTCACATTTATTCGCACCCAATTAAACTAAAAAGACATATCCAACAGCACACGACACCCAACAACACATTGTCTCTTTAATACATTCCTTCTGAAAGATACAAGTTTAAACTTCGAGACACAATTTCAATTATAATGAGTATCTTTGCATTTCGGCTGGGAGGAACAAATCAATTATTTATCACGAAAAACTGCAAGTTATAGACAGACTTAATTAGTTACTAAGTACTTTCAATTGCTAAAAGCTAACATTACATGCCTTAAATGTGAACCCTGATTTATGGCTATATGACCATTGTTTGAACTACATTTCGTATTGTACGAGAAACTATGAAGGCGGTGTTAATTATAGGTTTTCTTTCTACAAATAAATGATCAAATCTTATTTTACTAATGAGCATTTCTAATAACATTTTTCCATGATAAATTTTCAATTTGTATGTATAATGTTTTAAATTTCTATTACGTAGTCGTTTTAGTACAACAACATACACTTAATTCTTCGGCCTAACACAATATTGCAGGGCATGCTAGACTTTTTCAAATGTGTGTTAACATGCAGTATTAACACACTTTGCACCTCCGTCGGTTTTGGATATCCAAATTTTTCACCTGAAAAATATAACGTATTCCCTTGTTTTATAAATAGTGGTTTATTCACTTTTCAGATTTTACATATTTTTAGGTAAATTGAAAAAGTGAGGACCTCTTTTTTTGAGAAAAAGGTAATACCGGTCATGGAAGGTTTTTATATCAAATTAATATAATGTTACTAATTAATGTATTAAATTCGATTTTTTATCTGCATCCAGTAATCCAAGTTTACTTATGATATTTCTTGCACCTTCTTCTTATTGCGATACAAGATAAGATATTTGAGATCTATTTTCTTCAGAAAAATAAAAAATGATGCACTTTGGATTGAGTATATACCCTTTGATAAACTTTGGTATCAATTCGAAATGGGAATATAACCTGACATTCACTATATGACAAATAAAACTCTAATCGATTTTTATATTATCTTCTATATTTTTATGAATTTTGATTACTAATGTCACAACTTTCATTTTCTTCAACGACCGTAGCATCAATTATCTTGGTACGTACACACCAGGTTTTGGTGTTTTTTTCTTCAATATATTAACTGTTTTATTGACTAGGTTGAAACATAAGTCTATAAATGGAATACATATAACTGAGTAGACTTGTTAAACAAAAATTTGTTACCATATATGTTTACAAGCAGTTAAAGATACTGATTTCTATGCAAATGTAAATATATGTCAATCCCCATTCACGGCTGGCCTTCGACAATACATATTGATAATTCGTGAAATTAGGTATCCTTGTAGCAGTCATGCATGTTTAGGATCGCTTGTTGGAATCCTTTCCCATCACCCATTCTCTCCCGCCATGCCGGCAGTCTTAGCACTCATTGATTAGTAAATCAGGTCAATGACCACTGACTCCTGTATTCCACATTTCCTCTATTATTAAGTTATGCAAAATATTAACTTGATAAAGGAATTAATAGAAAAATTAATTTTAATTAAAAAGGTAATAAAACGATTTAATTAGACATGCATCATTATGTCAGATTTTCTTAATGGAAGGAAGAAACCGAAAGTCAAAGATAACAATAATGTCATGTGTGTGACCAAATACACAATCAAAACATCTTTTGGTGTTTCAGTTCCAACATAAGGTTATCAATTAATTATTTTCCTAATAAGACACAAAATTTGGATTATAATTAATACTAAATATTTCTTAAGTTAGATATCATTAATTATCATGTCCAAAAATCTTGAGAAAAGGTATATAAACCCATTTCAAGATTCATAGTATATGGCATGATCAGTTTCTTTAAAAATCTTGTCTAAATATCTTTGGATTGAACAAACTCGATCAAATCAATCATGGGTGGAGATAGAGGAGACGAAGAAGAAGAAACGTGCGACATAGGGTTAAGTCTCCGACTCGGTTCCGGTGGGTTCACTTCAAGGTCCACTAATGAAATCAAACATAAGGCGTCCAGAGTTCAACTGAGTCTATTGTTTCCATTAAATCCAAAGGAAGAAGTTATCGATGACCGTCATGGGAAAAACGATGGGAATCGTTGGATTTCGAAGACGGTAAACCAAAGGGATCAAGAAGAACATGCAAGGATAGTTAAGAGAGATAATACTGGTGTCAGTAGTAATATTGACAAATATGATCATACAAGTACAAGAAAGAAACTTAGACTCACCAAAGAACAAGCAAATTTGCTTGAAACTAGCTTCAAACAACACAATACCCTTAATATGGTAATCTATCTGTCTTTTTTAGTTTCATTGCTTAGTTTCATATTGATCATTGTCTAGAGAGGAAAAAAAATAGGAAAAACTTATACATGAAAGTCTCATTGGATTATGCCACATTATGACACCTTTTTTCTTTATTAATTATGATATTTTAATGAATTATGACACATTTTGTAACCTTAGCTTGAATTTTGGGGACAATAATTATCCAATTCATTTATAAAGGTTGGGTTTATTTGAATTCATATTTCAATAATCTTTTTGATGGAATCAACAGATGCAAAAGTAAGAATTAGCAGAGAGGTTGGGTTCACGACCTCGACAAGTCGAAGTTTGGTTCCAAAATCGAAGAGCAAGGTATAAGATATTTTCTCGACGAAAAGGAATAAAGCTATAGCAGTTATTTTAGTCTCTTTTTTTTCAGCAGTTACTTTAGTCGTATTGAGGAAAATTATATTGTGTTTATGTTCGGGGTTTTTTGTATGACAAAATTAAAGAAAACAGAAGTTGATTGTGAAGTGTTGAAGAAATGTGTTGAAAAACTGGATGAAGAGAACAGAAGGCTGAAAAAAGAGTTGCATGAATTAAGATCGGCTAAACTTGGACCGGTACCACCATCACCTTTTTATCCTCATCATATGCCATCGAATGTTGTTGCATTAACTATGTGCCGATACTGTAACAAGGTTTCCAAAACATAATACTCTTACTCTTTTCAATGATATAGAAGGCAATGCTAATGATAAAATCTGATGTATGTACTAAGTTTTGGTACCATATAATTATAGGGCTAAGAAAAATGACAAACATATGAGAGGCAAGGAAAGAATGTTATTTCATTTGAGATAGGTGTGTCAAGATTGATGGCCACTTCCACGCCATTTATGCCTTGCATTAACTGTTAGTGGTGAAATTTTCAAGTGTTTTTGTTGAAGACTTTAATGACCAAATAAAAAATAATATTTTGACTTCAGGTCAATGACTTGACCTTTACAAAATTGTGATCTTGAGATGCATTACCTTAGTAATAGTGGAATTTGAAACAAAATCACTCTTTTGAAATCCAATGTGCCTTGTTAATATTGTTTAGCTTGAGAGGGAGGTCAAATGCATGCGCTTTTATTGCAATATTTTGTGCAGACTACTAGCATACAAGACAATTGGGTATTTGGATACTAGAAACAAAAAGTCAATCACAAAAGCCAAAAATAAAAAAAAAATTGATATTTTTACTTTTAGAAATCATTTTCAAGTTTTGTTCCTAATCTAATTCTGACTTATTTATTTATGGAATGAGAACAATTACGTCGGAAGGTGTATCCATCCATTCTGCTGATGGTATTTAAATATCCTATTAACCATGTTTAGATATCATTACGAAATTGTTGCTAAAATTTGAAAAGCAATTTCTAAATGTGCATCCAAATGCCTTCGAGGATACCCAAACAGAAAAGAGGTGAAAATTGATTATTGATGTTAAAGGTCAGCGAAGGTCGGTGGGCAAACACTTTCCTACCCCTTGTATTAAAGATTCCGATGATCAATCAAAATTAAATAAAACCTGACGACCCTTCAAGCAGTTTAGAAAATAGGATTGGCTTAAGATTAAAACGTCAAAGGTGGTGTTTTGTGTCTGCATCTTTCTCCCAAGAAATACATTCCTGGGCGCTCTGGTTTTCTTCCCTTCCGTTCTGATTTCACTATGGAGGACAAAACACAACTACAACCAGTCAATGATTCTCCTTCTCTGCATGAAGTCCAAGCCCTAGATGATTCTTCCGATGAAGGCGAGGAAATCAATGAATCCTTTGTTTGTTGCATTTGTCTGTAAGTCCTCAAAAATCTAATTATAAAATTCCAATTCTCCTTATTCAATTTTCTATCATCTATACATGAATATTTGCGTTGAGCTGAACACTGTTTGATTGAGAGTATTTGTATTCAAAATTATATGTCCAAATTCTAATTTTCGTTCTTGTGATTATGTGGGTATAAAACAAATCTGTGCAGAAAGGTCTAACTTTTATTGGATGTGTGGAAATTTAATGTTGAGATGTTACTTTGTGGTGTTTTGGGGTTTGGTTATTTGCCTAATTGGGGGTTCAGCATTGCAATTAATTGGAAAGGACTGAACTGAATTGGTGGCTATTGGGTGATCATGAAGACTCGTCTTTGTTGTGAATTTTAAAAGGGAGAGATTGAGATGTGACGAGAATTCAGCTATCAGTAGCGTAGAACAAAAGCAGTCTTGTATTAAAACTTAGAAGAATGTAGGAATTACTTGTTTGTATAGCATGTGATTATTCCAGTAGACTCACTAGCAAACAATTGGCTGCTGCACACTAATTGTGATTTTCCATTCCTTTTGCAGAGAGCTGCTCCACAAGCCGATTGTACTTGGTAAGAAAGCAGTTCAATTTTCCAATCCTTGATTTGAAGTGTTTTTACTGCTCTGATCTGTTGACTTTCTAAACATGCAGCTTGCGGCCACGTTTCTTGTTTCTGGTGTGTTCATCATGCAATGGATTTTGGGCGAGAGTCCCATTGTCCGATTTGTAGATGTGAGTATAACCATTTTCCCAGTATCTGTGAGCTACTTCACTTCTTGTTGCTCAAGATGTACCCGATAACCTACAAGAGAAGGGAGATGCAATTGTTAGGTGAGTTTGAACATATTAAGTGTTTTTATTTGGTAGCTATATGCTCCTTGGTATAACCTTGTGCTAGCACAGATTTTAGGAGTCTGTCTATAACTTATACCCTTATGGTTGTATACAATGCAATATTTGAAATAGGTTTTTTTTCTTCCTAATTCCCACATGGTATGCCTAGTGCAAGAAATTATTTCTCAGTTTCATAGTTCTTAGCATTTTTCTGGATAGGAAAGTGCCCAAAGGCAAAATATAATAAAAATACTGTTCCATACTAAGCCATGTAACTCAAACATGACATAACAAAAACTCATCAAGTACCTTTTTACGTTACAGTTAAGAATGATCCCATTGGATATTTGGATCATTAACAATCCTCCACAGTAATATCAATATATTATGTTCATTATGAATCAAAGATGTTGAAAAGGTAGTTTGAGGGCTTCAGTCTCAAACTCTCATCTTTTGTGTTTAAATGTTTGAAACATTAAGTTTCATGCTGATTTGAACCCGTGTAGCATTAAATTCGTGAGCTTTTAACCTCACGATGCTTTGAGATACGATGCGACTTATCATGTTTTGAGGTATACTAATTTATGACTCTAGCGATATTAGTCTTAGTATTTGGCAGCCTAGACAAGAGAGGATTATATCTCAATGACAATAAGGCCATGTACAGCTTTTAAAACATCGCATTTAGACAATTATCAGTTAAAGTGTCTTCTCTTTTCCTTATTGCTTGCACGCTATTGACAACATTATTTGAGGAAGAGTTATGTTGTTGTGATATATTTATCTGATCATTGTTGCAGAAGAATAATGTGGGATCTCATGAACCTTCGATTAACATTTCATGTTGCATTGCTATTGTTAAGCTCGTTTTATGTGATGTCAACCATCACTTCTAAATTGGTTAATACTGGGTTGTGATTCTCTTTTACAGAATTAGAAAAGATGCGGGGTGTATTCTCGCCACAGCTTGATCAGATTAGCTCATGTCTTGATTCTGAACCAAAAGCTCCACATCCTCCTCCTAATTCTATCAGTTGTTCTCAGTCCATCTCGTGTCATGAAACCAATTCCATCTCGTGTCATGAAACCAATTCCTCAGTTAAAACCTACCCTGCTCCCATAGGGAACTCCCCTGAAAAGAGTGCAGAAAATTCTGTCAGCACAAAGAATGTAAATACTGAAGAGAATACTTATCTAAATTACGAAGCATGCCAGCGAGTTTCCATCAATGATGCACTTTGTATTACATGCAAGCAAATGCTCTTGCAACCCGTAATTCTTAATTGTGGCCATGGTAAGCTATTGGACTTTCAATGGGAAGGTCAAATGCTAGCACATTTCACATTACTTGGTTTGGCATGTATTTAATCAGCATGTGAAGTTTTTAATTGCCTTTTACTTTTTCCAGCATATTGTGAATCTTGTTTAGAAGTACCAGAGAATGAGGCTCTTAGTTGTCAACTTTGTCAATTTCCGCATCCGAATGGATTCCCAAAAGTGTGTTTAGTGCTCGATAATTTCTTGGAGACAGAATTCCCCCAAGAGTATGTGCGGAGAAGAGAGGATGTTCAGCACAAACCAGTCCGTTCCCAGCAGGGGACTGCGTCATCAGCCTGTATGTTTCTACCTTGTTTGTTGTATTACTTGAAATAACTGCTTTATTTGTTTTAGTTTTGGTATTGAGTCCACATAAAACCGCATGGAACTCTGCAGAAGGATTTTGGGTGACTACTCTTCAACATTACTTATAACCATGAAACAAATCTTTATCATTAGGTTTAGATGCTCTTCATCACCATTAGACTGAAATTAGGATTCTGCAAGTTGGTCTAGAGAAATGAAAGCATTTCTGATTTATATTATAAAGTTACTGCAAAGTTCTTCTGTAAAAGGCCTAGGCATTTTGACCAATTGGCAATTAGGTCGTTAGATTCTTTTCTTCCTACCAATTAAAACAACTCAAGTATCAGAATGTATGAAATGAACCGTCCTCCACTAATTGTTTTTTTGTCCCTTGTTCATTAGTGGCAATCAATCTTACCAACTTACCATGCCACTGTAGCCTATAGCTTGACTTTGTAACTTTATATTAGCATTTACTATATCTTTCTTTTTTGTCTTTCAGGTACAACATCCTCTAAGAAAGAGGTGCCCCTTTCATCTACTAAACTTAGCGAATATTACTCAGCATGGATGAGGGGCGATGGACCGGATATTCATTTTGGAGCTGGTTGTGATTATTGTGGGGTGCGTTTTATCATCCCTGAAACTTGTTTTATATAAATTCTACTAAAAGGTGGTTACTGATGCTAGTCGGAGTATCGAAGTCCCACAGTCCTTTAAAATAATAGCAGCATCATCTGGATACAAGGTCTCTAGCTTGAAACCTATGCTTACACTTCATTTGAGAATCAAAGTGCTTCAAAAAAAACGTCAAATGGTGGCCAATCACCTTTCTGCGCGTTAGAATAGTTTTTCGTTTGAAAGATTCGTTGTGATTTTATCTATTTTCTTTCTGACACAGTAGTTGATCTCTGCAGATTTGTCCAATTGTTGGCGAAAGATATCGATGTAAGGATTGTGTGGAATCCATCGGCTTTGATCTTTGTGGTTCATGTTACAATACTGGCTCTAAGCGGTCAGGTCGATTCAATCAGCAACACACAGAAGGTCACAGTTTTCAACTAATAAAAGCAAAGCGGTTTTCCGATGTTATTGTGAGACTGCTTCCTGTGATATCAGATGACGGTCCAGAAGATGACTCTGCCTCCTTGGATCTCCTTGATGAAGCTCCGGACGACCTCGAAATCTCTGATTCAACCATTTAATGTTATTATGTACTCCAAAGAAAATCTGGATGTGATGATAAAATGAAAAAGCAATGTGAGGGTACCTTTCAGTTTGGCAAATGTTCCATTCCTTTTATTTTTTATTTATGTACTCCCTTCGTTTCTTTTTAATAGGTCAGTTTTGTTTTTAGAGAAATTTAAGGAAATTAAGAGAATTAATCATTGAAAGTGGTCCTCATGCCACTTGTCAATAAAAGAAGTGAAGTGAATTGGTCCCCATGACACTTGTCTACAAAAGAAGTAAAGTGAAGTGGTCCATATGACACTTGTCATCAAAAGAAGTTGGGAGAAAAATTGTCCCAAAAAATTAAAGTAACATTTGACTTTCCCGATTAGGAAACTGATGGAGTAATATATATGTAATTTTATTTACTTGCTTATCATTCAATTACGTTGCCAATAATATGTTCCTGGAAATATCAGTTTGGATCAGTGTTTTTAAAAACTCGCTTAGCTCGGGATTTACCTAGCCAATTCCTAATACTGTACTTGTGGAGCTGAACTCTTGGCAATTTGCTCAGTCTGCTTGGTCGAGCCAAGTCCGGCAGACCGTATGAAATGTATTTTACTCGGGCCAAAAATATTTTACTCGGACAGACAAACTCGCACTTTCTGTTTTTCTGACGTGGTTACTAGTTGCCCACACCACTGCAATTCTGTTTGCCAATTTGTGGAGACTCCAGTGTAACTGAGGAACAGCTTTGAAGCATGATGATGGCTTCTTCTTGCTTTCTAATGTTTGTAATCCATCAACATTGTAAATTAAATTATCCAATGGGAAATCACATCAAATTAATAATTAATTATCTGTTGTTAAAACAATCTTATACCACAGGTATAATCCTTTTCTTTACTACTGCTACTGCAAGCTCACTGACATCATTAACAAACAATAATGCAAACACAAGAAATAGAATCATTACAGGCAAGCAAGCAGGCAGACTCTAGTCTTTTTAATTACCACTGCCAGCACCACCACCGGCTCCAAATCCTCCTCCAAAACCTGCACCTCCACCAGCTCCACCGCCTCCTCCTCCTCCACCGCCTCCGCCCCCACCCCCAAGGCCTACACCAGCTCCAGCACCGAAGCCTCCACCAGCGCCAAAACCTGCACCGCCTCCTACACCTCCTCCACCCCCACCACCAAATCCACCTCCACCACCAGCCCCACCACCAATTCCTCCACCGGCTCCACCACCTACTCCTCCGCCTCCACCAGCACCGCCTCCTCCTCCCATTCCTCCACCACCTCCCAATCCCCCACCTCCACCAATTCCACCACCAGCACCAGCTCCACCACCGACACCACCTCCTACTCCAATACCACCGCCAGCACCACCTCCACCTCCTAGTCCACCACCTCCACCGATACCGCCGCCAGCACCTGCACCACCACCTACACCTCCACCAGCTCCAGCACCCCCACCAACCCCACCTCCACCCCCAACACCACCACCAGCACCTCCACCAGCTCCAGCACCACCGCCTCCACCAGTTCCACCACCGGCACCTGCGCCACCGCCTATGCCTCCACCAGCTCCCGCACCCCCACCAGCACCACCTCCGACTCCACCCCCACCTCCTAGTCCACCACCTCCACCAGCTCCAATGCCACCACCACCACCTCCACCTAATCCTCCGCCTCCACCACCCAAACCACCTCCACCTCCAAATCCACCGCCAGCACCTCCCCCTATACCACCCCCACCACCAAGTCCTCCACCATGTCTAAACCCCTTGCTGTAAATACCATGTCCTAAACCTCCACCACCACCAAGTCCACCACGACGTCCCAAGAAGTGCTTATCATCATCAGCACCAAATCGATCAGCATTAACAATAGTAATCAGCATCAAAACACCAAGAACAACAACTGAAAACAACAATGATGCATCACAACCATTACTCCTCCTCTGCTTCTTCAAAATTCCACCAAATGAACTAGTACCCATCTTAATCTCAACCTTGTAATTCCACCAAAATCAACCCTCTAATGTTCTTCAATACTACCTAGTACTTGAAAGAAAGAAGAAAATTACAAGCTCACTTTGAACTGCAATGGTGTTGGGTCATTGGAGGAGTATTTATACTGAAACTAAACAAGTCAACACGGAGATGAACATTTATTACACAGGTTCAAAATTACGCACCCCCTTCCCCCACCATCCAACCACCTCTCTACGAGTATACTTATTGAATACTAGCAGTGGAGCTGCAGCATGTTAAAAAAATGGAAAGGAAAAAAAGTCTTTGCTTCTGATAGAAATATATCAGTACTCTCTCTGGCCTGAGTAGAAGTGCAGTAATTTCCCTCCTATAGTGATCATCCATACTTGGAAATGCCGCGTATTTCAGTAGTTAAGAGTTAAATACTAAATTGCTAGTGGACTTAACTTCCCAACTACTGCATTCGTAGCTCAGGCATCAGACCTCTATTAATTACCTCAGCTGTAGCATGTAAGGTAAGGAGATAGTGGACACAGTTGAAGTTAGTCGGTGGATATCTGTTTCTCTTTCTATGTGGGAAAAAATGAAAGAAAAGAAAAAGGAACAACTACCATCCGTCCCAATGTTAGAAAGAATTGATGGCGCCTTAGTTGCTATAGATGGATGTTTCATGGGTTCCTCTCTTGGGAATATTTGGACTTAAAGTAATCTGGGGCCAAAAGGGCTATCCATGTAGTGGTGCATGCATGGGAGCTGGTAGTTATTAAATTCTAGGTCTAAGTGGGATTTGAATTTGGTTTCTCAAGTGCTATTGCATGCATACCTACTCAAAGTTCTATCAAGTTGGTGAGTTTGGATTACCAAGCATGAATGTATTCAATGCTACATCTTTTTTTTCTTTCATTCACTTGTTGTTTTCCTTTTATGCCATATTACTGCTTTCTTAGCACACTGGTTTGGAGATGTCCTGCTAGATGGTTGAAGTAATATGTCACGTTCATTCAATGCAGCTTATTGATTGTTAAGAAGTGTTGTACAACCGTGACAGTTAAGATTACATATTGCATGTGCATCTATTTATGTATACTATGTTCATTATACATGTCCATGGAGCTAGACATCCACTTGAAACGTCTCCTTAGACTAAGTCATATGGGCTAGATATCTAGCTGCTAGATTGGCCATCCACGTCATCTAGGACAACCTCTTAAGTCCTATGGGAGGGCTAATCTACCAGCTAGATTAGAAGATCACGTCAGCGGGACCACCATTTAGCGCTGAAGGGTTCAGCGCTGAGCGTTGTTTGGTTCAGCGCTTCAAATCTCAGCCGTTGGATTATAAAATCTCAGCCGTTGTTTGGTTCAGCGTTTTGGTTACTTTTGAGCGCTGAACGGTTCAGTTTTTGAAACTAGCTGCTAGTTGAACTGCGAGCAAATGTTAGGAGAGAGAAGTAGCAGGTACATGCGTTAACTTTTTTCCCACACTTATTTTTTGATTTGCAACACTTTTTGACCAATCTAGCCCATAGGACTTAGCCTTATACAACTCCTAGCAAAAATTATTTCTGCACAACCTGACATTACAATAGGGTAAAGATTTCGCAATCATTATTTTTTTGTTTTTTTGAGGAGCAATGTTTCCCGGGGTTTGATTTGCGGCCACATTCAAATAAGGTTTTAAGACTTTGGAATCATATGATATGTTTTATTTTAGAGTTGGCCTTTTCATGTGTCGTTTATAATTTTGGTTACTAGATACTGGCTAAACTAGTAAGTTTGACGTACCGTCTGAAACTAAGTAGGTGAGTCATTGTTTGGATGAGATCTCAATGTATAGTCCGCTATACATTGAGATATTCTAGTTAATTAACCCTTGAATTTGAATTTATTGGTCTATAAGACAAGTAAAATATTTAATAATGTCTTTTCCTATATCTCTTTGGATATTCTGCTCAAACCTTTATAAATAATTTGCAGTAAGCTGACAGTAGTATCCTCATTTCCCATAAGAAGAAAAATCAACAAGAAAAGAAGAGAAGTTGTCTCTTTCTGTATGGAATTGAGAGATGGAAAGGGGATTTGAGACTCGAATTCAAATATGGGGGAGATGATTGAAGAAGAGATGATGAGATCTGGTGGTGGTCGTTGTTGTTACAGAAGCAGGGATGGTGTTGATGCCGAGAAGGATCTAGTTGGTCTGCTAGGAGTGTATCGAATCAGTTGGATTTGTTTTCTTCAATTAAAGAATTAGGGTTCCCAGGAGTTGAACTGACATGGTTGAATCTGGGGGAGATGGGTTGAGAAGCTAAGAAGAATTATAAATTAGGTTTGAGCTCGACTTGAAACCACAAGAAGAAATTGGTGTTACCGTTACCAAAACTGGAATTCTTCTTTTTTACCGGATTTTTTTATGAAGATTAGGAATTGTTTTAGAAGTTAAGACGATGGTGAACATTGGGTTTTGAAAATTCAGGAAAGTTTTATTGCTGGAAAACAGTAAATAAGGTGGTGTTGTCATAAGTTTTTAAATGCTAATTTTTTTTCTTTTCTCTCACTTTCTGTTTTCCTTTTATGCGATGTTACTGCTTTCTTAGCACACTAGTTTGGAGATGTCTTGCTAGACAGTTATAGTAACATATCACATTCATTCAATGCATATTATTGATTATTAAGAAGTGCTCTAGAATTGTGACAATTGAGATTACATTACCATTGCATGTGTGCATCCAGAGGATCTATTTATGTATACTATGGTCACCATGGTCCATGCATCCAGGGGATCTATTTATGTATACTCCGAGCAAAAATTATTTTAGTACGCTTGCCATTAGATTAGGGTAAAGATTTCACTATCGTGATTTTTTTTTCTCTGGAAGAGCAATGTTTCCCCAGACCCAGGGTTGAGTTGCCATTTAAATAAGATTTTAAGACCTCAGAATCGTATGATTCTGTTTTATCTTGGTTTTGGTTTTCTCTTTATATGTAGTGTAAGTGTGTGTAACACATGTGTCTGAGAGAGTTGAGTGTAATTGGAGTGTAAGAGTGTAGATTGAGTCTTAAAAATTGTTGACAAATGTTAACACTGTCCAATCCTGTTGTGTCTGGATATTTCTGATACTACTTTCCTTTCTAAACTCTCTCTCTTTCTGTAATTTATAAAAAATTACTCAATAACTCAGATTTTCATTCCAAAAATCTATTATGGTACCAAATCTCACAGGAAGATTCTGGTCCTTTCATCAATTTTGATCCTGAAACATACTTAAAATTTCCCTGCAGCTACTACTTCCTGAGGTTTCTACTATTGGTCAATAAAATCTATCACAATTATTACGATTTTTCTTCAAATATTAAGGTTCTTGATTTCTGCATCTCTGTCTACTTCTTAAAATCTTGAATTTCATCTTCTTTTGTATCATTTCTTTGGGATCTTGATTTTGGATCGAGATTTTTAATTTTCTTTTATTTTTGCAATATTGTTTTCAAAATACAAGAATGTCTACTTCTTACCATCTCAGAATATCACAACTTTTATTTTAGTCAAATAAAATTGAGAACCAAGCTTTCGAATAGGGATCAACATTAACTACGCCTTAAGAGATTATCAGGTTTGCAGATTACTTGGATTGGAAAATTCAATTTGAGTCCATTCTAATCACTATATCTTGACGAGTATTTTGATGGAACTAGTCAATGTTCAATGGAGTTGGTGTATCTTGATGGTGAACAAGTACCAAATCCTTTGTTCTCTTGACGCAAAATGAATAGATTTGTAATGTCATGTCTCAATGCAACATTTTATGACACTATTCCTATAGGTGTCATTGGTTTTACAACAAAAAGGGAGATTTGATCTTACTTATAAAGGAAATTCGTTCGATAATTTTCTGCAAAGAAGTCTCTTCTAAGGAGTCAACTTCATTCTATTAAAATAGGTAACAAATATATTTTTGTTTGAGCATCACTCGGTCAAACTCACAAGTTTTGGTACATATATAAAGCTTGTTGTCATATTTAGTTGATCAAAACCACATCTTGATTTAGAGTCTGTTGTAGTCAGTCTCAAACTTGGAATATGGCATAGTATGTGAGTATCAAAATTTACCAATGGATCTTGAAGATTGAATGACAACGGCATCAACGGAAACTTATTGCATAATAGATTGAAAAATTCATTTTTCGAGATATCGTAATTACATATTAAGTTCATAAGGAGTTTTCAAGTTAGTTCTTATGTTCACAAATTGATTTACTTAGTTCACGGACTTGAACTTATAAACTAAAAGACTTGATGTATTAAATCTCAATTAACTCGCGTACATGAACTGTTTATGTCAGTTTCCCAACTGGTCGATTTTGAGATATTCTTGGATAACCCTTCTTTCAGTAGTATAAGAACTGATTTATGCAGTTCGCAAACTGGTTGATTTTGACAGTTTTCTGGGTAGTTTTTGTATTTAAGTACAAAAACTGCTTTTGACCGCTAACGAACTTATCAAATAAAAAATGGTTATGAGTTATGAGACGACTAGTTATTCACAAACTATTATGGAAAGTTCATGAACTAACTTTGGTCTTGTAATATTAAACTTCAATTTATGCTTTTCAGTTCCGGAACTACTTAACCATTGTTCCTTGGAAAACTACTTGGTGCATAATTTGTATTACGACTAATATACGGTTGCACATTTCTTCTCTGTGATTCTAAGAAAACTTCTCACATGCTTACGTGAATAATCTATATGGAGAAATTAAGATTGATTGATTACAAAGCTATTTACAAACATGGAAACTACTTCACGATCCTAGCTTTGTTTGTAACTAACAAACTATGTCCGTCAATATAAATAGAGAACTTCTTGCAAACTAGAAACTTAATCCTGGCACTTATGTGTCCAAGTTGCAGTTAGACTTGTCCTTTAAAACCTAAGTTTACTCTGGTGAAACTGTATTAGGTTACGACTTTGAAAGACTTCACTAAGGGATTCATGAATCCCAGTCAGACTGATTGTTGTAGTTTTCGAACTGTAGATCATGAATAAGATATATAGAAATCACACATTACTCTTTGCCTCAGACTTTGTGATTCCACAAGACGAAAATCTAAAACACTTCAGTTTTGGTTGTTTACGATTGTTCTTGTGAGGTTGAATTGATTAAGATCTCTATAACTTTTGAAGAAATTAAGTTGTCTCAATTGTTGAGTTTGATTGGTATCTTTTTTTATTTGAAGATCCTCATAAGCATATAGATTTTCATTACCTTGATTGAATATTTGTCTGAAGGAAATAAAATAACCTTTATGTTAGAGGAAGAATAGTAAAAAGTTTTCACTTAGGTTGAAGAAGACTTCTAAGCCTGTATATAAAGGACGTCATCTAGGGGAATCAAGTTGCGTAGGGTCTTGCGAGATCCAAGAGACGTAAGGATCACGAATGAATATGAATTGGTCGTAGGGTCAATTTGGTCTCACCTACATTCCAATATTAAATTTGATAGTAATATAGTGTTTATAGCGTCTTAATACAATGTTGTATCCAAATCTAGCAAAAAGAGATACGTAGATACTATGGGGGAGAACATATCACCATAGTATTGCTTCAAAGTTTTGGTTCAATGGATTTTGGAGAATGTAACTATTAGAGCACTGCTCGGTCGAACTCATAAGCGTTGCTATCTCAAGCTTGTTTGTCAAGTTTAGTTTCCGAAACTATAAGTCTTGATTTACAGTCTACTTATAGCTAAGTCTCGTATTAGGATAAAAAGTGTAGTTGAGCATTAGACTTCACGGCGTTCATCCATTGAAGACGAAGAACTACTAAGGGGAGCTTGTGGAACTTCATCAACAAAAGGTATGTGGAGACTTGAACTCATCTATCACTCAAAAGTCTATCTACTCTATCTCCTATTTGAGACAAAAGTCGTATAGCTATATAGACTTCAATTATGCACATTTGATATTTCGAGCGGTTTCCGCAAGTTTTCTTATGTGATCATTTCCAATAAATTAATCATGGGTTCTCTTGTGGTTAATTTAATTGGGTATTTTCGATACAAATTCATGTTTCATGTGATTTGTTAATGTCGAAAGAAATCCTTTTTTTTCTTGTGAAAGTAAGGTCGCTCTTGTTGTTCTTTCGGGAATGACATTTTATGGGGGAGAGTTCTTAATTGAACTTGTGCTTAATTGCCAAATCTTTGTGGGGAGTGCGGCTGTGGAATATTGTAGGAGTTTTCTTGTATCTTTATAAAATCCTTGATGAATACACTAGTTTCGGCTATATGAAATCATCGAAAAAAAAGTTGATATGTTCTATTTTGGTCATGAAGTATCTCTATGGAAATTTCATTAGGATCCCACTAGTTTTCGTACATTCGCCAATTTATATTGACAAAAAGGGGGAGAATTATTATGTAGTTCACATTACAAATACATATGGTTTACAGATCATTATGTAAGGGGGAGTGGTTTTCATGTGAGATGAAGTATTGACTAAGGGGGAGTGATACATATCACCATAGTATTGTTGTCAAAGTTGTGATACAATTGGACTTTGATGTTGTATAATAATACTATGACACTGTATAACAATGATTGAGGGCTACTGTTTTCTCATTGTTATAGCAACAGATCTTAAACAACTATGATACTGAGTTGAACACATTCAGAATCACTGGAGTACTTGGAAGTGACGAAGATTTCGATTAATGTTGAAGAACCAAGAAAATCAAGCATTTGGATTGAGAGCTACAAAGTTTATTTATTTTGTATTCCATATGTATTGATAGTTTTGTCATTAAAATTGACAAAGGGGGAGATTGTTAGAGCACTGCTCGGTCGAACTCGCAAGCGTTGCTATCTCAAGCTTGTTTTTCAAGTTTAGTTATCAAAACTATAAGTATTGATTTCTAGTCTACTTATAGCTAAGTCTCGGATTAGGATAGAAAATGTAGTTGAGCATTAGACTTCACGACGTTCATCGATTGAAGATGAAGAACTACTAAGGGGAGATTGTGGAAATTCATCAACAAAAGGTCTGTGTAGACTTGAACTCATCTATCAGTCAAAAGTTTATCTACTCTATCTCCTATTTGAGACAAAAGTTGTATAGCTATATAGACTTCAATTATGCACAATTGATATATCGACCTGAGTTTAAATCGCTTACATATATCTCGAAATATGTGTTGGTAAGATTTTTCTTTAACCAATTTCATCTTATATTCTTGACGAAAGTCCAAATATGATCATTTGAAAATCGCCTGGTAACATCTTACATGATTTGTGTGAGACAGTCATTTGATGTAGACTCAGAATATTTCGTATTGATCATTCGATCACTTGAAAATTGCTTTGAAGCAAATAGTTTGTGTGAGACATCTATTTTCGTCTTCCAAGAATGTTTCAATGGTTGAAATGAGAGTTTATAACAATTGGATATAAGCACAGTATGCATATGTGTGATCCAAGTCCTGGATCCATGGTATGCATACACGTATGCGTACTGATTGGTTTAGTAGAAGTCCGGGAACTAAGTACGCATATCGGTACACGAACTGGCATGAGGTTCAAGTTCCGGGACTCTACTGAGTTTGGTGGTATACATACCCGTTCGCATACTGGCGAACCCAAACTTAGCCCGGACATTAAGGTATGCGTACCTGTTTACATACTTGAGTGAATTATGTTCTAAAATCGGTTTGTTCATGAAATAATACATTTATATAATAAGGAATGCAATCTTTTTCAAACCGTGGGTATAATGTTCATGACTTGATTCGAGTGAATCAAAATCGATTTTGCTTCAATTGTATCTTGTATGCTTCTATGAGAATATAAACAATTGAACAACTCTAGAACTAGTTTCATTTGAGTAATTTAAACTAGTTATGGTTAAGATGAATGAGGTTGATATGAACGTGTTTATAAGGCTAACTTCGGTTAACTATTGTTGAGCCAACAAAGGTGTACATGTTTAGGTACAGTTACTCACATCTAAATGAATTCACTTTTCATTTGTGTGTAACAAGCTAAGTTCGATCTAACGGTTGAAAGATATTAGCTTGAGTCTAATCAAGTTTTCATCTAATGGTGAATATTGAATGATTTGTTACCAAGGTAACATTGATTGAAAACCCTAATTTGAAGACCATATAAAGGAGAACTCTAGCAACTTGGAAACCTAATCCCCACGCCTCCTATGTGATACTAGTTGCAACTAAAGTCGATTCTCCTTTAACCTTAGGTTTTTTCCAAAACCTTGTAGGTTAACGACTTGAAGACTTAATTTAGATTGTGAAGCCATACCCAACTATTTTCTCTGTAGTTGCGTAATCTGATCTTGTTGTTTTCTATCGTGATTGAGTATTATCTTCTCTAAGATTTGCTCGATATTTAATCTCCGATAGGTAAGATAAAAAGTAGTCACAAACATCTTTGTCTCATCGTTTGTGATTCCACAATATCATGTTTCACTACCATACGATAAGATTATTGTGAGGTGGTTGATATTTCTAGGCTGTTCTTCGGGAATATAAGTCTGGTATATCAATTGGTTCTTGTTCACCTTGATTCATCAAAAGATGGAACAAAACTCATAGGTTTATCTGTGGGAGATAGATTTATCTATTCAATAGATTTTTCTGTGTGAGACATATTGGTTTATCAAGTCTTAGACTTTGGGTCGTAATAACTCTTAGTTGTGGGTGAGATCAGCTAAGGAAATCAAGTGCGTACAGTCCTGCTGGGATTCAGAGACGTAAGGAGCGCAACTGTACCTTGATCAGTGTGAGATTGGTTACGTCTCAACAACATTCCAGTCCGAAGTTAATTTGGAGTAGGCTAGTGTCTGTAGCGGCTCTATATAGTGTAGTGTTCAAATCTGGACTAAGTCTCAGGGTTTTTTGCATTTGCAGTTTCCTCGTTAACTAAACTTCTGGTGTCTGTGTTATTTCTTTTCTGCATTATATTTGTTTATATAATTGAAATATCACAGGTTATGCGTAAGTTCAATCAATTGTGAGTCTAACCTTTGGTTGTTGATTAAATTGATTGACACTTGGATATTGGTTTTTGATATCGTCTAAGTTATTTCTTATATTCAATCGGGCTCGCAAATTCCTATTTGTTTGATTGCAGATTGAATTTAGAAATTGAGATATAACTCTTTGATATACTTTTTTTAAGATCGAGTCTGATTTTCTAGTTGATTCTCTTAAAAGTATATTGGAGTTGTCCATACAGATTGTTAAGCGAAATATTGGGTGTGGTTGTTAGATCCCCGCTTTTTCAGTAACAATACTATGCACTGACATAACAACCATTGAGTAGATTTATTTTTCATTCTAAATACTCAGATTTGAGTATTTTCGTAAGTTGTTATAATCTACGGATCTTCAACAACAAGGTGTTGAAAGAAACATGCATAACCCTAGAAGAAATTGAAGTACGAAGAGTTCAAAAATGTTGAAGATTCAATAAATCATGGTGCATTATGGGGCTGGAGCTGCAAATTTATTTTTTGTTTAATCCACATGTAATTAATTGTTTTCTCACTAAATTGACAAAAGGGGATATTTTTAGAGCGTTGCTCGGTCAAACTCACAAGTTTCGGTATGTCAATCTTGTTATCAATGTTAGTTGATCAAAACTATGTTTTGATTTATAGTCTACCAAAGTCAGTCTCGGGCTAGGATTAGAGAATGATAATTGAGTATCAGAAATCACCAATCGACCTTGACTTGAAGACTGAAGATCGCGTCAATGAAAACTTCAGCAACAAAGGTATGTGAATACCGAGTATCCTATTTACTCATGTGTTGATGGTGGTTTCCGATTTGGGGCTAAAATTGTCAAATCCCGTACTTAATGCGCTGTCATCCTGCAAAGGAATAAAGGATATTTAAAAAAAGTAATGAGTGTTCAAACCTCTCTACTTATATATATGTATTGAGCAACTTAGTATAAATATGAAATTCACTCAGAATGGTGCGCATAGTAGCAATCCCAAATATTCTTTGAATTTTATTTTCTGCCAGCATTATTAACTAACGCATGAGTTTCCTAGTATTTACATATGCTATGTTCCTACTCGAACTCTCAATATTGACATGACATGAGGATCAATGCTCACTCTCATCAGAGTAGCATGAATCTCCCGAAGTGCCAGTATTGGGATCTGCACAAAAATACTCATACAGGCTACATCGGTCTCTGACAAAGAGATCGACGCATTCACACACTTTTTCAATTAAAGTTAGCATTGTCGAACACATGTTTGTTCCTTAAAGAAAATCTAAACTGTTAATATCAGTCTCAAAAAATAATCATGGCCACACTATTTGGCCACGCGATTTAACAAGCCTAGACTCTTCCTAGCGAAACTAGGCAATCACCATAGTGACCACGACGGGCCCACTAGTTCCCTATTCGATCGAGGGTTATTCCCCTCATTCACAAGTGCTTCGAACGCCGACCCAAACATGGGCGTTCACGCTGCATAAAATAACTCAAACGAATTGAGACCGACAAAAACGGTCTCAAAACGCATCATGTCTGTCCAACTTATCCGGCCTAGTTGGACGGCTTGGATCGCATTTAGAGCGATAAAAGATATGCCGACGTGTTCACCATTGGCCCAACTCCTTCCTTGTTCGATCGACCTGTCCATTTCAAAGCCAGAGCGCATCAAATCGTTCGCCCAAAGTAGGGTGAACTGCTTTGAAAACCCTAAAATTGCATTTGCGACAACGCCCTACTGTCGCAAATCAATCGCAACCATCCATCTTTGTCGGCCTAGTTGAGCGGCTTAGATTCAATCTTAGGCGAACCCGAAGATGTCAGTGTGATCACCCTTGACCCACCTATACACATGGTCGACCGGCCTGTTCGAACTAGGGCTCGATGTCCCAGAATGCTCGCCCAAAGAGGGGTTGGCCGTGCAGCTTCAAACCCTAAAAATATAATCAGCGTAAGCGTTCAACTGCCGCAAATCATATTGTCCTACCAACTTTGCTAGCTTGGTCGGACGGTTTAGATCAGATTCTAGATGGTCAGGAGGGTGACGCCATGATCAGCGGTCACCCCTTCTCCACGAGCAGTGATCGACCAAGTGATGGTGTGTCCCTAGAGCCACCAAACGATCACCCAAAGGTGGTCGATCATGCTACCTCCTTTAAGACGCTTATCCGCGACTTATTCAATCAAGCTCTAAAACAACGATGCTTCATACACATCGATTAATTTGAGATGCTTAAATGCGATGCTTCACATGCATCAAATACATACAATATTTTATGTCGGCCTCATAAACAACTTAGGTGTTTCACCTAATAGCACCATATGCTATTCTCCGCGGCAAGTCCCACGACTTGACCCACTTATTCAAGACATCAAACATGTCACAAACTTGGGGATACTTACTGGGGTATTGGTATGGCGGTTTACAGCGTGCGGCGTGCAACACGTCCATTACAAGAACGTGCCAGGAAAGATTGACGGTTATCAGTAATAAGAGTATTGGGAGAATGTGTGATCGGTCATCCCTCATAATGAAGACACGATGATCACTACCTTCGCACAAACCCACTTCTCCACTGCTTCACTTCCTCCACTTCCTAAGAGATCAGGGTGCGCTCAATGACTTGTATAAATAGATTTTCAATCTATTTCGAAAAAGACAGAACACAAGTGTTATCAACACAAGTAGCCAGAAACCATCTTTTGATACAAGTCATAAAACAGCCAAAACCGTTATAATTCAACATCCTGATCTCAAACACCTTCTCTGCTTTCCTTCCTAAGATCAACCCTTCTTCTTCACCTTGTGACCGAATTGAATCTGGAACGGCCATTTCTTGGTTTATGCCATATTCTTACAGATTGATCTCTCGAAATCAAAAGTACTCTTGTGCAGTACATTTGTTTAGGGTTTGAATTCGTTTCTCATCAACACACCCAAATTTACCAAAAACAGTAGAATCTTTTTTTACCCCAAAACGTCATGTTATCTACCATTCAATCTACTGAGACATGCAATATGACTATAGTATAATGATGAACTATGTGATAGGTGTTTAAAACACCTAATTTTATATCTAGTATTTATAATTTCTTTGCGAGTTTTCTTGTAAAATATGTATCTTATGTTTGCTTTTGAGTTTCAGGTACTTTGGAGTCATTTGGAACAAAAGAAGAAGAAATGTTGCTTAAAAGGGAAAAAGTGTTGGAGGCGGATTATTTCTCATTATTTGCTTTTATTTCTTCATCTCTATCTGAAAAGCATGTTGTCTTTAGTGATGCAAATATTATCTGAAAAGCATGACAACTTTAGTGATGAAAAGAAATTGAAGAGAAGAAGTGGATTTGAGAAGTAAAAGAATGTATGTTGTTGGTGGAAGAATTCGAGAGGAGAAAAGTCATTCATTTGGAGCGTAAAGGGCAAAAAGATCAATTGACGGGAGAAATATATTCGGAGCTGGCTAGGTTGCGCAAGGAGGATGTGAAGAATGAACTATCAGTTTCGCATAACTGACAGTTGAATCGAAGAATTGAGTCGTCGATTATCTAAAACCGACAAGCCTTGTATGGGTTGGTTGGCCCTTGTCCACTCTACCAGAGTGGTTATATCCACATTCTACACGACCTAAAATTCAGAGTCTCTCTTATCATTTGTTCACCTGAAATGAATTTGAGAGAGAGGAAAGGGAGGTGCAGGTCTGAGCCAATTTCCATCTGAAATTGGGAAGATAAAGCTGGTGCTGAACCGAAATTGAGGCAGAGAAGAATTGAAGCTGATGAAGAGATGGGTCTCTGTGATTGTTCAATTGAGGAGATTCAAGGGTTTTTGAAATCGAAATTGAAGAGAAGAATACGGAGATGGTAAGAAAATCGTTGCTGCTTCTGTACATGAAACTAAGAAGGCATGACGGCTAGGGAATTTCAGATGCGAGTGATGAGCAGTGTGTTGGTGGTCGTTGTTATTTGATGCTGCCAAGAAGAATCAGAAGATGTTGTCGATTGTGGATTGAGTTAGAGCGGAGAAATATTGATATGGGAAATCAGTGAAGCTGTTATGTAATTTCTATTGAATTGAGATGAAGTTAGGGTTCTGAGATTCAAGGGTTTGATGGTTGAATATGGTGGATCTGAGATGTTCGATAATTAGCAGTTTGTGGTGGGTCGATTAACGGGATCTGATTGAATTGGTTTTAATGGATTTCTGAAGTTGAGAAGAACAAGAAGTTGCTGCCAGTATTGGTGTTAGGAGAGTGTGAACACACTGATCACGAAGGCATCATAATGTTCACAACCAATCATCATAATATAGAATAATTTGTGATGATGATATCTTAGTGTTGATTCCTTGGCTCAAAACCTTCGGGTTTATCACAGCCTCATCCAACAACTCCATGCAGGGTGTTTGCGCACGGGATATAGATAAACACAAAGAAAACAAAACGTACAAGTAAAGATCCACGGGGTTAGACAGATATAAAGTGCTGAAATGTAAACAAGACCGAGGTTTACGTGGTTCAGCACTAAGGCCTACGTCCACGGGGTTTGTTGTTTCAATATGTTCTTCACGGTTACAAGAGTAGTCGAATGACTTTTCGGTTTACATGTATTTTCCCTTCTAAAGGATTAACTTACACTCGTAATCTTTCTCTCTCCTTTCCTTCCTGTTTTTCTCCCATCCCCTTTCCTCTTGGTGGAGAAGGGGTATTTATAGGGTTAGAGTGTGGGACCCATATCTGAAGGCCGTTGGAACCTTATCTTCTAGTGTCTTGTGTCCATCACGCAGATGTCTGCGTTTGCCACTTGATCACGCAGAGACATCCTCGCTCGTCCCACGGATTGATCGACACGTATACTGCTCAGAGTGTTTAATGATGGTGGTTGAGATGCCTGCTCGTGTCAGAAAAGTGTCTTCTGCCCCTGTCACGTCCGTGTCAGCTAACTTTCTCTCCACCATTGATCTTAGCTTCTTTTGGGATGAGATAAAGTAACTCCTTGGGGTTTATTTGGTGTTCCGTAGTACATCGTATTTTGATGTCTTGGCCTGCCTGCTTTCCACGTATTTTTCTATATACACGTGTCTGATGGTGAGATATATGTATACACAAGTTGCCCCTTTTCTTCGGGCTTGAATGTTTAATGGGTGCACTGAAGAAAACAGTCGTTGCATATTCTTCTATCTCTCCTAATAACTTTTCCTAGATACTTGGGCACGTCTTTTATTTGTGCATTAACTGCTCATGTAACGGGCACGTTTCCCATTCCTCCATTAATTTCCTTCTCTTTCTTTCGGGTATATTAAGGAGAGAGAAAATTAATTTCATTCTTCCTAAACATTCTATCAATTTTAGTTCTTCGTTCTTCAGCCTTTAAATTCTCTGTCAGTCTTCATTCTTCAGCCCTTAAATTCTCTGGCAGTCTTCATTCTTCAGCCCTTAAATTCTCTGTCAGTCTTCATTCTTCAGCCCTTAAATTCTCTGTCAGTCTTCATTCTTCAGCCCTTAAATGCTTTCCATTGAGCATTAATCACGCTTGCCTCCTCTTTATTTCTGATTTGTTCTTTCTGCTGCTGTTTTTGCTGGTAAGTTTTTCTTTTCTTTGTTTCCATGGTTTTACGCTATGTTGATTTGTAAATTTTCTGCTACTGTTGTTCCTTGTTTGTGATGAAGAAGTTCTTTCAATGCTTGCATGCTAGTTTGCCCCTGTTCTTCGTCTTAAATCAAGGAGGCCAGTGTTAGGGTAGGGATTTTATGGAATTTTGATCATGTATGCTAATTTTAGGGTTTCTGCGTTATCGTGTGTGGATTTCTATTTATGTGGTTTTTTTGATCGTTGGTAATGTCCTTGAGTTTGTTTTTGACTTGTTTATGATTAATCTTTTCGCAGCCATGTCTGACCGTCCGCGGCTTCCTTATCAGACTCCTGGTTCTGGTCTATCGAGATCTCCTCTGCGTAGAGAGTCTCAAGATGATGTTCGTAGAAGTCGAGTTTCTTCTGGGGCGAAGGCCTCATCTTCTAGGGAAGAGGTTCCTTCGACCAATCCTTCTGGGTCTCGAATAGTTGTTGATCGCGCGGTGTCTCGTCCGCGGGATGGTATTAGGAGTACGCAGTCACCGACCCGTGTTGTCTGTTTTGATGTTCCTCCCTTACGTTCTGTAGAGCCCGAGCGTCTGCCGCCCCTCCTATAAGTTCATTTAGAGGGAAGAATACCAAAGGTATTGTTCCAAGGGTTGAGTCTTCAAAGAATCCTTCTTTGAAGAGAAAGGCTTCCGAGGCTTTCATTGGTTCATCCGGCCCCGCCGAGGAGGATGAGGCTGCCCCATTGATACGCAGCGTTTCGGTCAGTAAGAAAAAAGTAACGTTCAAGCACATTGATCTCGAGATTTTAAAGGAAAAGCATGAGCTTCAAGCCTTCGAAGTTCGTTTCTATGCCCCTGAGGATGATATTACTTATGAGCTTATCTCAAAGTATGAGTTCGATGAATTTCATTTGTTGACCACGGTTGGTGCGTTCGAAGCTGGTCTTATGCTGCCGTTGTACAAGTCAGGTGATTCCTTCTACTATGATGTGCTCGCTAGTCGTGAAGGCTCTTCCACCAATACTCACAGCCGTTCTGTATCGCAACTATCGGGGAATTATCTCCGCGCCCTGAAGGAATGCTATCTGCGGAGTAAGGGGGAAACGACAATGACTTGTTACGTTCCCAATCCCGCGGAGAAGGAATGGTATACTCCTGAGAATTTCAATAACTCCTTCGGTGATTACGTCAACAGTAGGAACCGTAAGCCGTGGAGTGTCAGCCTCCGGAATCTCGCTGCTCCTCGCGGCGAAATTCGTTTGTTAAATGAGGTCAGCGATGCCAAGCTGAAGTATGTCCCCGGAACGGAGGGGTCTAGTCAGCGGAAACTTTTCCCGGCCCGCGAGAGGATCAAGCGCGACCATGACTACGAGTGGCATGCTACCGTTATCGAAGTGGTTGGTCCATGGGCGTACGGTTGGATTCCTGGTCCCCGCGGTTGGCGTCCTACTGAGAGTAGAAAGCCGCGTGAATCTCCTCCTGCTCGTTATGGATATTTCTGTCCCTGGCGTTTAAATTTCGCAGGTATGAATTTTCCTTATGCCCTTGACGTTGTGGAGGGAGACGAGGAGGAAGGTTCTGGTGCTATACTTCCACCGAGGAGTGCCTCGACTGCTCAGGTACTCGGATTCTAGCTGCGCTTCTCTTTCTTATAGAAATTCAACTGTTCGGGAAAAATAATTCTTTTGGTTTTCAGGTGTCGAAGAAGAAAAAGATTAAGCCGAAGCAGTCTTCTACCATTGTGATGGGTGAGGCTAAGGCCCATGAAGAAGTTACAAGTCCGGTGAACGAAGAGTTTGCTGAGGATGAGGAGATTACAGATGGGGAGGAACGTACTGGTACTTCCCCTATCAATGTTGAAGAAGAGGTCTGTGCGGGTCAAGATGGTGATGAAGGGAGAAACAACGCCGGTGTTATTGGTGGTATTTCTGTCCCTGTTGAGGATGCCACGGAGACTCTCCCCAACCTTTCTCAAGAGTTTTCTTTTGATCGGCTGTATTCTATAGGGGAGTTTATGGATGATGCCCTCGATTTTCCTGAGAACTTCTCTCTACTTTCCCCCAATGATGATTGGGATGTCCTCGGGGGTGCTAGTAACGGAGACGCTGTTGTTCAAGATGGTGGCGCGGAGGAGCATGGTGCGCATGTGGATGCCGACATTTGTGCTGATGAGGCCGCGTCAGAAAAAGGGAAGTCGGTGATTGATTCTCCTGCTGCGGATCTCCCTCATTCGCCGACATCTGAGGGTGAGGACGTCATAATGGATTGGCTCAAAGAAAAGAATCTGCTATTTGTCCCTCATCCCGCCCCTGTTGTTGCTGGTGAAAAGGATTCTGATGCATATACCCGTCGTATGATGGAAATGTCTTCCAAGGCGCGGGTGTCTGAAGCCTGGGGAAGAAATTTGAGTGTTCCCGAAGCTACCCTTGTGTCGGAGCCTCCTACTTCCGTTGCAGATATGATGGCCATAGCCGACGGGTATCAATATGGCTTTCCTCAGCAGCGTGTCTTGGAGGTAAATTTTCGTACGTACTTCTACGTGACGATCCAATTCTTCGGTGAAATAATGTTTTTCGTCTTGATGTGTAGATGATGAGGAGTGAGCATTGTAACCACGTTCTGTATCAGTTCTTCAAAGCGAAATCTCTGAAGCTCGAGGCGAAGCTTCGTCACAGAGAAAAGGAATTATCTGCGTCTGAGGTGCAAATAGAAGAGCTGAAGAAAAGCCTCAAGGAGAAAGAAAAGCTGGGTGAAGCGGAGGCCAGTCTTCGTTCAGAGCTTGTTGCTGTTCGCGCTGAGTTAGAGCAAACTCGCGGCCAAGTTTCAGCTTTCACAGGTTTGGTTCTTTTTTTTCTCTTTTTCCCTCGCAGTGTGTCGTCATTCCTCTATTTCTTAGTTGTTCTGTCTGAGTCTCCCCACCCTATCTCCAGTGGGTGGTGTCCCCGAGCTGACATGGCTTCGAAACGAAGGGCACGGCAGAAATATCGTATTAAAGAACTTGTTCAGAAAATTAAAAGTGAAGCCAAGAAATGGGATGCTCGGGCTGAGGTATGGCGCGCAAGGCATGTTCAGATGGTCGACATACAAAATCTGTATAACCATGACCGTGCTTTATTTAATGGTACGCTGCTGTGGACACGTGATAGTCTGCGGGAATCCCGTGAGCGTACTTCTTTGTTGGAGTCTAGGATACAACTACTGGAAGAGGAATTACAAAAGGCTCGATCCCTCCCTTTTCCAGGAGTGGAGGATAGTGCGCGGTATCTGATCAGAGAAAGGGACAATGCCCGTTCCGAAGCCAACGCTCTAAGCAAGGCCCTTGCCGCGTCCCGTGTTGAAGTAGCTCGTCAGGCTGAGTCTGAGAGGAATCTTGAAGTGTGTATGTACAGATTGAGCAAGGGGGTATCAGAGATAAACAAATAAGTCGACCACCTTCGTCATATGGATTCGATGAAGCAGGTAGAATTAGATGCCAGTCAATTTACTCTCACCAACCTTCAATTAGATTATAAGAAATTATCCGCGGAATATGATCATCTTGGTGAAGCGCGAGATGCGGTTGTTAATGAGTATGAAGAAGCTTCGGCTTGTATCGAAGGTATAACCCTATTCCATCGAGTGTGATTGTGTTTTTTCTGTGCTAACTCCCTGGTGTTGTCTTTTTCAGAACTCGAGGGACAACTTCGCGTTGCAAATGAAAAACTTGACAAGGCTCAATCTTCCTTAGCGCAGCAGGAAGAACAGACTAAGCATTTTAAGAGTTTGGCGGCATCCCGCGACGAGGCCGTCGGTGCTGCTTCTAAAGAAGTGAGTCGTCTGTCTTCATTGTTATCCCAGGCCCAAAAGCGGACGACAGTTATTAAGCACAAGGCTCGGTGTCAACTGGTTGAGGAGACGAACAAGATGCTAGAGAAGATAGAACTTGGCCTAAAGAACGAGCATGGTCTTGTGAAGAATTATCCGCGTCGTCCAGTTCCTGCTGCCTTGCCTGGCTCCTCGGGACCCTCATCTGGTGGGAGCGTCCCTTCAAGTCTTCGGAACGATCCTGCTGATGGGGCGGCATCATCTAGGTAGAGACCGCTGCATTTTGTAGAGACCGCAGCGCATTATCCTTCCACTTTTTGTAATCATGTAAAAAGAATATTTTTTGCTAGTATCATGAAAAGGAATATTTTTTGATGTGTACTTTCCTTGAATTGGCCTTCCACTTTTTGTAATCGTCCTTTATGAAATGGATCCTTTTCTTGATATACCTGCAATGTTGGTTTGTTTTTATTTTAAGCATTGTGATGAAAGACTCTAAAAATAAAAAAGGATTTTAAGTGTTTGGGTGCGATCCCGAAGGGAGGTACCTTCGTGATCGGCTTGAGACCTGTCTCCCCGCTGGCGAACCCTTGGCCAGAGGATTCCCAGACGGTGGGGGCCGAGGCAACGTTCTAGGATATGGGGTTAAAAAATTTACATACACCCATTCCGTCGACCCGTTGCCTTAAGATTGGTTGGGTATCTCTTTCTGCTGGGTGCCTTCCCCCTGGTCTTACACTTATGGACACTGACGGGGGAGCCCTGAGAGATTGTAGATTAACTACTTTCCCCAATATTGTCGATAGGTTTAGTGGATACATAGAAAGCTTGTTTGATTGATAGGTTGAGGCCTGCAATTCCTCGTCCAGAGATAGAAACATGTAGAGTGGTCACACTCCCTTCTTCTGGTACCCTTCACGCAGTTGCAAGGCTGCGTTCCCCTATGGGAAGTATGGTTTGAGCCACTTAGCATTCCAAGGATGTCGGAGGACTTCGCCTTTCAGATTACGAAGGTAGTAGGAACCGCTTCCCGCAATATCATGTATTATAAAAGGTCCTCCCCACGTAGGTGCTAACTTTCCCCATCTCTTCTCTCGTTGATACTGGGATTGTTCTTAACACATACTCCCTTCTACAAAATTCCGGAGCTTTACCTTTTTGTTGTACTCCCTTGCAAGTCTTCGTTGGTAATTTTCCATCTTCTGCAATGCTGCTTCCCTTCTTTCTTCTAGGTCGTCCAATCTCTCTAACATCATGTCTGTTGTGAGATTTTTCTCCCACGCTTCGGTCTTTGTGGTTGGCATGAGTATCTCTGTAGGGATGACTGCTTCAGCTCCATAAGTGAGAAGAAACGGGGATTCCCCGTGGCGGATCTTCGCGTTGTCCTGTATGCCCATAACACATTGTGCAGCTGTTCACACCATCTCCCTTTATGCTCGTCTAATTGTTTTTTGAGTATAAGGGCGAGGGTCTTATTGGTAGCTTCCGCTTGCCCGTTGCTTTGAGGGTATATGGGGGTGGACTTGTTCTTTCTTATCTTGAAAGTATCGAAGAGCATGTCTATATTTTTCCCCTGTAATTGTTTACCATTATCAGATACAATTTCAGGGGTATACCGAATCTGCAAATGATGTTCTGGAATATGAAAGTAAACACATCCACGTCTCTGATCCTGGCCAAGGCCTTAGCCTCCACCCATTTACTGAAGTAGTCCGTGGCTACTATCAAAAATCGTCTTTTCCCTGATCCTTCGATGAAAGGCCCGACGATGTCTACGCCCCATTTTGCAAATGGCCACGGGCTATCGACGGAGTTTAACATTGTTGCCGGCGCGTGGATCTTTTTGGCGAAGCGCTGACATTCTTCACACCGTCGGGACATCCTCGCGGCATCCTGTATCATTGTCGGCCAGTAATATCCTTGCGTTTTTGCTTTGTCAGCTAGTGATCTCATGCCGCTATGATTCCCCGCGTCACCATAATGGATATCATTTAGAATTCGATGCCCCTCTTTCCGGGACAAGCAACGTAGTAATGGTCCGAGGAAGGATTTCTTGTACAGGACCCCATCCCGAAGATCATATCTTCCTACTTTGGAGAGTATCTTCCTAGCTTGTTTCTGATCCGCAGGTAAGCTTCCCTTTTCGAGAAAGGCATGGATCATCACTCTCCAGTCATCTTCGTTGCTGAAGTCTTCGTCTTGATTTGCTCTTGACAGGATATCTTCTTCGTCAAAGTCGTTATGGATGTCTTCTCCTACCTGGTCTTCGATATTTTCTTCCACTGTATCTTGATTGGTAGCGAAGGAGAATTGAGATGCAATCGAAGGCTCGTATACCCTTGCTATTTTAATAGCTTCGACGTTTTTATCCCTCAGCATGGATGATATATATGCTAGGGCATCCGCGTGCCTGAGGTCCCTTCTGCATAAGTGCCGGAACTTGATGTTCGGGATTTGCGATGCCAATGTTTGGACCAAGGCCATGTAAGCTGAGAGGGTGTCATCGTACACATTATACTCGAGCCCTATTTGCCGTATGACAAGCTGCGAATCACTTGTCAGCCTTACATCGGTTACCCCCATCTCTATTATTATACGGAGGGCATGTACGACAGCTTCGTATTCAACGATGTTGTTGGTATGCTCTTTGAATTCTAACCTAAGTGCCTGTATAATCCTTTCTCCGGTTGGGGTGATGATGACAATGCCTATTCCTGCTCCTTCCTTATTTTTGGATCCGTCGACGAAGACTTCCCATTGTCTTTGACTCGCAGGTTCGAGGATATCCATTGGATCCTTGTTTTCTTCCTCGGCTTCTGGTATTCCCTTAATCTCTTCGTCGTTGTCAAGGGGGAGGTCTGCTAAGAAATCCGCCAGAACTTGGGACTTCCGAGAATGTTGAATTTCATGAATGATGTTGAATTGGTCCAGATGGGTGTTCCATTTGGCTATTCGGCCCACTTTTCCCGTGCTTTTGAGGACTGCTTCCAATGGTGCTTTGCATGGGACCCTGACGAGGTGAGTTAGGAAGTAGGTTCTCAGCTTTTGAGTAGCCCATACCAATGCGAGGATGAGCTGTTCGATCTTGGTATAGTTCCTTTCCGCAGAATTGAGGGTCTTGCTGACGTAATAGATAGGTTGTTCTATCTTTGTATTGGTTTTGACCAACACTGCGCTGACTGCGTCTTCTGTTGCTGCTATGTACAATGCCAAAACCTCATCAGGATCTGGCTTCTGCAGGATCGGGATTGAGGCTAGGTGTTCTTTGATTTTTTGGAATGCTTCCTCGCATTCAGCGGTCCATTCGAACCTGCTCCCTTTTTTGAGAATATTGAAGAAATGTTTGCATTTGTCCGAGGATCGGGCAATAAATCTGCCCAAAGCTGCTATGGATCCATTGAGTTTCTGTACTTCCTTTAAATTCTTCGGGGACGGCATCTCTACTATGGCCTGAATCTTTGCTGGGTCTACCTCGATGCCCCTTTTTGTTACCAGATACCCGAGGAATTTCCCCGAGGTGACACCGAAAGTACATTTCTCCGGATTCACTTTCATGTGATGTTTTCTCATTGCTTCGAAGATATTTCTCAGATCCTGGTGGTGATCTTTGCGCAGCTTGCTTTTGACGAGCATGTCGTCAACGTAGACTTCTAAGGTTCCTCCAATCCATGGCTTGAAGATAGCATCGACCATTCTTTGGTAGGTTGCCCCTGCGTTTCGAAGTCCGAAGGGCATTCTAGTGTAGCAATAAAGGCCATGTGGGGTGTAGAACGCTGTGTGTGGCTGATCTTCTTCTGCCAGGGCCACTTGGTTGTAGCCAGAATGTCCATCCATGAATGACAGTTCTTCATATCCTTCTACTGCTTCTACCAGCTGATCTATGCTCGGCAGGGGATAGCTGTCCTTTGGACATGCCTTGTTGAGATTAGTAAAGTCGATGCATATTCTAACCCCTCCATTTTTCTTAGGAACAATGACCATGTTGGAGATCCAGGTAGGGTACTTGACTTCCTTGATAAATCCTGCGTCTAGTAGTTTCCGAAGTTCTGTTTCTACTGCCTCATGATACTCTGGAGCTACTTTTCGTATTTTCTGCCTGAACGGGGGCGTGCCCGGTTTGATGCGTAGCTCGTGTTGGATTACTTTTGGGTCAATCCCCGGCATATCTCCTAGCTTCCAGGCGAACACATCCGCGTATTCCTTAAGTAATTTGGTTAAAGAATCTTCCCTTCCTTCGTCCATTATGGTCCCTATTTTGATCATCTTCGGGCTTTCTTCCGTTCCTATGTTGATTTCTTTTACGGGCTCCACTGGTGTGAACACAGGCTTCGGATTTCCGAGGACTGGGACGTTCTTTAATTGCTATTTAGCGTGTTTCTGTTCTTCGCTGGTTGTTGAAGTACTTGTCTCTGTGCTTAGGACATTATCATCTTTCGTCAAGCCCTTCCCTGTAGTTTCCTTGAGGAACAGGTCTATGGCCTTCTCTTTCGTGGTTTCTTTATTTTTTACTCTTCGGATTTTTCGCTGCTCTTCTTGCTCGTTGTTGATATGATCCTGAGTGGCCTGGCACTCTCTCGTAGTGACCCGATCTCCCTTGATTTCCATTACTCCTCAGGTGTTGGGAATCTAAGATATTGGTGGTACGTTGCCGCAACTCCTTTGAGTTTATGTATCCATTTTCGTCCAAATGGCGTTGTAGGGGGATGGGGTGTCCACCACACTGAATCGGGTTTCTAGTTTCATGGGCCCTGCGTAACCTGCAACACGATGTCTCCCAAGGGCTTCGTGGGTGCTCCATTGAATCCGTAGATGGTGTAATAAGAGGTCATTAACTGTTCATCATGGAGCTTCATCCGTTTGAATGCATCGTAAAATAGGACGTTTACGGAGCTTCCCCCGTCTATGAGGATCTTTTTGAGGTTACATCCAGCTACTGGTAGTGTTAGGACCAAGGGATCGTTATGGTCTTCCATATCTTCTTCGATATCTTCGGCATCGAAGATGATAGGAGATTCCATCCACTCTTCGTGCTCGTCCACCTCTATCCCATCGACCTTATACAATTCGCAGCGGTCTTCGAATTGCTTCCGTAACCTCTTTCCTATCTGCGCTGTAAGTGAGGGACCCGTGGCTTCGGAACACGAGATGGTGTTGATTGTGCGGTTTCCTTCCGGAAGTTGGACTGGTTTGGTTCGCTTGGATCTATCCTCGGTAATATCCTTTCGTACGTAATGTTTGAGCTCTCCCGCATCAATTAATTTTTGGATCATTATTTTAAGGTTCTTGCACTTTTCGGTCTGGTGTCCGTTGAAACAATGATATTCACAGTAATCTTTAACTTCTCGGATCTCGGGGGCTGCTTTCCCTTAGACCATGGCCATCCAGGTTTTCCCTCCCTTTGATCTCTCGTAGGATACGAGCATAGCTAGCGTTGAGTTTCGTGTAAACTTGATCTTCGAATTTTCGGTCACCTGTTCTTCGTTCATCCCTTCGTTCCTTCCTATCTTCGTGAGGTCTCTCCATGAGCAACTCCTTTTGGCCCCATTGGTTTGTTCCGCTGAATTGGTGCGGTGAGATCTCTGCGGATATGCCCTCGGGTTTTCCCGTTGAATTTCTTCAAGTCGAGCGTGCTTTTCGATAATTATTCGAAGATCTCCCTCTGTCTTAGGCACGCTTCCATGAATCTCAACAAATAGGGGACTCATTCGGTCTAATCCCCATTTGTAGCAATTGATGCTTACCACTGGGTCCACGCTCCCTATGGCTTGGCAGATCTTGTGCCATCTGTTAGTGTATTCCCTCGTGGTTTCCTTGTAGCCAATCGCTAGTGAAAAGAGCTTATCCATTCCGGTGTTTACAGTCTTGTTATACATGTATGTTCTTAAGAATTTCTCTGCGAGTTGGTCGTATGAGTGGATGGAGTCTGGTGGCAGATTATCAAACCATGATAATGCCGATCCCTTCAGGCTTGACGGGAAGTATCTGCAGAGTACGGCGTCGTTCTGACCCCATCTAGCTAAGACACGGTTGTAATACCGAATATGTGCAGCAGGGTCGCTGGATCCATCATAGCATTCGAACGTTGGGACAGGGCATTTCAGTGGAATAGGGGTGTTGGCCAAGCGATGAGTTAAAGGCGTAGAGTTATCTTCTCTCATGACCTCTTCTAACCTCCCCCCGCCTTGTCTATTTTTTAATTGCCTGATCTCGGCCATCATCTCATCTCGTAGCTCTTCCATCGCGCGGTGGTGCCCTAAGTTCTTCTGCTCGTTACCGTCTGATTCTCCGTCGTCATAATCCGGGTCGGATACGCTACTTCCCCTAGTCGCGTCTCCATTAACTGCTATGACGACTCTACGGTCTCGGATTGGCTCTAGTGCTTTGGAATTTGCTTCATCAAGTTGTTGGCTGGTCTTCGTGCTTAGAGCAATCCGCTCCTTTAAATCTTGATTTTCTCTGGCCAACAGGGCTACAGCATCTGCGTAAACCTGCTGGCTATTCTTCAATTCTTCAAGCTCAGCCATCAGTCGATGTGATTGGTTGGACCCTTGATTGGGAGTCCCATCTCGTGCCACTACGGCCATGGTGCCGCCTTCCTCTACGGTCTGCACTAACGGTGGCAGAGGTTCAGCCTCGGTCGCTGGCATTTCCAAATCGGGGTGAGTGCCCCTCTGCGGTGCTAGAGCCGCCGGTATGGTTTGATTTTGATCATTTGTTGGTGGCATTCCGAAAGTTGGAAGGTGCACGGGTTGGAATGTTCTGGATTCATCCACCCTTTCTCTTGGTTGATGAAGTTGATTCATAGCGCAAGTTTTGCTAGCCTCTGCAGCCTTCGGGACTACCGCAGCCGCACCGTACTTTGTCGCCGGTGCTCTGAGAGCCGCGGCTGCAACTGAATTAGCGTTCATAGGTGAAGTGATTTCCGCAGTATCTTGCCTTTGACTGGTCATTTTAGCTTTGTCTCCTTTCTGCTTGCTTCGGGTGATGACCGGGGTTGTCCTGGGTGTTTCCTTTGAGAAAGCTTTGGATTTTCCTGCTTCCTGCGTTTTTTCCATCACGGGTCCTTTTGTCGACAATGAGATCTCGCAGAAACTCGCCTTCCTTACTCACAATCCGTTCTTTCTGCATAAGGGAATTTCAAATAGCGAAAAACGGGAATATCCGCGTGAATCGGGTTAGTTTGCGAAATCGGGTTAGTTTGCGAAAGAAAAACGTAAATCCATGGATCAAAACCATAAATCTTATCTAAGATAATGGGTGCGTTTTTGAATATAATGAAGTTAACAGACGATCTATTCGGTCCGAGCTAATAAATCAGAGCAATCATATGCCAGTTTAAGACGAAATCACATGACAAGATAAATCTTTTACCGGGACGAAGTCCCTGTTTCTAGCGCCAAATTGTGAACACACTGATCACGAAGGCATCAGAATGCTCACAACCAATCATCATAATATAGAATAATTTGTGATGATGATATCTTAGTGTTGATTCCTTGGCTCAAAACCTTCGGGTTTATCACAGCCTCATCCAACAACTCCATGCAGGGTGTTTGCGCACGGGATATAGATAAACACAAAGAAAACAAAACGTACAAGTAAAGATCCACGGGGTTAGACAGATATAAAGTGCTGAAATGTAAACAAGACCGAGGTTTACGTGGTTCGGCACTAAGGCCTACGTCCACGGGGTTTGTTGTTTCACTATGTTCTTCACGGTTACAAGAGTATTCGAATGACTTTTCGGTTTACATGTATTTTCCCTTCTAAAGGATTAACTTACACTCGTAATCTTTCTCTCTCCTTTCCTTCCTGTTTTTCTCCCATCCCCTTTCCTCTTGATGGAGAAGGGGTATTTATAGGGTTAGAGTGTGGGACCCATCTCTGAAGGCCGTTGGAACCTTATCTTCTAGTGTCTTGTGTCCATCACGCAGATGTATGCGTTTGCCACTTGATCACACAGAGACATCCTCGCTCGTCCCACGGTTTGATTGACACGTATACTGCTCAGAGTGTTTAATGAGGGTGGTTGAGATGCCTGCTCGTGTCAGACAAGTGTCTTCTGCCCCTGTCACGTCCGTGTCAGCTAACTTTCTCTCCACCGTTGATCTTAGCTTCTTTTGGGATGAGATAAAGTAACTCCTTGGGGTTTATTTGGTGTTCCGTAGTACATCGTATTTTGATGTCTTGGCCTGCCTACTTTCCACGTATTTTTCTATATACACGTATCTGATGGTGAGATATATGGGCATACCAAAATCTTTCTAGAGAGGTCTATAAATAGGCTATCTCTCTAAATCTTCTTGAACCCTGATTTTGGGCATACCAAAATCTTTCTAGGCATACAAAACAATAGTCCCACCTTGGGTGACCTTATAAGGTGTATTCTATGGGTAGTTCAATTACCTATATACCCTTAATACAAAAATCTAAAATAAGTTTTCTAAAAAATCAAAATCAGTTTCCCTTACCATCTCTTCCTCCTCCTCTAGCCGAACTCTTCCCCCTCCTGCGAAAAAAAAAATTCATCATCGTGATTAATTGTCGATTCGTAAAAATTTGATCGTCGATTAAACTCAACCACATAATGACTCGTACAAAGAAAAGCAGAGACTAGGTAAACCAAATCGTCTTCTAATCCATCAATTGAAGAAGAAGAACCAATTGAAGATGAAGGTGTAGAAACTGAAAATCAACCACCAATTGAACCAACTGCATCTCCAACTCTGGAAATGAGGATAAGAAAGCAAGTTTTACAAACCCAATCTCCTGTTTGCTGTTTTTCATCGATTAAATGACGGTTACAGTGTTGGGTTCGGCTCAAAATTGAGTTGCGTTTTTAGTCGAACTGTTCTTCACAAAAGCTTCTTGTAAGTGTATATGAACAGTTCGGCATGAAATTTCATGAAATTTCAAGTCGAACCTAGTCACAGATAGAGATGCATAGGGGTTCGGCGTATTCGATAATCATAATATGTGCCGAACCTAGCACATTAACGAGGTTCGGGTATTACGATATTCTCAATATGTGTCGAACCAATAACAATATTTTAACCCAAAAAATAACAAATTGATGTTCGACTCGTACGATTTTCGAAATATAAGCCGAACCGGTAATTATTTTTTTCCGAGCTATTCAGGATGTTGTTCGGCTTACTACGAAACTTTCATATAAGCCGAACTAGTGTCTAGCAAAAGGGTTGGAATTGAAAATTATAGGTTCAGCGCATAGATGTGATCCGAACCGTTCATCAATTGGTAGATTCGGCTCATAGATGTGAGGCGAACCTCAACCTGTTTCGCCGAACTATGATTCAAAAAACCTAACTTTTGATAATTGAGAGCTATAGAAGTGAGATTAAGTATAGGATATAAGTGTACATGTGTATTAGAAGCATTGGGTTCGCCATCAATGTCTTCATCATCTGGATTTGGCTCATAAAAATCATCATCTTGAGTTTTTGTTTGAGTTTGAGCTTGTGTTTGAGTTTGTGTAAAATCATTCTCATAATTTAAGAAATCAGCCATTTCTGGATCATTGTTGTAGTTGATATGTATTTTCCTAGGTTATTTAGATGAATGATGACCCTCCTCATCCTCCATTGAATCAAGAATTAGAATTTTCTCACTTTCTCCTTCTCTTATAATTCTGAAAATTATTTTAATCACTAAACAAAATATTTAATCAGTAACCAAGATTATTAACACTAATACGTAAAGGGCAGATTTGCCATTAAATTTTTTTTGGTTAAGGGGTTATCTGATTTTGCTATTTCACAACCTTTTTTGTCTTCATTCAGTATGCCTTGGAAGATTTTGGTATGCCCAAAATCATAGTTCATCTTCTTCTACTACTTTTGTTTTCTAGGGTTTAGAAACATGAGTTTTCTCTTTATTCTTGTGATGAACTTCTACGCCATGAGTACTTAATTTTATTTTGGTTAAAGAATAAGTTGGATTTCCAAACATGAGTTGTGTTCAATAAATTAGTTTTGTCTCCATATTATCGTTTATGATTCATTGATGGTATTGTTATATGATTTGAAAGCTTGTTTAGTCGAGTCGCGAATCGATTGGGTTTACTTTCATCTCTATTGCTAGATTAGAGTTTATTATACGGAAAAGTGATAAATTTCTGATTGCAAGTAGCATAATTGTGATTGTTGCTTGTAATGGTACATCCTAGTAGTCACAAGTGAGTCATAACCTTTGTTAAATCGGATTAGTGCTTTTACACGTTCGATTGCTTTGATTGGCCTGATTTCATAAAACTTAATGCATCTAGGGAATTAAACTTGATTAGTGATTTTACACGTTAGGTTGTTCTCTAAGGTAGAATTCATACTCGCATCTTTTAATGTGTTTGTTGATGAAAATAGGAGATTTGCGGGATATACTTGCGATTAAGGTATCCTAGGGCTTTTGATAAAACAAAGATTAAATATCAATTCTAGTTATTGTTAAAAAAGCATGTTTGTGAATGAAGATGAATCCTTAACCAATATCTGCTCTATTTGATTTGCTTGTTTATTTCTTTGTTTTGTTTTATTTTATTTTAGTATATAAAAATCAGAAAACCCCCCCATTGGTATTTATAGGAAACCGAAACAATTTGAAAACCTTAGTCCTCTCTGTGGGAACGATCCCTTCTTACCCTTGTTATATTCTATATTTTGAGTAGTGAGAAATTTCAATTTATTTTTGACGCATACGACAACGATCAAATTTTGGCGCCGTTGCCGGGGAGGCAGCGGTTGTCACTTGTTTTTGGTTTCTTATTTTGTTTTGTAATTTATTTTGTTTTAGTTTTTCTTATTTCTGTTTTTTAATCTTGTTTTGAGAATCGTATTTCAGGTACCAATTTCTATGGACGGAGCATATTGGAACAATGGGTACGGTTATCAACCTCAACAAAATTATGACAACTATCACCCTTGCGGAGAATACAATCAAAACCAATCCTTTGGTTATGGTCAATATTCCACGTACCCTTTGATTTATTATCATACATACCAACCTTCTTACGGTAGGTATGTAAGTGAGCAACCACAAGGATGGGAGACTAGTTGTACTCCTATTCATATTTCTTCGAGTTTGGTAGATGAGATGCAACAATTTATGGTGGGCATGGAGTAAGTTTGTAGGCAACCAGGCGTGGAACCAATTTCGTCGACCGAATATGCTAATAGTATGTTTGGCCCAATTTCTGATCGTAGTTATGATCATTCACCCATTCAAAGGGAAGATAATTGGGCTAGAAAACTGAAGTAAGTGATTCTAATTTTTCCTTGTCGAACGACCTTTACCAACAAATGGAACACTATTTTCAAAATTTGGATGGATCACTCCAAGAGCTTCAAAAAGGTGTTTCCATTTTAAGACAAGGCATTGAAGAATACAAAGAGGACATGCAAAATTCTGTGAAAGACCAATCTTTGGGAAGTGGTATCCAATCTTATGTCAACTATGATAGTGACGATGACTATGAAAGTACAACGCTTGAACCAATTTATAGTAACATCCCCGAGGAGTGCACAATGGAGTCTTTTTGCGATCAAGGTGAAGATGAAAAGGAATATGATAACACTAGTGCACCTTACTCAAGCATTGATCTTAATAATGATCAAGAACCTATTCAAAAGGTAGAGCTTGAGGATGATGCAATGCGTGTTCTTAAAAAGTTCCTTATGGAGAGACTTGAATCCGCAGTAGCATATGTGCCTTACAACAAAGAAGAGTGTGTTGAGAATGAAACCGATATGACCAATATTGTGGAAGACCCAATTGAGCTTGCAAAGGATTGTAATGATGATATTTATGTCGAGACTTTGGTTAAGGCAGAAATGGACGAAGAATGGTTGCAAGGTTTGATAGAGGACCATGATATAAAAGAGGTGAATAACTCACTTAAGTTTTTCAAGGATGAAGAGGATTCCGTGATACAAGAGATTGTGCAAGGTTTGTATAACCCTTTGCATATTGTTTCTTCTCCTTTATCTCTTATTGGTTTAAATGTATGTGCTTCGAAAACATTGTTGAATGACTTTGTTTCTCGATATCCGCCATTGGAAACATTTGATTCTCATGCTATGTAGGTTTGTGAACAAGAAACCATGAAAGTTCCCGAATTCTATATTTTATATCCACTTCCAAGTGTGGACAAGAATAAGTGTGGGGGAAACTTTTATCGGTTAATAGCTTCGTTTCTGTTTTATATTACTAATATGTGTGTGAAGTTAGTGTTTGCAAAACAGGTTCTATGGAAGGATCCTCAACTTTTCAGGTTATTGGTGTATGGGGAATCGGTCTTGCAAGTCGGGCTGACGACTTTAAACCAAGCGCTAAGTGGGAGGCAACCCACTGGTTTTGTATCTTTACCTTTAACTTTTTTTTAAGTATTTTTATCTTTGTTTTTGCATAATATTTGCGTAATTTCCCACCTTGAACTTCACTTTGAATGAGTTAATTTACATTGAGGACAATGTAAAGTTTAAATGTGGGGGAACATTTATATGTTTTTAGAGTTTGATGCTTTTTAGTAAATAAATAAATAAATAAAAAATAGAAAACTGAAATATGAAAAAAAAAATGATACTCCAAAACATAGAAATATGTGCCTTTAGGATGACACTACCAATCTATGTGGATGAAACCGTTTTGGTTGCGGGAGTTGAGGAACACATTAACTACAAGGGACAAAATTATTCAAGTGTTAGAAATGATATGGAAGTTGTTACCATAGCTCGGAATATCACCATATCACTTTTTGTTTTTACTTTTGCAACCTTTATATTATATCTATGTGATTTGGTGGGTCACTAACATCGACTTGTTATTGCTGTTAGGATGAAATAGTGTGATTGAGTTACTACAAAAAAGAGGAGAAAAAAAAGACCGACCAATTGACCAAACGGAATAAGATTGACACTTGGATAACAATATGTGTGTGTTCTCCCTGTCTCCGTCGCCTAAGCAAGCGTGGAGTGCAGGATCCAAGGGAACTATCATGTAATCTGCTGACAAGAAACATGCGCTTGTATCCACAAGATCCAATCATGATGTCAAAAAAAATTTTTTGTTATGGTGCAATAAAATCGACTCCTGGTTCCCTTGTATATGCCATTGAGTCGATCTAGATTTAAGTTCATTGACTGCTGGTTCCCTTGTATATGCCAGTATGTTGATATTAGAATTCAGACCAGTAGCTCAATCCAATAGGATTCATAGGTTCATCATTGGCAGCGACCTTCAGACAAATATGGGAAACATCGATCACTTTAGTAAACATCGCAACCATCTATATCTATTTCCATCTTCTTTATCTATTCATTTGTGATTGTAGTTTGTTAGTTTCCAAGATTGTGGATTGTTCAATTTTCTTAACAGAGCCTAATTTATATATATTAATTTGGATTCATAACAAGGTACCTCCTTTTGCAACCATTTTGGATTCATTCATGGATTTTTCACAGGTAGATGGAGTTTGAAAAATAAGTTTTGTAGGCAAACCTCTTGTAAACCTTCATGAGACTATAACTCGTCCACTAGGGACACCTAGGGGTTCAAAGGCTTGTTATTTATGCTAAAAGTGACCGTAGGCTCGACGAGACGGAGTTGTATGTATGTTTTAGAATTCTTTTGTTTAATTTGATCGAGGACTAGCAAAGTCTAAGTGTGGGGGAATTTGATAGGTGTTTAAAACACCTAACTTTATATCTAGTATTTATACTTTCTTTGTGAGTTTTCTTGTAAAATATGTATCTTATGTTTGCTTTTGAATTTCAGGTACTTTGGAGTCATTTGGAACAAAGAAGAATAAATGTTACTTAAAAGGGCAAAAGTGTTAGAGGCGGATTATTTTTCATTATTTGCTTTTATTTCTTCATCTCTATCTGAAAAGCATGTCGTCTTTAGTGATGCAAATATTGTCTGAAAAGCATGACAACTTTAGTGATGAAAAGAAATTGAAGAGAAGAAGTGGATTTGAGAAGTAAAAGAATGGTTGTTGTTGGTGGAAGAATTCGAGAGGAGAAAAGTCATTCATTTGGAGCGTATAGGGTAAAAAGATCAATTGACGGGCGAAATATATTTGGAGGTGGCTAGGTCTCGCAAGGAGGAGGTGAAGAATGAACTGTCAGTTTTGCATAACTGACAGCTGAGTCGAAGAATTGAGTCGTCGGTTATCTAAAACCGACAAGACTTGTATGGGTTGGTTGGCCCTTATCCACTCTACCAGAGTGGTTATATCCACATTCTACACGACCTAAAATTCAGAGTCTCTCTTATCATTTGTTCACCTGAAATGAATTTGAGAGAGAGGAAAGGGAGGTGCAGGTCTGAGCCAATTTCCATCTGAAATTGGGAAGATAAAGCTGGTGCTGAACCGAAATTGAGGCAGAGAAGAATTGAAGCTGATGAAGAGATGGGTCTCTGTGATTGTTCAATTGAGGAGATTCAAGGGTTTTGAAATCGAAATTGAAGAGAAGAATACGGAGATGGTAAGAAAATCGTTGCTGCTTCTGTACATGAAACTAAGAAGGCATGGCGGCCAGGGAATTTCAGAAGCGAGTGATGAGCAGTTTGTTGGTGGTCGTTGTTATTTGATGCTTCCAAGAAGAATCAGAAGATGTTATCGATTGTGGATTGAGTTAGAGCGGAGAGATATTGAGATGGGAAATCAGTGAAGATGTTATGTAATTTCTGTTGAATTGAGATGAAGTTAGGGTTCTGAGATTCAAGGGTTTGATGGTTGAATATGGTGGATCTGAGATGTTCGATAATTAGCAGTTTGTGGTGGGTCGATTAACGGGATCTGATTGAATTGGTTTTAATGGATTTCTGAAGTTGAGAAGAACAAGAAGTTGCTGCCAGTATTGGTGTTAGGAGAGAAGAAATTGAAAATATGGGTTCTCTGTGTAGTGGTATTCTTGAAGAACAGAAAGGGGATCTGATGAAGATGATGGCAATTAGAAGGAATGGGTTTGAATTGATTCCGCGAGAAAGAGATGAAAACAGTGACTGCTGTCGTAGATTGTGAAAGAAGAAAATTAGAGTCTGTTATTGATTCAGAAGATGAAGAAGAACAATGGGTTTTGAGATGAATTACAGGTTGTCTCTGGTGGTTGAACTGTGCAGCATGGTGGGTAGATGAATGCTTAGCTAGCTGATGTAGACTGCAATCAAGTGTGAACTGACATTGCAGTTACAGATGATGCAATACATGAGAATGCAGGTGATGACTGGTGGCTACTTATGGTGAAATGGGTTGTGCCTGGTGTTGAATGTGCAGAGAATGATTGCTGCAATGAATAATTTCAGTGAAGAATGTTTATATGAATGTGCAGGGCTGGAGCTGTTGCAAGGGAAGAAACAGAAAGGGTATTACTGTCATGGTCACAATGGCTGTGTTAGTATGTGTGATGGAGATGTTGCATTGCAGGTGCTGGTGCTGTTGTGCAGTGGAGGTTGAACTGAAATTGGATGGTTGCAGTTGGTTTGTGGCTCGGATTTGAGATTATGTGCTTGCTGCTATGTTGGCTTTACAGAGAAGTAGTGATACGAGTAACTGATAATGCTTGGTGTCTATGAATGAATGGGTTGTTGCCGGAATTAAGTATGCAGGGAGAAGTTGGGAATGTCAGAAGGCAGTTGCTGGTGCTGGAATTGAATTGCAGATGGAGTTACAAGGAGATGGTGGTTTTTTATTCATCAGATGGGCTGTGATGCTATGACAGGTTATGTTGTTGCTATTGCAGTTAATGAGAATGAAACAGAAGTGCAAATGCAGTTGTGCAGCTGCAGATTAGATGGAGCTAGAGAAATACTGCAGTTGCAAGTGCAGCTGTTAGTCGGTGGAGCAATGACTAGGCAGAGTGTCAAGGATTGTGTTGCAGGAAAGAAGAGTTGAATATGCGGAAGGTGCAGAGTTGCTGGTTGAGCTGTTGAATGTTGCAGGGAGCTGTTGCCATGTAAAGCTGAGTTGTGTTTACTGTACAGGGAAGATATTGAGTGTGCAGAAGTTGGATCGCTCTAGATGAAGCTGGAACTGGTAATATGCGGCGCACAAAGGAAGTTGGTTCGAGTCGAATCTGAAGCTGGAGGTGTGTTGCTGCTGTTGCTGGCGCTGTTGAGAAGAGTGCTGCCATGGTTTTGATAATGGAAAAGATGGGAGTCCCGTGGAGCTGTGAAGCGAGTAACTGGTGCAGGTATATGCAGTAACAGATGGGGTTTGAGCTTATGGAATTGCAGGCAATGGAGCTGCTATTGTGCGTCTTGGATGCAGGGTTTAGAAGCTACAAAGGAAGTGCAGAACTGGAGTTTGACCCTGACCAAAGCTTGAACTTCTGCTTTGACCGGGGTTGACCAAGTTTGACCTGCGAATTTTAGTGGGTTTGACCCAAGTAAAGATGGGCTTTTGGTTTTCTATTTCAAGAGAGGTCTATAAATAGGCTATCTCTCTAAATCCTCTTCTGCTACTTTTGTTTTCTATGGTTTAGAAACATGAGTTTTCTCTTTATTCTTGTGATGAACTCCTATGCCATGAGTACTTAATTTTATTTTGGTTAAAGAATAAGTTGGATTTTCAAACATGGGTTGTGTTCAATAAATTAGTTTTGTCTCCATATTATCGTTTACGATTCATTGATGATATTATTATATGATTTGAAAGCTTGTTTAGTCGAGTCGCGAATCGATTGGGTTTACTTTCATCTCTTTTGCTAGATTAGAGTTTATTATACGGAAAAGTGATAAATTTCTGATTGCAAGTAGCATAATTGTGATTGTTGCTTGTAGTGATACATCCTAGTAGTCACAAGTGAGTCATAACCTTTGTTAAATCGGATTAGTGCTTTTACACGTTCGATTGCTTTGATTGACCTGATTTCATAGAACTTAATGCATCTAGGGAATTAAACTTGATTAGTGATTTTACACGTTAAGTTGTTCTCTAAGGTATAATTCATACTCCCATCTTTTAATGTGTTTGTTGATGAAAATAAGAGATTTGTGAGATATACTTGTGATTAAGGTATCCTAGGGCTTTTGATAAAAGAGAGATTAAATATCAATTCTAGTTATTGTTAAAAAGCATGTTTGTGAATGAAGATGAATCCTTAACCAATATCTGCTCTATTTGATTTGCTTGTTTATTTCTTTGTTTTGTTTTTATTTTATTTTAGTATATAAAAATCATAAACACCCTCCCCTGGTATTTATAGGAAACCGAAACAATTTGACAACCTTAGTCCTCTCTGTGGGAACGATCCTTTCTTACCCTTGCTATATTATATATTTTGAGTAGTGAGAAAGTGTAATTTATTTTTGACGCATACGACAGCGATCACTATGCAAATAAGATTGCAAGTTATAAGGAGTTGAAATGACGAGGGTACCAAGTACACCACAATATTTTCACAATATCAACATATCAACATATATGAAACACAGCTTGTGTGATCTAACATAGACAGAGACTTTCAAGAAGATGTTCACTAGGTATCAGTTTGGACCGAACAAACTATGGTATCAAACCAAGTGTTTGATTAATGTATAACGCAATTACTTTATTATAACTAAACAATAATTATAATGCGCAAATTAAAATAAAGCACACAACAAGGAAACGGCAAATGCAGAAAAACCTGGGGACCTGGTCTAATTTTGAATACTCTCAGAATTAAGTTGTTATACCAAGACAACTACCAACTTCTTATAGTTGATACCAAGTAAACTAACTCCAAGTTACCTAGTACCTTCAGTATCCCTATGCCTACTACCAATTCGGTCAAATCACATGAATCCTAAGATAAATTCCATTATCTTAAGTTGCTTCACCCGCTGTGAAGACCTCTTGCAATCAACTTCTTTGGATCGCATTCCGAAATAGTAAAGGACTCATCTTATTCGGTAACCGCTCTTTCAATCTCAAGAACTGAATCAGAGACATTGTTGAGTTAGACAAAGCTCTTCCGTTTAAACTAATAAACTCCTTTATATCGGTTCAGATCAAATAATATATAAATTATCGACACGGTCAAATCTTAGTTTACAATCTATCAAATTCGGATCCTGAAGAGAACCGCCAAACGATAGATCGTTGATCTCTACGACTAGCGATAAGATGTCTATCAAAATAAACAAGTTAAGTCGGATTCAACCAATCAAGTTTTGCATGAAATATATCACAAAGATCAGAAGCCAATAAAAATATTCTTGTCTCAAAATCTTTATTCTTCAATGTACCTGCACAGATAACTTGATTCCCTTATGATCAATCATGCACAAAATGGGTCTGTTAATAATGGATGATCACAAGTTTATCCTCAGATCTAAAAAAATATATGGACTTTGTTGATCCTTGATCTAGTTCGAGTGACCTTATATCATAAGATACGAATCACGGAATAAACAAACTAGTGATTGTCAAGGTTCAACTACCTTTAGTCAATCAAATCAATAATCAAAAACTAAAATAACAATAGGATTCTAGTTTCCCACAAATAATACTACTAGAAGCTTCTTGATCCCAAATAAGTCTTTAAAGAGCTGATGTAAGAGATTTTTCCTAATTAGGTTACTCTCCTCTCTAGAATAGTGAAAAGACGAGGGTACCCAAATATATCCCAATCTAAAACTTTTCCACCTATAAGTCCTTTCTCCGAAAGTGATTTTCTATGGACTGAGTCGAGACAATACAACTAATCGGTTCACACTTCGTGTGATCGTCTATGGATACGAGATCGAGACAATACAACAACGAAGTATGTTTACTTGATAAAGGGTACATACTTAACCAAACACAATAGTATTATTATCAAGTAAATAGGAATTAACGTTTGTGTATTTTACTTATAATTATAATAAAACAATTATAATTGCGGAAATAGAAAAGTAAAAAACACAACAAGATTTTGTTAACGAGGAAACCGCAAATGCATAAAAATCGCGGGACCTTGTCCGGAATTGAATACTCTCAGGATTAAGCCGTTATACAAAATCAAACCAACTTCATATAGTTGAGACCAAGCAACTAAATATATAGTTCACCTAGTTCCGTCTGTATTCCCACGCCTCCAACTTGTAATAAGTCACGTACTTGGAACAATTTCTTTGGTTCGTATTCCAAACAGTAAAGGAACAAAAAATATGTTTGGTAGAAAATCTTTTCAACCAAGTGATGTGAGTTCGACAAAAGGCTCTTCTGTTTATCCCAATAAACTTCTTTGTCAGGTCCTTAGATATATCTAATAACAACTACCAAAGTAATTGTCAAGATATTGCAATCAATATTTTGAATCACAAAGAATTGTATTGATGCCGATCTACTCAACTAATCAATCCAATCTAGCACAAGGATAAACCGATTATAGTTGGATCCTCTTTAACCAAAACAAGTATTGTGAACACCAAAGAATATGAACCCAAATCAGAAATCTTCAAAGTCTTATTTGTCTTCAAATCTTCTTAGATCTTCAATAAACACCTGCACACAATCAACTTGAATCTCTTGTGATCAATCACGCACAGAACGGAGTCTGTTAACAATGGATTATCACAAGACGTCTTTAGATCTAAAAACAGTTTAAAGATCCCCGTCGAAACTTCGATCTAGTTTTAGTGAATCTTATATCAGAAGAGAAGATTCTCAAGCATAAACAAACTAGGCGCAATTAAAGTTCAACAACCGTTAGTCAATAAAATCAATCGAAAACTAATAATAAACCGTAATTATCTAATTTCCACCAACGGTAATAATAGATCTTCTCAATCTCAAAGAAGTCTTTAAACTGAGCGGCCGTAAGAGATTTCGCCTAATTAGGTTATTTTCCTCTCCGAATAGGTGGCTCCACCAGTAACAACACAACGAAGTGGTTTTGTTGGCTCTGAGGATTAGTTTGCTCGAAATGCAAACTTTGATATTTATAGACCAAAGAAGTTTGGACACCAAGGAATTTCCAAAACCGAAAATATTCTCAAGATATGCAATATATTCCAAATTCGGTTTCCATAATTCCTGGAAATGCTTTGTCCAAACATTGACCGAAAATCTCTTAGAAATCTCCAACTAGTAAATGCACATTACTAATTTTCATTTTCCAAAAATAAAATTAAAAACCTTAATTAAAAGATTCTCAATTTGTTTTTCGATCCGGGATTTTCCTTTAGCTATTAAGGAATATCTTTGAACAATAAAACATAAGCGTAACTGCACATGTTCAAAGTATGTCGACATCTTAAATTTGTAAGTCCTCTTTCATACTTACAATCTTGAAACTGATTTTCCACATGTCATGTACCTGAGAGTTATTGTATAAAGTGCCCTTACTTGTAATAAGCTAGTTGGCCCTGAGCAGTTAGCTATTGGTAGTTAGTAATTTTTTTTAATCAGTAGGATGTCTACTGGTAGAAAGGAAAAGAAGTACCTAAAATAGCCTGCAAGTGCACAGGGAAGTTGAAGCAAAAAAAAAGTAAATAAGGGTTTTGTCCACAGGGACTTGGAGGATTTGCTAAAGTTCTCTAAGTTTCAAAAGTTAACTGAATTCAAAGGAGCTAGTGACAAAAGTTTATAAAAAGGATTGAGTTACTAGGGTTATTAAGTCCACCTCTAACTTACACCATGTATTCACTAGATTATGCTATTCTTGCCTTATAAGATGCAAGGATTAAGATTCCATTCTTGGTTCTCTACATCTAAGGAGTTTCTCCTATAGAAAGATCAAATCAACTAAAGTATGACTCCAAAGCACTAATTGTCTTGGTTAAGACACAACTAGTCTAAGGATTAAGAGTGGTCTGGTTGAACATGAGTTGTAGTTTTATCAACATGCTATAAGTCTAACTACAATGTATTCATAACATACCATGTATTCATAACATACAATGTGAGAGTAGAATGATGATTTACTAACTTTGATTCTTTCCTAAACTTGTTTATCAATCAAGAACAACATAATCATAGTGTAATACATAACAGTAAGTTAGGGCTTCCTCAAATCCCTAGCAGATGAAACTAGAACATATACATGGCCATTATCATCATCTTCACAGGTGTAGACATACTCAAAAATATCATCATAATAGCATACACAGTCAAGGTGAAAATATATCAAGTATCAAATTAATATTGCAATTTTTAAGAAGTAAAATTTATAACTCAAAGCATGTTGTTCACTGGCTAGCCCAGGATGATTCTATTACACACCCACACATCTATTTATACAAACAATAATTTTTAACCTAAAATCCCCAAAACAGTGAACTAGGGTTCTGACAAAAAGTGAGATTAAATCACCTAATACATTGAAAACTACTCGAGAACTTTCACCCATGCCCCTAATTAGACGTACACTAACTTTCCCCAAAAATCCCCAATTTATTAAATTAGGGTTTTACAAAAAATCCTTACCTAATCTCTGAAAACGATTGATAGCTCTCACCCATGCTTCCTTGTCGTCTGCTGATGCTACCCATGCCTTTGATTTATCCTCTAACCTCACCTATTTCATCAACTCCTAACCTAGGGTTCCTGTGAGATGAAACGATTAGGAGGTGATGTTATAAGTGGCTAGAAAGGTAGGTCTTGGTTGTTAGAAGTGATGATGGCTCGAGTGGTGGTAGTTGAGTGATTTGTGGGTTATGGTGGTGGTGATGGAGACAGCGTCTCTGTTGCAGAAGAGGGGAAGAAGGAGATGGCTCGATGGGTTTTGGCTAGGGTGTGTTTGTTTTGGGTATATGGTATTTGGTTGTTTGGGTGTTGAGCAGACCCATCAAATCTCCATGTTTTGTGAGGGGAATCCGTAGGATGATAGGATGAGGGAAAGATCCAACGATGTGATGTAAATGGATGTGGAGCGACCGTTGGATATGGAATACATCAAACCTGACGGTCCAAGATGGAGTTAGGTGTTGTAGTGTTTGACAGGAGCTTCAGACTTCGATGCACGACGATGAAGCGACCGTAGGATGCTGAGATGATCCAATCTGACGGCTGAAGATGAATGCGGGTATGGATATTGGTAACGGGTTTGGGTGAGGGTTTTGGGCCTTGGGTATTCCAAGCCCATATCTTGTTTAAGAACAATTCTTCCTCTTCAAGCCCACTTCTAGCCTTTTGGTCTTGTGCACAACATTCTTCGCGGCTTCCTTGTGTAATTCCTCCCGGCTTTTCACTACTTTTCTGCTCTTTTCGCTCCGCTATTCATCCAAACTTTATTTATTACCTAAAAATGCAAAATTAATTAATAAAAATATTTATTCTTGAAAACAATGAAAATACAGAATATGGGATAAAATGTAGAATTAATGCACAAAAGATGAGTTAAATGCCAAGAAAAATATATAGAAATATGCACTTTTTAGCACTCATCATCTACACGTGTAGTGCAGGAAATGGTCCTTATCTTGACCTAGTTTTCTCCTGCCTTAAATGTGTTAGAACAGGTATTGTGTGAGGCTATGTTTAATGAATGAAATATGAGTATTGTTGTTCTCCAATTTTGTCTAGTTTCTTCATAACTAGAAGGCTCATATCGTAAGGTTTGAGATTATATCAGTCCATTTCATGTTAAGTTGTAGTAAGGTTATAACACCACACTTCCAAAAAAGTTTAGAATTGGTTAATCTGACTTTCAAGAACTATGTAATTGATCAAGAACACTTAATCACCACTCATGGGTTTCACAGTTCTACCAAAGACAAGTTTCGGTTCTACCTCCATGTGAGTACTGGATTTAGTCACACTAGCTTTCCAAAAAATTGGTTGACTAGGTACTAGGATCGGTTACCACATATATATGGCATCTAACTTGTATTTGTTGACATGTCCATAGGATCGGTTCCCAATGTCTAAAAACGTGTTGCACATGTTCATAGGATCGGTTCCCAATATATAGAAACGTGTTTCACCTCTTACATGGATCGATTCCCCTCTTGTGATCGGTTTCACCTCTTACTAGGATCGGTTCCCCTTTGCCTAGAATTGGTCATACCAATTACACTAAATCGATCATACCATCTCAGGTGATTACTTAAGATCGGTTTCACTAATAAAAGTCCTACCAATACAAAAGCCAGGCCTTATGAAGAGTTTAGGTACTTAAGTCATAATTGATAGGTATGTGAGGATTTTACTAAGAACATAAATAACTCATGAGTGGTTATACTAATCACACATATTGGTAGTTCAAAAGATATGCAATGAATAACAATACTATTGATGGTGGTTTTTAGCTTAGGGTTAAAATCGTAAAACCTTGCATCTGATGTGACGACACTCTGCAAGGAAACGGTGTCGTGAGTGCTAACCTCTCCACCAGCATATTTATTGAGCCATTCAATATATTTACATGAAATATTATCCAGACTGGCAAACATAACAATCATCCCAAACACTCGGTAAATTTCGGCACTTCACCAATACAAGACTCATTGAGTACTTTCCTGTGCTATGTTCCCCGGAAGAACCCTTAATATCGGTATGGCATGACAGATTTATGTTCACTCGCAGCGGAGTAGCATGAACCTCCAAGTACCGAAGTTAAGGCCATCGCACGAAATGCTCAGACTGAAAGCACACTGCATTCTGTAGATAAGGATTTTTGTGGCAGCATACAAAATCCAGCCAATTATTGTGATAACTAAAAAAATAATCATAAAACCGACTAATTTGCAAAATCGGGGTTTCGCGCCCCGCGCAATACACTAGACCCCGTTGGTCGAAAAACTATGCTTAGCCAAACTAGGCGATTAAATCCAGCGCACTGGAAGTATGGCCACCCCTTAGCTTGCCGGCCCCACTTCCCATCGACCAATCAGGTCGCTTTAAATCCGCAACAACGCACTGGAAGTGTCGCCACGCCCTAGCTTGCCTGCCCCACTTCCCATCGACCAATCAGGTCGCTTCAAATCCGCCACAGCGCACTGGAAGTGTGTCCACGCCCTAGATTGCCGGTCCCACTTCCCATCGACCAATCAGGTCGCTCTAAACCCGTCACACTCACACATAAGTGTAGCCACGCCCATGCCTGGTCGGCCCTCTTACATTAACCAATCAGGTTGTTTTAAACTCGCCACAGTATTGAAAAGAAAGAAACTGCGCCAGATGGACGCAAAGCCAATTGGCTTCCCAAAAACGCGCCAACATGCCAAACGCGCATGCCAAACGTACATACCATGCACACATGCCAAACGTGCCAAACATGGCCACTCACCACATGCGACATGCCATTTATACTAATTAGGCTTTCGACAAGCCAAACCTTAATTTAGGAAATATTTCCACACCAACGTGCCAAAATTTCAGTGGTCATGGCTAGGCCAGGCGCCACCGTGACAATGGCATGCACGAACCGTGCCAGCCATGCCGCAATGCCACTGACACGCATTAAAGGCGCCACTGCCTACAGAATGTAGCCATAATCGACAGCTATCCTTCCTCCTGAGATGCAATCTCATCCATCCAAGTTTGCCACAAAACTGATAGACTTGTGGCAAATTTTAGGGAACCAACCGCCTAAATTAAGCGGCCATGGCTACGCCAGGTGCCACTTGCACCACTGCGCCACTAGCATGCACAAGCCATGCCAGCCATGCCGCCAAAACTTTGGCCACGACACCAAAATCCCAATTTGTCCACGACGCTAAAACCTAATTTCGTCCATAGTGACAAACCCTAATTTGGTCACGACACTAAATCCCAACTTTGGTCATGCCGCCACGCCATAGGCGCGGCTGTGCCACTTACACAACCGTGCCAATGGAATGCACAAGCCGTGCGAGCCATGTCGCAACATCGCCACTGCGCGTTAAAGGCGCCACTGCCTACATAAGGTAGGCGCGATCGACGACTATCCTTCCTCCTGAGATGCATCTCGGCCATCCAAGTTCGCTACCGAACTGATAGACTTGTGGAAACTTTTAGGCGACCAACCTCCTAAATCCAGCGGTCATGGCTACGCCAGGCACCACTTGCACGAGCCATGCCTTCCATGCTGCAATGCCGCTGGCATGCCTTAAAAATGCCATTGCGCCATTATTAGGCGCCAACAGAAGGTAGCTATAATCGACGGCTACCCTTCCTCCTTAGATGCAATCTCAGCCATCCAAGTTTGCCACCGAACTGATAGACTTGTGGTAACTTTTAGGCGACCGGCCACCTAAATCCAGTGGCCATGGCTACGAGCGCCACTTGCACCACCGTGCCACTGGCATGCACGACCATGCCGCAATGCCACTGGCGTACACCAAAACGCCACTGCGCCATTTTCAGGCGCCAACACAAGGTAGCCACAATCAACGACTACCCTTATTCATAAGATGCGATCTCGGCCATCGAAGTTTGCCACCGAGCCGGCAAGCTCGTGGAAAGTTTTAGGCAACCAGCCAAGACGAGCCTAATAGCATCACATGCTATTTACCTACGGCAAGCCTCTCAATTTTAACTTGCCACACGTAGCAAAGTGCTACATGTTTTCCACGAAAACACTCGAGACATCAAAACATGTCACAAACTGGGGGATACTCATCAGGGTATTGGTCTGACGGTTTACAACATGCGGCGTGCAATACGCCCGTTACAGGAAAGTGTCATAAAGAGGGGCGGTTAGTAATGGCAAGAATTAATGGTGTAAACGTATCCTTCATTATGGAAACATAAATTCCAGGCGTTACCCGTTACTCCCTTCTTCCACTACTCAATAATTTCCACTTCCTACGACACCAGAGTACGTTTTGTTGCGACTTGTATAAATAGGTCTCACCTATTTCCACCAAACAACAAGTTTTGGTCAGAGGAACAGTACAACATCCAGAAATCATCTGATAGCTTTTCATTCAGCTAGTCAGTTCAACTTTCTGATACAAGTCCCGAAACACCCACACTTCCGGAATCAACTATTCTGGTCTCAACATTTTCTTCGCTTTCCTCCCTAAGACCAACCCTAAGCAAGCCCGAAGCGGCCATTTCTTGGTTTAGGCCAGGATTGTACATATTGATCTCTCGAATCAAAAGTACTCCCGTACAGTACATTGTTTAGGGTTTAAACTAGTTTCTCTTCCACACACACAAAATTACCAAAATAGGCAGAAACGGTTTTCACCCATTAACAAATACCAATAAGCCTAGCGATTTCCCTTTCGATCCGAGAGGTGGATATTGGTCACAGCTCATATATAAGGTGTTTTTCGACTTGCTTAGGATAGAGGTGGATATTGCGGCAAAAAGAAAAGAAAACACAGTACCAAAACGCTATTAGCATTACCGATAGACGGTGTAGGTTTGAAGACGCTGATGTTTTTGGAATTCCGTTCCTTCAATTAGCTAATTATTATTGCTTTGGATTACGATTTGAGGTAGGCGCAACACCAACTCTTAAAACTTTTTGATTAAATGCTTTAAAAATTACCGATTCATGATTTTGGTGTGATTGCTATTGTGAACATGATTATCTTTAACATATTTTGACGGGATACGAGATATCTTTGAGAACGGTTTTGTTTCCCTAAACCCACGTGGGGCTCCCTGGGGCGAGCGGTTAATTTATTTGATTATTTTGTTGATATTGGCTCCCTGGGGCGAGCAGTTGATTGTTTGATTCTTTGTATTGATATTGGCTCCCTGGGGCGAGCTGTTGAAATTGGTTTTGATTATATTGTTGTTGCAATATGGACATGATTTGAGATATGCATGAGTGGTTAAAATCATGATTGTTTTATTAAAATAGTTGAAAAATGTTTTGTTGCTTCTTTGCCTACTGAGTGTCAAAACTCACGTCGTATTATGACTAAAATTCCAGATTTGATGCATGACAAGGGAGTTGATCATTGTGGAGCCTAGAGAATAATTTTAGATCCTTAAAATTGTTGTTTATGCGTAAAGTTCTAGTTCAAAGATGTAACTAGTCTTAGATTTAAAGCTGTAAAATATTGTATGATGTTAAGTTGTCTGTTTATCATTTTAAATTCCCAATAGGTTTTGATATGATTCTTTTTGTAATAAATGTAAAACATCTTAAGGGACATTTGGTAAAAATTGTAGAATTTTCTGAGTGACATACATTTTTTTAAAATAATTCTTTGTACTCGTGTTAAATCCAGCAAATATTTGATAGTTGTAATTGTCTCCTAAAGAACCTATTTTAAAATTATGATCCACTAATTTTTAGACCTTAGTGACTACTAAGAAAACAAACATCTATCATTTATATTTCTAAAATGATGAGTCTCATTTAATTTTGAGTTGTGCATGATTTTATATAATTTTTATAAAACAGAATGTCATGGTTTTGATTTTCTGCAATGCTGGTCAACTGCGTGTTTGATCGTGGTCATAGGATACTCAACTCATTTAAAAATCCTAAATAATTTACACTTAATATTATTTACAGTATAGATTTTACCCATATAATTATCATAAATTTTGGAGATCGTACGAAGCCTGTAAAATGCGAGGAGTCTACATTTGTCAGTTTTCAGTTTTACAATTTGGTGTTGAAATCGTTACTTATTAATGAAGTCTTGAACGGTGGTAGTATTTTTATTTTAAAACAAAATTGTGTTTTGTTCCGGTGGATTTAAAATTGGGTTAAATCAACGGTTAGATTCTCCTAAATAATTTTCTAAGTATTCTGCTGCAATAAAAAATTTAATTTGAACAGAAATAATTTTGCCCAAATAAATTGCTTAATGATCTTGGGCTTAGTAGCCGGGCTTCGGCTATGATATCGAAGTAGCACTTCGGGGTTTTCGGGCAATGGATTCAGGCAGAATCCGGTCCCGAAAATCAGAGTGTTACAATAACACCCCAAGCTACTTAGGATCTCAACCGTATACTTAAACTTTAAATCATAAATCTGATACAAAATTAACCCAAAACTAGACCCAGCACTCGAACAATTGTTAATAAAAATCTCTCAAGTTATATAAATAAAATAAAAGAATGTATTTGTGATTACAATAACGTACAAACCTACAATGATTCAAATTCTTCGCATAATATCTAAATCTTTAAGGTAAGAAAACGTCTATCTTCTCGAGCACCAAATTCTCATATAACTGAAAAACTGAAGTGGGAGCGAGTGAGCATATCATCCCAAAAAGGGGGCTCAGTGGATACCACTATAGCATTCAGGTAATCACTAACATGCTTCAAATCTCTACTAAACAAGACGATTAAACATTTTTTACACACAACACACATCATAAGATTACCCAAAATCGATGCCCTCAGATATTTTTTCCCGGACCATATCAATGAAAGGTCATCCCCAATATGATCTACGATTATGACGTTAGAATTACGTAAACATATGTTACCCCAACCTTGTCTCACTCAATGGAGAAGAATATGCTAGAATAACTCCAATCTCAAATGATAGTACGAATCAGGTACGATATGATATTATCAAGAAATGTGTACTCCTCCTGAATTCAGGTACAACCATCTAAGTCTAGAATATAAGAAGGTTTTTATTACTATGACTTAACTAATTGTAGACTAGAAATCAAGATATATTTTTGGCAACTAAATTTGGCAACAAGCTTGAGATAACAACACTTGTGATTTCGACCGAGCAATGCTCTAACATGCAGGAGAATCTCAAAGTGACTCAAATTTATCAATGGATAGTTATTAGAAGAAGGACAATGCTATCATGCACAGTTACGCATGATAACTTTATAAGCTAGAAAATTACAACCGTTGGACTTATATGATTTTTAGATTCTTTATTACTTTTAGCATAAAATTAAATCTAGTGGCAACTGTTAAAATATATGATTTTTATTATATCCTGAAAGTATAAATTCAAAGTAGGTTTTGCATTCTAATAAAATTGTGTTTCTCAATATCATTTTCATAAGCCTTTATTTTTCTTATAAAATTCAATTTTGCAAAACGTAACTAATCCAAATATTCTCTAGAACATCATATTCCTTACCCCCGGCTCGTCTATCATTCCCATCTTAACACAATTGTCTGCCTTTGCAACTTCCACTTGAAACTCTCGAAATTTTTCGGAAGTGTATAATTATTGAATTTACTTTTTAAATGAATTTATAGTAATGGTTTAAATTGTTCTTGAGAACGAATTTGCATCAGTTATCAACTCGTTTTAACTTCACATCACCTTATCTTCTCTCTTCCGACAACCAAAATATGTTAAAAATAGAATATGATGAAAATAGATGTGTTTAATATAAAATTCTTATTATTAACATTATTCATAAATACATACTAAACTTTTCTTTAAATCAAGGAAATGGATGAATACATAAATAAAATCCAGAGTAGTGCATGGAGAGCATATCAAATATATTTACTTTTGGGTAAGCTGCCCAATAATCATATAACAAGGATGAAGGATCATATTACAACATATCAAATATACTTACTCAAAACAAACTAACTCATGTGGGAATGATTCTGCAAGTGGGTTATCTTAAAAAGATAACAAAACGACCCCATTTGTTGTTATTATCGGACAATTATTTAATAAATAAAATAATTTTTGTTTTTGTTTTAATTTGAGTTATAGGATATACGTCCTATCTAATAATTACCTCAAAAATAGGATTTTAATAATATAATTGACGCACTTTAAATTTAAATAAAACACCGCTATCAATTTTTCACGCATTTTTCTTTTCTTTGAAAATACTTCTTTCATTTTCCATGTGATCATGATTTCACGTGAAGTTACATAAATCTATTAAAGCTAACTTATTAGCTTCTTCCGCAAAACTTTAATCCAACCATTTGCCAGATAATCTTAATAGAGGATCAACATATTTTAAAATCCCTACGAACTTAACCATCATTGATGATTATTTGATCTAATGAAACTATATTGATTGCTCGATGTTTTTTTTTCCATGATCATACCCATTTTACACATCGTGAATATAAGTATGTCTCTTAATTATTTTTTATAAAATCCTATAGTTTAGGTATTGCTAGATATGATATATTTCATCTATTACCTTTATAAGATTTAAATAAAAAAATTAATATGAAAAAAAAAACTATTTGTATTTATATTAGATACAATATTAGATATCGTATGTATGAACATCCAATTAAATCATTTTATTACTAGTGTGCACAAAATTAGACTCTTTAAGGAATATCTTCAATAATTGAAGAGACCCCCTCTGGCATACTTAATTAATCGATAATTTGTCTACTCAAATCCAACTAACTCATGTGTGAACGGTTCGGTAAGTGGGTCGTCTTCTTGTAAACCTTTCAACCCATAACACAATGTACCCTTTTGTAAGATTCATATTGACAAGGGATAGGAAGCCAGTTTAGGATTCTAACACGGACTACCAGCCTAAGCCTACGGCCCTAGACGATGTCATGGTCCTCCGGTCTTTGTCATCGTACTAGGTGCGAACTTGTCTCATAACTCTATAGAAAATTTTAGAATTATGAGTTGGATAAGTAACTTGAACAGGGATATCTTAAAACTCATAGGTTGGATAGTCTTATTTGAAGACTTGAATAACTTATAAATAGAACGCAATCAACTTCTGAATACCTAAAATTAACTTGACAGTTCGAGTTCGATATTAGATACTTAAGCATCCACATAGATTTGTTTTTTTTCTTCTCTCGATAACTTTGTAGTATCTATTAGTAATGGTGACATGCTTACATTGTTGGTGTGCGTACACTTGAAAGTAAAGTCTTTTTTATTGAAAATTGTACTTTGGTTTCACTTATGCGTGGAGATAGGAAACTTGAGATGATCGCAAGGTGTGAGAATCATTTGATTTTTGTGTGTTGTTTGTTCTTGAAGATCATACTTGTGAGGAAACAATAAGAAGGTACTAAAATGACAAAATTTTCTTCTTCTTCTTAAAAAATATTATACGTTCTTTTCTCTTTTGTTGCAGTAAGTGTATCCAGCAATTCTGATTTACTTTAAAGTTTCTTGGAAAAACAGGTTTCACGTATGTCTAATATTACGGAAGTTGTTAATGGTTTTATTCATCTTTATAATGATTTAAAAGATATAGGATCGATGAGAAATTGTATCGAGTTAATGGAATCTTCTACTGATTGAGTGAATGACTAAGTTGAGACTCTTAAAATAAACATCCAGTCGAATGTCGCATTACTCGATGATGCTCACTGACCATGTAACCTGCTTAGATAAAATTGATGAGGCAAGTGAACTCGGTGAATTGATTCAACGTGGTGAAAGAATGAAATAATAAATCAAAGTTTGTGCAACAATCCGACAATGATGCACCGAATAATAGTAAAACCTGGTACATGATTCACATAAAGGTGTTTATAAGGAGAACGTTGTGATTAGGAAAACGAAGAAAAATATGATGACTGTTGGTGATGGCATGGATGCAACGATTATAATATGAAATCTCAGTTGTAAGGAAATAAATAGATTTCCTATTTTGGGCCTCTTCCGTATGTAACAAGTAGCGTACGAAAAACAAATTAAAAATACTTACTTCTAAGTAAGTTGACCAATGATCATATAACAGGGATGGAAGATCATAATACAACAAATCAAATATACTTAGTCAAAACGAAGTAACTCATGTGGGAACGATTCCATAAGTGGGTTGTCTTAAAAAGGTAACAAAACAATCCCATTTGTTGTTTTAGTAGGATGGTTATTTAATAAATAAAATAAGTTTTCTTTTGTTTTAGTTTAATTTATAGGATATACATCATATATAATAATTACCTGAAAAATAAGATTTGATTAAGATAATAGACGCTATTTAAACTTAAACAAACCACCCCTATCAATTTTGTACACATTTTTTTCTTTGGAAATACTTGTTTCATTGCCATATGATCATGACTTCACATGAAGCTATATAGATATATTAACGCTAACTGATTAGCTTCTACCACAAAACTTAAATCCAACCATTTGCCATGAAAGTTTATAGACATACTCATAATGAATGACCAACATATTTTAGAAGTCCTACAAACTTAACCCTCATTGATGATTATACGATCTCATGAAGCTATGCTGATCGCTTAGTGTTTTATTTTTTTCATCATCATACCCATTTTATATATTGTGAATATAAGTGTGTCTCTTAATTATTTTAAAATCCTATAGTTTAGGTAATTGTTAGATATGATATATTTTCATCCATTACCTTTTAAAATTTAAATGAAATTAATATCAAAAAGAATAATTTTATTTATATTAGATACCGTATGTATATAAGCATATAATGAAATCGTTTTATTACTAGTGTGCACAAAATCAACAGTTGAAAAGACCTTATTTGGTATAGATATTCAGCCGATAACCTATCTGCTCAAATCCAACTAACTCATGTGTGAATGGTTCGGTAAGCGGGTCGTCTTCTTGTAAATTAGCCTTCCTACATATAGCGCATTGTACCTTCTATAATATATTATTAACAAGTGGTAGACCGCGAATTTAGAATTCTAACACGGACTACCGGCCTAGGCCAACAGCTCTGGCCGTTGTCATGGCCTCCGGTCTTTGTCATTGTACCAAGTGTGAACTAATCTTTGGAAGACTGCGGATGTTTCAGGTGATATTTTCATAGCGAAATACATTTGTTTCTGAAACACAATCGTCCCAAAAAAACATATAAGCAATAACAATTCGAGAAGAAGCAGATAAAGCCGCCTTTAGTCGTTACAAATTTGACGCTTACCAAGATAAACTTTATATGCATTTATTGCGTCAATTCTACAGAGACTGTTCAATTATGAAAACTGTTGATATCATATTTGGTGATGCGTTCATGGTCATTCAAAACTCGGAGACCATAGCTAGAATACCTAAGACGAACCAACTTAACATGCTTAACGCACAAAGGTGAACAAACCCAAACAACACTGGCGGTTTTTTGATTCAAAACTACAAACTTATTGGGAGTTCCGATTTGAAATATATGAAATGCTCATTCAAGACATTTCTTTGTCGGCCATGGAAGGAATATTCAAGAACTTTCTACATGGATTCATTCTTCGGAGATCATATCGATCAAGCAGGATGGTGTACATCACGACCATTTACAGAGACATTGTATTTTGATGAGTATAACAACATGGGACCTCGTTCACTTTCAAATCCAATGAGAGACTAGGTGAAGGAGTGATTTTCAGACTGTGGGAAAACAATTGCAACACACTAAGAGGCACATGATCAATATATTGAGGAGATAAACTACTCAAGCGGCTGATCGCGTACCTCCCCAAATTTTTATTTAGTTATTCTAATGTTTTTTTCTTCTTCAGGAGGCTGATCACGTGTCTCCTAACACTGGTTTTTCTTTAAGAGAATGTTCATGTGCCTCCCAACACTATTTTTTTCTGAGCGGATGGTCATGTGCTTGTTAATCTCCACTGTCGCACACTCCTCCACATGAAGGATTGTATGAAAGAGTTTAGGTAAATGAATGAGTATTAATATTGCATAGTAGCACCTGATTTGGAAGACACAATTAGGGGATACTCTCACAAATTGAGGGACACTCACGGTTATATGAGGTTGGATTTTGGCTAGGGGGTACTTTAATTTGGTACCCCCTCAAATATGTGAAGCAATATCATCAGATAGTGATGATGGTGACGATTCATAATCAAACAAGTATACTAACAATAACATAAAACAACAAGCAATTTCAAGATATCGATCTTCTTATATGGAATGATTTGTTATCGATAAATATTTTTGTTTTTTTAAGTTATTTAGTTTTCGCTCGATTTTGTAGTATCTTATTCAAAAGCTCTTTATAGTGTTTGATTGATTTATATTAAAAAGATCTCAATTTTCTTCTTCTATGTATTTTCTTGACAGTAAGAATTATCAATTACGAGACCTCCATTAATGCTTCTTTTAATTTTAAACTTGAGTTTTAATGGTGTCGTTCTGTTCTTTTGATATTCTATTGTAAGATTTGATACAACAGAATAATGAACCGAGAACATGTCGAGAAATCCTAAAAGAAAGAAGTTGAACCAATGTTACAACCAAGAAAATTTAGCGAAATTGTTGAATACCAAAATAACTACTCACTCTCGGTATTGATATTAGTTTAAATGCAATACCGACTGTTATAGTCAGTATTGTTTTGTTGATGAAACCAATACTGACTGTATTCGTCGTCATTGTTTGTAGGTTGAATTCAATACCGACTGAAATTAAGTTATATGCGTATTGCATGTTAGGAGTCGGCATAGTCGATTTTCATGAATCCAATAGCGATTGTTCGTTATCAATGCCAATTCCATATGAGCCAATATCGACTGCTAACAAACTTGGGGGATACTTAAGGATAATTTAGCCATAATAAAAATTGTTTGGATAATTACTACATAATGTTTTTTTCCCTGAGTATCCCCCAATTTGTAAGAGTATCCCAACTGCGCCTTCCTAATTTGGTCAAATTCCTTCAATCGGTTACGGTTTACTCTATCATATGAAATTTTTAATTTTTTCCTTTTCCAGTTTTGGTTGCTGATTATCAAACTTGAAATCTTAGATTGAGAGGAATAATAGAGTTTTCAATGGCAGATATAAATTTTTAGATTCAATCATTGATAGTGTGAAGGTTTTCATCTTCAACTGGTGTGTGGGAACTGCCATTTTCAGGTATTTTCGTTAACTACAATTTTGCAATTTGTTTTGATTTGTTTACTTCTTTTTAAGAGTTTTTATTATAAGCTCTCTTTGTATCTCTTTTATCGATTCTTTGCATTTTCAATGTTAAGCTGATTTTTTCAATATATTACCCTTTCTTTCGATATATTGCCCTTTATGAGTAAAGAAAAAAAAAATCTTGGATGCTGGTGCGACTAAAACCGTAAATGCGGATGGCGCTAAAGCCGAAGTGCCAATCCAATCCGGACCATGTTCAAGCCCACCGAAACTTGTTTTCCGTGATAGATGGCGATAGAATCATAGAACCTTCTAGTATGCTAATCACAAATACGATGCTGTTTTTGTTGTGGGGGCATGCTAAAAGCGCGGGAAGGTACTAAAAACCTTTCCCTTCCCATCTCGGTAATCACGAAACCCTCTTCATCCATTCTCACTCTAAAACCCTAACACCTCCAAAACCAAATTCTTCGATCACTGTTTCTGTAACTGCTGTCATCATCATCATCAAGTCTTACTACACATAAGGTAAATCGATTCCCTGATCTTTTCGATTTCTTTTCTGTCTTCCATGTTCTAAAACCAAACCCTAGAAATTGAAAACTATTTTAACAGTATCGCTTGATTAATCGACTAACCCCTAATGTTTATACTCATGCAGGAGAAGAAATTAATCATGGCTAGAAGTGTTGAGGCTACCAATTTCTTCACCATTTCACTAAAAGGGTTATTGTTTTATCTTGTTGTTCAATGGTTTCTGAATCCATTTAGTGGACTACCACTTAGTTTGTTTCTTGGGGTTGTTATCAAGTATCTTCTGACTGCTAAGCTTGTTAATCTGGTTTTTAGGCCCTTACTTGATGAGATACTTAAGGCACTGAAGTTGTTTTTAGGTGTTCTTGAAAGACCACCTTCCTATAACAATTGTGTTATCGTGGCCAATCTTATTAAGCTAGGTTTGTATGATACAATTGGCAAAAATACGAATTCCTCAAAAATTGTGCCTCTCATTTCCATATGTATGTTATGTGTGGTCTCCTTGGGATGGGATAGGGATCATAGTGGATTGACTGAGGGCATATTAATTGCATCCGGGAAGTGGTTTATAATCAGCACCATGGCTATGAAGTTGGAGCAATCAGCAATGTGTGGAATAGTTCTGGCTGTCAGCATCATTTCTTTGGTAAAATCTTTTGACTAGTCTTTACGAAATAGTTGTATGGTTTTGTGAAGTCATCTTTTGATTAGTATATGTGTTTTGCTTTTCATGCTTTTTATTTGGTAAAATCTTTTGACTAGTCTTTACGAAATAGTTGTATAGTTATAAAGTAATTTTTTGATTAGTTCATGCTTTTTACTGATAATATTGTTATCGATTTTGTAGTTTACCAGCGTTGGAGAACCTCTTCGTGATAGGACTGATGATTCCCCTCCTTTAAAGCAAAATGTTTACTTCACAGGTAGATCTTTGTTTCAGATTCAGCATTATCATCTCTGTTATTGAAATAGATGAAAAGTTGTATCATGTGGATTTATCTTCAGCTATTGGTTCTACTTTTAGTTTGTTCTGTTACTGTAAACAAAGAAGAGCTAATACTAGAGACAGAACAACAACGGCCAAAAAGGTTACCATCCGTGTAACCAAAAAGTTGTATCACGATGAAATCTTTCCATCCGTGTTACATGTAATTTGCTGGTTACATGAGTTTGGGTTAGCCGAAACAGCATTATCATCTCTGTTATTGAAATAGATGAAAAGTTGTATCATGTTGATTTATCTTCAGCTATTGGTTCTACTTTTAGTTTGTTCTGTTACTGTAAACAAAGAAGAGCTAATACTAGAGACAGAACAACAACGACCAAAAAGGTTACCATCCGTGTAACCAAAAAGTTGTATCATGATGAAATCTTTCCATCCGTGTTACATGTAATTTGCTGGTTACACGAGTTTGGGTTAGCAGAAACAGTTGTAAAGTCCAAAAGTCCAAAAACTCATGGAGTCATCTCTACTTTTGATAAGATTATCCGTACCAGTGTGACGACAATGTTTCCAGTGTCCGCTTTTTGATACTCCTTAGTACCCGAATGTAGTCTTTGAAGGTTGTAATTTGGTCCTCTGTGTACTGATTTTTTCTGGTATGTGCAAGTATCGACTACACATGTATTTGATAACTGTTTTATTGATAATATTATGGATTTCAAACTTAACATGCTGAGTTGGATTTTAAGCCCAACCGAATGTTCTGATTACAGCAGAAAGTAGCCCAAATATGTTATCTCCAACAGGAAGCTATCAGCTATTCATTAGATATTCACAACTATTCCAGTTAATATTTTCTTGGACTAACCCATACTATTTGTTCTTGCAGGAGAGCCTAATGAAAACAGGCGACGAAGTGGCCTTGTGCTTAAATTGTTTTGGCTATGCTCTCTGCTGATTAGAATTACCGGGGGCGCAACTACCATTTGGATGGCCAATAGGGTTTTCTCGGTTTACACAACAAGTTCCGTGATCTTGATTCTAGGAATCACATCATCACTAGCTATTTATAGCGGAGGTATTATTCTGTTTAAGCAATTGTTGACTGAATTCGTGAAGCACCAGCAAGGTAAAGAGGAAAGAAGATGGTTTGTGGTCATCTGTATCATGGGGTTATGTGAAGGGTTTCTAGATGAAAATACGATACTCCCATTTATCATAATTTCAATTGTTTCTATGTTCACTATCTGCATACTCACAAATGGGTGGGATTATGATCGCACCGGCGTAAGTGATGGGTTAGCTGTGACATATGCTTTGCGGATGGTGCTCTTCTTGACGAATTCAGAACCGGCTTTGCATTTGATAACATGTGGGCTAACTTTGGCTTTCGTGGTTACTTCGAAGGTTCAGCTCTGTGCTTTGATACATTAATAAACTTGAGACGTGGTTCGTTTTTTGGCCATTTAACTAACAGAAACTACAATTATACAGTTCACTGAACCTCCCTTGGAGAAGGAAAGTTAGAAATGCTTCTTGTGCCATCAGTGGGAAAATGATCATATCTTATAGAGGTATATAATTTCCAACTAAATGTTTGCGTGCTAAACTAAATAAATATTACTTATAATGATTTGGTGGACATGTTTTGGTAACTAGAGTTCAGTTCAAGCTACATGGTAGTCAGTACTCATACTTGTATATTTCCCTGTTTGTTTTGTCGCACTTTGTATATCAAAATACTTGTCACATGTACTCTGTACTCAAAATGTTGGACACTCTGGCTGCAGCTCTCTTACTGCTAAACAATAGAAAGATATTTACAGTAGTCTTATCAATATCTGTAGTGATTCATAAGCTTTCTGTAGATCATGTTTACTTTGTGAAACTGAAATGTGTCTTATGCATTCAGTTGCTCAAATATTGTTGTAATATGCTTGAGCATGGGACATTAGTGTTTCTAGATATTTTATAATCAACGTCTCAGTCAGATGCTATAACTGGTGTTGCTTTCCTGATCCATTTTTGATTTGAAACTTCACCAGCTCTGTTCAATACTTCAGGAGCTCTGTTTATTGCTTATGAGGGCCTGTACTAAGTTTATCTTGTTGCATGTAATTTGCTCATGTAATTGCTTATCATGATTCATCTGTAGTTGGTTACTTGATTTAAAACTTCCTGTAGCATGTCTCTGGTCGTACCAGCTTATTAATGTCTGATAGCCTTTCATTCTGCTTATCTCTTGGCACTGGGATCATTTAAGCCAGTTTGTGAAAACTGAAAACCAACACACTTGGGTTTACCAGCAACCAAAAAATGATGCAACATATTCTGCTTACCTCTGCTCCAGTTTTTGTTGTATCTCTTGCATTATCTAATTTTTCTTTATTGTTTCTTACAATGTTATGTTTGTTTTCGGCAGAACTGGAGATGGTGTGTGATGAAGGCGTGCTCCACCTGATTATGTAGATATCCGGGCAAAATAGTGTGTAGTTTTATGCTTGTTGAAGCAGTAGATAAAAAAACGGTAGTAAAAACTTTAACTTTCTTGTCATGGTGTGACTTTTTGTTTAGTACCAAGTATCTGTTCGCTGATTCTGAGACACAAGCTACAGTTTAAAATACTAGTACTGCTTATTAATGTCCATCCTAAGCTTAATACTTAGTCTCAGTAGTACTTGTTTTGATACGAATTCAATTCGATCTATTAGCATTTTGTAATTTTATTGTTGTGCTAATTTCGTGTTTATGCAGCTGCTGACCTTGGCCAAAAGCCCATTTGGGACCCAGATTTTTTTAGGGCTCATTGTTATTTTTGAGCAACTCTGACTAGCGGCATTACATTTGCTTGATTTTAGGGCTCATTGTTATTTTTGAGCAACTCTGACCAGATGCATTACATTTGCTTGAACAAGCAATTGACGGAATGAATTTAGCTGTTTTGGTAGTTGATATAACTTGTTGTGTTACCATTTCGGGGGATTCGTCCTAAACTTGTTTTCCATTAGGATTTTAGTTTTTTATTGTAAACGAATGAACAAAACATTCCATTATTTGTACAGCCTTAAAGCAGACTGAAAATCATGTGGCTGAAATTCTATTTTGTTTCCGTCGGTGCCCCCAAAATAACATTCTTGGCCAAGCTATGAACCCTTTCCATATATGGTGCTTAACTGCTTATATATTACGAAGGAAATAAATTTTTTCTGTTCCAGACGCGAATTTTGTTTTGCATCTCTTTTCAATGGTGCTATTCGAGTCTTGGGTGGAAGGCACAGTTTTTAAGCCCTTCTCAAGTGGTAGTACTGGTACCTTCCCCACAGATGTGAAACTGACTGGAGAAGATGAGGAGAGGCGCTGTAGGAAAAACCAGGCAAGAATAGCTCAGGAGTTAAAGAGAAGAACTGCCAGGAGATTGTTGGGCGTAGGTCTGTTTAATACAGCAAATACTTCTGACGAAAATGCAAAGGAAGAAATAAACTCCACGTTTTCTTGTTCTGGTGATGCATGAACAACAGTGGGTTAGGAAGTTAACTGGCCTCGCAATCCTTCCCAAGGTCGGAGGAGATAAAACCATTCTTGGTACCCTTGAAGCACATTTAAACGGGTTCACATACACTGCCGCAGGTATTTATTTGGTTTTAATGCATAAAAACGTACAAGAGTATCTTTGGCGACTTGGGGACAAGATGTTGCCGCCTCTCTTGCAATTCCGCTTGAAGAACCCCATCATGGTGGCGATATCCAATTCTTTTTGGTGCCAACCCCTTCGGGGCATATGAGATCTGATGTGCATTTAGATGACATTGAGAACCACAAGAAAAATCGGGATAACAGCCGTAACGGAGATCTAAAGAATTTTGTCTACAAAGCTAGAGAAGTTCAGGGGACTTGCGGGAGATTACCGTATCAGCCTATAGATTTTCAGGCGTTAGAGGAGTGCGAATTTTATGGTGCTTTTCCCACGGGTGCATCAGCCATCTTTTTGGTGACAAAATTAATTTCCCTTGTTGTGCTTGAAGAGACACCTTTCGTTGTGATCCCATTAATACCAGACATTGAGATTGTTAACCTGGCGCAGCTTGGCCCTGAAAATTTTGATATGACAGTCGTGTTCAAGGACTTCAAGCGTGATGTGCTTGAAATTCGCTCAATTCCCTTGGAATTTCTCACCAGCATAAAACCTCGACTGAACTCAGGTTCTCCGACTTGAAAAATACAAAACTATTTATTTTTAAAATTTAAGTTTTCTAGAATATTCATTTTCTTAAAGATAAATAAATACCGCTCTTCGAGATATGTGAAACTCAGTTACGTAGTATATATTTTTTTTTTTTTGATAAGACACGGAAAACAAGGAATCGTGATAGGCTGTTGTCTGTATCCTCTAGTGTCTCAAAGTAGAGCTTGGTCGGTCCAAGAGTTATCCAGTAGTGATAATGGAAAGCCAAGAAGATGAGGTTCACCATATCTCAACTAGTATAATCAGACCTGAACCTACTATTACTCATTCAAGGATCGACTTAACTACATGGGATCTCCGTCTTCTCATACCTGGATACATTCAAAGAGGTCTTCTCTTTACTAAACCCAAATCACAAGATTCTGAAACGATCATTTCTAACCTTAAGACCTCTCTTTCACAAACATTAGATCACTTCTTTCCTCTTGCCGGACGTCTTGCTATCGAAAAACATGACGATGATGATGGATCCACATCTGTCTACATCAACTGCAACTCTACCGGGGCAGAGTTCATTCACGCAGTTGCTCAACACATAACTGTAGCTGACATACTAGAACCGATTTACGTTCCTAGTGTGGTTGAATCTTCATTCTTCTCCCTAAATGGAGTCATGAACTATGACGGTTTGGTTAAACCGTTGCTGTCAGTCCAAGTAACAGAACTGAATGATGGTATCTTTGTTGGATGCAGCGTTAATCATGCCGTGTGTGATGGAACATCATTTTGGCATTTCATGAATTCATGGTCTGAGATATCTAGATCTGCAGTTGGAGGTAAATCATCGATTCGTACCATCTCGCGTCTGCCGGTTCTTGAGAGGTGTTTCCTTAAGGATGCAGATCGCCCCATTCGCTTACCTTTTTCTATTGACGATGATTGTTTCCGAAAAAGACATGTTTTTAATACTATCAAGTCTGAATATGAAGTGAGGTTCTACTATTTCAGACGAGAAACTGTAGAAATGCTTAAAGCAAAAGCCAATGCGGATTTTGGTCCGACAAATGGCTGTCGCATCTCTTCTCTGCAAGCTTTACTCGGTCACTTATGGGTAGCAGTAACGCGTGCTAGGCGTTTGGATCCAAACGGAGAGACTAATTACTCTGTAGTGGTTGGTAATAGGACTAGATTGGTGCCGCCACTGCCTAAAGAGTATTTTGGTAACTCACTGCAGTTCTGCGTTGCGACTGCTAAGGTGGGTGAGTTGCTGGAAAAAGGACATGGTTGGGGAGCATTGTTGCTTAACCGAGTAATTATGTCCCCTGACGATGCAGCAATTCGACGTTCTTGGGACTCATGGGTGCAGAAACCTGTTTTTCCAGAAAGATCAGCACTATTTCAAGGTAGTACATTGCTTACTGGGGGATCTCCAAGATTCGACATGTATGGTAACGATTTTGGTTGGGGGAAACCCATGGCAGTGCGAAGTGGGATCGCTAACAAGTCCGATGGAAAGATTTCTGTGATTCCTGGGTTGGTTCAAGGGAGCTTATGTGTGGAAGCTTGTCTTTCTCCTGAGACATTGATGGCTATGGAGAATGACACAGAGTTCGCCAATACTGTATCTCCAGCTAATTATCTGTGACTGGACAATATGTCATGTAAGTTGAGATCTTACTAGTCATTTCTAGCACCTCCAATATGCATTGTTTTTTCTCTTATTATGAAAGCTGTTGCTGTGCTTGAACAAGCGATCGATGGAATTTTAAGCTGTTTTGTAAGCTAATATTTTAAGCTGTCTTGTGCTATGGTTCAGCCGAGCGAATTCCATTATTTGGCCAAGCGGGCTGTCGAACATTCTTAAAGTAGCCCAATTTCTAAATGTGGCCCTTTCCGTGTAGTATATATAGGAAACTCCTCTTAGCTTCCACGGTCTCTTCCAAGTTGTAAATTCTAACCCTCGACGAGACGCATAAAATCGGAATTTTATATCTGTTCCAGACGCAGATCGATTTTGTTTTGCATTTCTTTTCAATGGTGTTATTCGAATCCCGCGAGGAAGGTGCAAATTTTATGCCCATCTCAAGTGAAACCTTCACCTTCCCGATGTGTGCAAAATTAACCGAAGAAGATGAGGAGGAGCGCCGTACAAAAAGTCAGGCAAGAATCGCTCTCGAGTTAACGAGAAGAACTGCCAGGAGATTGTTGGATGCTGGTCGGTCTAGCAGATACTTCTGACGAGGAAAACATAAACCGCCGCATGACTTCTTGTTTTTCTTCTTCTATTTCCTGGGAGCCGGTGATTGATGTAGTTTTTTAAGTAGTAAATAAAGTTCGTTCAATTCGGACTTGTGTAAACTCAATTTCAGACTTAATAATAAAAAACAATAAAAATAAAGAAAATATATACACAAGGTTTGTCACAATGTCGAGAGATTACTGAGACTCAGGATTCCACCAAACCTCATACCATGTGGTTCAAAAATCAATTCTTAGACAATTATAGCTCTTGTTTATTGACTCTAATTCTTTGCCAGGGTAGATTTTAAAAAGATTAACTGTAAATCACTAGCATGATGCATCAAAAGCACTTAGACCAAGCATACATCATCATACGACTTCACAACTAATTAAGAAAAATCATAAAACGATTAAATTAATGCAAAAAGTCATAAAAAGAATTAAATATAATTACCACACATATGAAATATGGCTTCCTCCGTCATCCCAGTGTTGGGGTTTAGCTCCTCATATCAATCATGATCTCAAAAGATGATTAAAAGAGTGAAAAGTAATAACACAGAATTGTTGTTGCAAAACAGCTGTTACAATGGAACTGTTACAGAAAAACTGTTGCTTTGTAACTGATTTTAAGACTGCCCTGAAATAAGACTGCCTTGAACGGCTTATGTTCTTCAGCTGTTAAACAGCGACAGTTTTCTGCGACTGTCTATCGAAGGCCAATGTTCTTCAGCTGTTCTTCCTCCTCAACAGCAGCAGCAGCAGAAACAGAGTTTGGTAAAGCTCTGATTTCTTCTTCTCTGGCTCTCCTTAGGTTCCCAAACTCTCGACACCTCTTCTATATGACCCAAGACATCTATTTATATCAAAATACCGATTAAATCTCTCCCAAATCTTCCAAAATCTCTTTCCTTCTCTTCACGACCAAGTTGCGACAATTTCTTGTTTTAGGATTTCTACGCGTTTCTGAGCTTTCCTTTTTATTCTAAACTCTTCCTTAGATAGATACAAATTTTTGGGAAGGTTTACATCGTTTTAATCTCTCTAAAATTCCCTAAAACAGGTCACACACGTGACTTTTCAAATTTTCTTATTGTGAGAAAAATACGTCGATTGAGCCCAATCTAATCGATTTAAACACCCATATCAGATTCCTAGACCCATAAGGAGTCTATCCTATGAAAAATGTTGAAGATGGTTGCCCCTTATCCAGAGTAGGGGTGCGATTAGCAGATGCCTGGAAATGGGATGCCCCTTAGTAATTAGGTTACCCCTTATCCAAAGTGAGGGTCCGAATAGCAAATGTCCTCCCGTGAACGCAAAAAACACTTTTCGAGCCAATTTCGCCGCAAAATCTTATTTTTCCAAAAACACCTACAAAGACATAAAAAGCCAAAATAAATACAAAATCGAGCACTAACAATATATACAATTGAGATTATATCAGACACAAAAATGTGTCTATCAAATACCCCCAAACCTATTATTTTCTAGTCCTCGAGCAAAAATAAAATAGAAATAAAATCCTAACTCACTGTCGCAGGCATCGTCGATTGCATTTAGCGTATGCAATAAGCCTTTAAACCCCTAGGTGTCCCTAGTGGCGGAGTGTTGTCTCCGGAGGGCTTACCAGAGGTATACCCACAAAACCTTTATACTCCAGACCCTAGCTATCTACACAGAACCTTGGAAGGCACTAAAGAATCTCCTTGGTTGGCATACTTATTAACTACAGGAGGAAGTACCCTGATGCGAAATTCCAATTGTTGTACACGAGTTTGCACTCAAGCATACTAAAATTTATATGAAGTGACATAGCTCTACTCAGATAGTTGCACTATGGACATCAATATCCGGATTTGAAACTAATCACATGGATAGATCAAGAAGATGGATATAGAAAAACATATATGGTTTTGATGTTTACTAGGTGAACGGTGTTTCTCATATCTGTCTGAAGGCCTCCGCAAAAATGAACCTATCCTAATGGACTGAGATACTAGTCTGACTAATATCAACACACTGGCATATACAAGGGAACCAGTGATTGATAATCCTAACTCTAGGTCAACACAACTGGCATATACAAGGGTTTCAGTGGTCGACTTTATTGAATTTATTCCAGTTGGTCTGATGGTCTGGTCTCTTCTTTTTTTTCAACTCTTTTTTTTTTCTTTCTTTTTCAACTTTTTTTTTTTTTTTGTATCTCAATCACTCTAATTCACCCTAGCATTGGTAACAACTTGAACCGTGAGCCCCACCTAATCAATAGAGAAACATAGTTTAAAAACAAAAAAAAATAAAAACAGAAGTGAAAAGGACTCAACGAGATATGATGAAACTATCATGTTATTTCTAACACCTGAGCTCTGTGCTTTTATGAATAGACTCTTTAGATGTTGCCATCTAGTCAGATTGGTTCCTCAACTCCTACAACCAAAATGCTTCCATCCACTTAGATTTGTTAGTGTCATACTTAATACGGATAACTTTCTAGGCTCTGGAGTTTAATTGTGCAACTAAAAAGTTTCTCCTATACCCCCAAACTTAAATCTAACATTGTCCTCAATGTTCTAAAGATCAAATTAAAAGCATGAACTAGGAGAGACTGTTACCATTTGAAGCAAAAGAGATAAGGAAATATATTACCGTGTTGCATGAGAATGGGTTACCTCCCAAGAAGTGCTAAGTTTAATGTCTTCAGCCAGACTAAGAAGGATTAGTCACCTCATAAAATCATAAAGTAATAGACGAAATATCTGTGGGTCATCAAAACCAAATAGAGCTATCACAAGTAAAAGGAATCTGCAACATGCCAAGAAAATGAACAAATAAAGCAAACCCTTATCTAGTTTCCTGTTTAAGATAGCTACATTTAGTTGTGGTTCCGGTTCAGGATCTATAACTGGGTCCAAATAAAATATTTTTATGGGTTGCATTTCCTCATAGGTTAGATCCAAATGTTCAGGCTCTAGAGTCTGGAAAAACTCAAATAAAAACTTAGAATCACATAATAATAACCTGAATAATTGAGGATCCTCTAAGTCAATCAGATTTGACTTACACATCTGACCACAATGAGAGTGGTGATCTTCCTTAAACAAGTATGTCGACTCTAATCTCCTAAAGTAATTAGGTTTAGTCTCAAAACTTAATATTTGACACATTTGAAAATCAAACATTCCCACATTTGGAAGAAAAATATTTGGTGGGAAAACAAAGTCAATCTGAGTATCATAGCTTGGGTAAACCACATCAACCAGAGGATGGGTTTCTAATAACTGAAATTTCTTGTAGACATCACTAGGTTCAGGAAAACGTGTATGAAGATAATCTTGTAAAATGGTTGAGGCACATATGTCAAGTCCCAAGTGAGGGATCTTTCTAAGAATTAAATCACATGGAGAATGATGATCACCCCCAAACCTAGAGTTTTCAGTGTCTCTAGAAAGACTAGTCACAACTTCCCTAATTTCAAGGTCATCTAATTCATGAAAATGGTCAATTGATTCTTATAAGTCGGGTACATCCTCACTCATCTCGACGAGTTCATTTTCTTTTTCTAAGTCTATTGTTTCTAAATCGCTAGACTCAAAATATACTCGTTCCTCTAAACCATTATTAGCTTCGTAATCAAAAGGAAATACTACATCATCTAAAATGGGGGTATCTCTAGTCAAATCCTCGTCCTTTTGAATAGGTGAATAATTATTAAAATTATATGGATTTGAACTAGAAATAATATTATTATTAAGCTCAGTTGGAGTAGCAAATTCCTGATCACTATGCCTATTTATTTCAAATTCTTCATCAACACTATCCTCATCATAATCATTATAATAACATGAAAATGGTTGAACCTCATCTAAACAAGTAGTGTAACCAATTTTATCCTCGTCATCCTGTTTATGCAAATAACTATCCTCAATTTCAAGGGTATTATTGGAGACACTATATTAAAAATTAAGATTATTTCGAGCAATTCTTTCGTTCGTCTCAGCTATCAGCTTGAGGGATTCCTCTAAAGAAAGTGTTCTTTCGTCATAAACTAAGTTATTCATCTCAGCTATCCTACGTGTCGACTCTTCTAATTTCCCGAGAGACTCTTCTAAAGGAGAAATATAAGAATTTTGCTCATATGATCAGTACTTATGTGGATAGTAATTGGGCTCACCATGGTATGGACCATAATCTTCAAAAGGCTGATGTTCCCAACCACTATTTACACTATGGTCAAAGTAGTAACATCCATTTTGAAACTCAGTCGGATATTCGTTGTATTGGCTATTGTAATACCAGTTCGACATTCTACTGCAAGGGTGTGAGTTGTCACACAAAATAAAACCCACTGACAGGGGATTCGTGGGTGGATAGTCTTACCTCCCGTACCAGACGGGCGATGAACCGTTGAAGTCGACTCAGGCCACCGACTCCTATGTCAGTGTACGAACCCGAGGGGCCGAGACAGTATCATAACTGTCGTCCTTCCCTGCAAACAGTTTATATTTAATTTTAACCCTTCCTTAGGGTTTAAAAATAAAAATGTCCAAGTCCAAAAATATAAGTGTCCAAAAAGTAAAAGAAAAATTACAAAAATAAAACCCTATTTACAGTTTCTAAAAATAAAAAAAATAACTATATACAAAATCTTCTTCTTCACTCCTTTCAGATTCCTCTTATCTTTCCTTCTGTGGCGATGCTTTCCTTTTATGGTACTTTTCTTTCCTTGTAGTTTCGCTCCAAATCTGAAAATAATCGAAAAATACCAAAACGCGTAAAAAAGAACAAAAAAAATAAATAATAATAATAATAAAAATAAAAATAAACCTAAAAAAAATCTAAATACAAATCCGCGTCGGCGGCGCCAAAAATTGATGTAGTTTTTTAAGTGGTAAATAAAGTTCGTTCAACTCGGACTTGTGTAGACTCAATTTCAGACTTAATAATAGAAGACAATAAAAATAAAGAAAATATATACACAAGGTTTGTCACAATGTCGAGAGATTACTGAGACTCAGGATTCCACCAAACCTCATACCATGTGGTTCAAAAATCAATTCTTAGACAATTATAGCTCTTGTTTATTGACTCTAATTCTTTGTCAGGGTAGATTTTAAAAAGATTAACTGTAAATCACTAGCATGATGCATCAAAAGCACTTAGACCAAGCATACATCATCATACAACTTCACAACTAATTAAGAAAAATCATAAAACGATTAAATTAATGCAAAAAGTCATAAAATGAATTAAATATAATTAGCACACGTATGAAATATGGATTCCTCCGTCATCCCAGTGTTGGGGTTTATCTCCTCATATCAATCATGATCTCAAAATATGTGTTTGTTGCTCAAAAGATGATTATAAGAGTGAAAAGTAATAACACATACTGTTTGCAACAGTGTATTGGTGTTGCAAAACAGCTGTTACAATGGAAATGTTACAGAAAAACTGTTGCTTTGTAACTGATTTTAAGACTGCGCTGAAATAAGACGTCCCTGAACACCTTATGTTCTTCAGCCGTTAAACAGCGACAGTTTTCTGCGACTGTCAAACGAGGGTCAATGTTCTTCAGTTGTTCTTCTTCTTCAACAGCAGCAGCAGAAACAGAGTTTGGTAAAGCTCTGATTTCTTCTTCTCTGACTCTCCTTAGGTTCCCAAACTCTCGACACCTCTTTTATATGACCCAAGACATCTATTTATATCAAAAATACCGATTAAATCTCTCCCAAATCTTCCAAGATCTCTTTCCTTCTCTTCAAGGCCAAGTTGTGACAATTTCTTGTTTTAGGATTTCTACGCGTTTCTGAGCTTTCCTTTTTATTTTAAACTCTTCCTTAGATAGATACAAATCTTTGGGAAGGTTTACAGCGTTTCAATCTCTCTAAAATTCCCTAAAACAGGTCACACACGTGACTTTCCATATCTTCTTATTGTGAGAAAAATCCGTCGATTGAGCCCAATCAAATCGATTTAAACACCCATATCAGATTGCTAGACCCATAAGGAGTCTATCCTATGAAAATCATAGGTTTAATCGACCTCAAACTCCTCCAAATCACGATTTCCAAAACTGCTCTTTAACTACACTTTTTTCCCGCCAAAATCCTTTTTTTTTAATGTTGAAGATGGTTGCCCCTTATCCAGAGTAGGGGTGCGATTAGCAGATGCCTGGAAATGGGATTCCCCTTAGTAATTAGGTTACCCCTTATCCAAAGTGAGGGTCCGAATAGCAAATGTCCTCCCATGAACGCAAAAAACACTTTTCGAGCCAATTTCGCCGCAAAATCTTATTTTTCCAAAAACACCTATAAAGACATAAAAAACCAAAATAAATACAAAATCGAGCACTAACAATATATACAATTGAGATTATATCAGACACAAAAATGTGTCTATCAGTGATGCATGAAGAGCAATGGGTGACCAAGTTAACTGGCCTCGCAATTCTTCCCAAGATAGGAGATGAAACCATTCTTGGTACCCTTGAGGCACATTTAAACGGGTTCACATACACAGCCTCGCATGGTTTTCATGCAAAGAAATATTGACGAGTATTTCATGCGACTTGGAGACAAGATGATGCCACCTATCTTGCAATTCCGCCTGAAGTACCCCATCAAGGTGGGGACGAAAAAGACAAAGGATGTCCAATTAAATTTGGCGCCAACCCCTTTGGGACAGCTGAGATCTAATGCGCATTCAGAAAGCGTTGAGAAACACAAGCAAACCGGGTATAGCAGCCGTAACGAATATCTAAAGAACTTTGTCCACAGAGCTCAAGAAGATCAGGGGGCTTGCAGGACTAATGCGCATTATCCTATACATTTTGAGGCGCTTGAGGACTGCGAGTTTTATGGTGCTTTTCCCACGGGTGCATCATCCATCTTTGCGGTGACAAGTTTTTCCCTAGTTGTGCTTGAAGAAACACCTTTTGTTGCGATAATGCAAGACATTGAGATTGTTAACCTGGCACACCTTGAACCTGGAAAATTTGATATGACTGTCGTATTTGAATACTTCAAGCGTGATGTGCTTGAAATTCACTGAATTCCCTTGCAATTTCTCACCAGCATAAAACATCGACTGAACTCTGTGTTCGTGAAGTACTATGTTAACAATGAAAGCTTAAACTGGTATTTCTTAGTGAAAGAAATCGCCGAGTTCCCGAAGAGATTCATAGATTCTGGTGGATGGGATTCCTTATGTCTTGAGGATAGTCTTACTTTGGCCTACTATCCGACTTCCCATCAAGAGCAACTAGAATTAGATGCCAGACTTGAGACATACAAAAATGTTACTTTTTAATATTTAATTATTTTTAAAAACGTTTATTTTTCACTGTTACCGGACAATATGTCATGTAAATTAACATGGGGTTATTCCTCGAGTGATTTATGGGGAGTTGAGTGTATTTTAAATCTTGGGGATTTTGAGAGAGTTTGAGAGAGTGTAGGGAGTTTGAGAGAGTTTGGTGTTTTTGAGCTCAGGGAGTTTGGGGGAGTGTAGAGAGTTTGTAGAGAGTTTATTAGAGGGAGTTTGGGGGAGTTTGAGAGAGTTCACTCCTAACTCATTCTCTTTTAAGAAACAATAAACCCTCATTTGCAAATAAAAATGATCTTTAATCAAAAGAAAATAAATAAATAAAAATGATCCTATCTCTGTATCAATAGTATTTTATTGTTGAGCAATGAGATAAATTTTTTCCCTTCATTTTAACGGTCTCCATACAATTCTAACTCCCCTTGTTCACGAACATTTTTCCACATATCATCCTCTATACTCTTTCTCCATGCATTAGCTTTTTGACGTTGTTGTTCTTGAGTTTGTTGTGTCAAAACTTCGTCGTCATTTACAAGCGTTGATGGATGGCTATCTTCCTCTTCCTCGTCTGGAAACTCATCTGAACGGCATTCTTTTCGCAAGACGTTGTGTAAGCCTGCACAAGCTGTCATTATCTCCGCTTGCACTTGATACGGAAATGGAGGTTGAGACTTAAAGATCAAGAAACGAGACTTCAAAACACCAAACAATCTTTCAACTACATTTCTCAAAGAAGCATGACGCATGTTAAATAATTCTTCAGCCTTTTTCGCATGATTACCCGTACCAGAAAATTCTTTCAAATGATAACGTTGGCCACGAAATGGTGTTGAACAATATCGCCGGTTTGCAAACCCACCATCCCCCAAGTAATATTTACCTGAATAAAACACAAAAAGAAAACTTCGTCAAGTAGAAACCAAATATAACTTAACAAAAAAATCAAAACTTCACAATAGATAAAAGTAAAATTACCTTGCGGTACTTTCAGTCCATTTCTTTTTGTCATTGCGTCATTAAGTATTTTCGAATCATGAGCATACCCTTCCCATCGACTGAGCACGTATATGAACTCCAAGTCAAAGTTGCAAACCGCTAACACATTTTGGGATGTAATTCCATGTCGATTCCGATAAACGGCTGCATCTCTTTTCTTTACCATTGCTGGGATATGTGTACCGTCCATAGCTCCAATGCAATCCTTAAAGTAAGGATAAAATCGTGTACTCTCACGAATTTTAAATGGAGTTGCACTTGTTGTCTTAGCCATCATCTTCAGAGCTATATCATTTAAAGCTCGCAACATCCTGTTGAAGTTTTTACTAACTGTCCACCGAGAGCGACCAAATGTGTCACGTATTGTGCAATATTGTGAACTTTGGCCAACAACGAGTAAAAATGTACCAAGCATTTCTTCAATAGAAACACATCTTGTATCACTTAATGTTGTAGTTTCTATAATGATACAACATAGTTTTACAAAAATATCAGGGTACATCCTATAACTTCGTCGAAAGTCTTCTGAGTCTTCGCGCAAAACTCTCCTTATATAGTTATACCCAAATAAAATAACCGGGCGTCTCATTGGTCTTTCAATACACTGAATTTGTATGTATTGCAATTGCTTAGTTATATCCATCAACCATGAATTCACCGCTGAAAGTATATTCAAAAATATGGATAATTCAAACTCATCATTGCTACTTACCTCTTCATCATCACTGCTTTCTTCTTCGGTATCAAAGGCTTGATCTTCACTATCAGTAGATAAATCCAAATAAGACATGTTCACCTAAAAGGATGATAAAAGTACTATTTTTTTTTTATTAGAATCATCATTATCTCAAAAGCGTAAAGTATATATGTGTATAGAAAATAAGCATATAGAATATAAAGTTCATAGATTCAATCATAATAATGATAAATATGTCAATCCATAACAATTAATAGATCAATCCATAACCATAAAGTCTCAACTAGGGGGAAAATAACCATAAAGTCTCAACTAGGGGAAAAATAAAATAAATACTAATAGTTACGAAGCAAAACGACCAAATTTTGTAACTCTAAAAGCCCATTACATCTAACAGAAACTTGTAAAGATGTCAGGTTTATGCTTTTAACTTTGAACCAATCCACAACTTTCTCTCTTCAGAAGTAAAACATATGAATAAGTTCTTCTTGTGATTGTTGTCGAGCATTTCAATCACTTTCAGCTTATCTTCCGAAGAAATTTCAGTCATGCCATAAACAAGATCCCATACTTGGTTATCTTTCTTATCCTTATCAATTCTGCGCATTTCTTTTTCAATTTTGCGGTCTTCTTTCTCTTTCGCAATAAAAGCATGCATTGAATCAATAGAAGAAGCAATCGATGAACTGTTGGCAATCAATTTCTCTAGATAATCAGACTTCTCAGTAGGATTAGTTGATGTAGAAGAGTCACCAATGTCACACCTTGGTATTTTCCTTGGTGTCGTTTTTCTGACAGGAATTTTCTTTGTGTTCATATCTTGAGTTTCATCTTTATCTTGTTCATCATTTTCCTCTAAGCCATATCCCACATATGATACGCTAAAAGCACTATCATATTGCTCTCGTCGAGTATAATCAACATCTAAGTAATCATATTGTTCATCTTCCTCATCACAGGTTCTAGCACTTGTACCCTCATGGGTAAGATCAACTGTAACTTTTCCAGAAGCGCATTTATTCCCAAAAACAATAAGCAAGTCACCATAGTCTTTACCATTATCTTCCCTTAAGTTAGTTTGCTTTGGATGGCTCTGTTAACACAAAAAAAAAAGGATAAAGCATGAATTAGAACTCTGCATAAAATAGAAGGAAAAAAAAAACATACCTCAAAGTAATTGTTCCACATCTCGTCGGTTCCAGTAATCATCTTGTTAGCATCATCCCAACCGAAGCCAGAAGTACAAGATTTAAACAAATCCTGATATTGACCAAATCTAGTCTTGAACCATCTACGTTTCCCTTTATAGTTCTCATAAGATTTGTCATAACCACATGCTTGGTTAAGTTTTGGAAGTATCTCATCTTCCACTAGTCTCTTAGTAAAACATCCATTAGTGTCTTTCTTCTTCTCAAGTGTAGCTTCTACTAACAGTTCCAATAATTTCTCCGTCTCTCGTATTATCCATTGTTTGTAATTCGTATTCACATCTGTATCCGGTTCCGTATTCTTATTTTTCCTAACATTCTTTTTTTTCTTGTTGTTTTCATCAGGTTGGCTGGATTTGTCCATTCTATGGTGTGACATGTTAGCTACATTAGTACTTAGACTAATACTATAACTTAACAAAGCAAGAAAGAATCTTGAGGAAAAACAAACAACATAAACCTCAAATTCCTACTAATCATTTTATAAAAATAAACAAACCCTTTAGTTCACTTTTTCGAGAACAATGGATGGTTCTCGTGCACCCTAATAGTTAATTTAGAGAGACTTTTATCAGTTCTAAGCATTCTATCCTATTAAAAACAAATCCAAGTTCTTAAAATTGTTGGTAGCTTCGTCTAATTCCTACTAATCATATTATCGAAGTAAAGAAACTCAAATTACATGCAAATGAAACAACTACATTCTACAGGGAACTAAAACGCATTCCCAATACATAAACCAAATAAGCATAGACCACAACAGCACTAATATACTCACTTCTTATTTTTAATGTAGTCAAGGCATTTGTTGGAAATTAGACAGCATAATACACTAGTAGTAGTTAAAGAGTGTGCTGACCACCATGCCTTAATATATTGATTCGTATTTAATCTTGTCATAAACAAAGATAGGTTAGATTTACACGGAAATTGTTTTTCTTGTCTTTTAATCTTCCCATAAGCAAAGACATACGAGATTTTTGTTCCAAACGCTACAGAAGTTAACTTTCTCCACATCAAGGTTAACACAGTAGTGGATGATTGAAAACTATAAGAGAAAGGATCGCAGCAGGTACTAGATTCTCTCAAATCAAAAGGAGTTTTGTTTTGCGCACTTGGAGACCAAAGCTACAACAAGTTGGAGATACTCTACCAGCTAGCTCTTCTTTTACATTTTAATCTAGTTGTTCTAAAATGTGACTATATCTGATCTATTTATATTCTCAATCTGCCTTTAACACTCATTAGTTGCAAAAATTGTTGTTCGGCGATAGAAATCGTCAGAAAACTCAAAGCACAATGACATTGCTAATCTAGACAATAGCCTAAATAGGAAGTTCAGAGTTGGGAGCTAATTAATTCAGAATTAGATAAGCATGAAAAGCATGTGACCTCTAGTTCTGTACTTAAATCATAACTTCCGGTAAGCTACCAGCCTGCTACGAATGGTTAGACCATAAATAAACAACAAGCATCTGCTAGCCCGAAATCAGTACTGACATGATTTATTTATTTATTTAGAAATGTACCATACCAAGCAATGAAGAGAACAATTTATTTGTTTACCAGTTCCATGAAAACACGAAACCGGTTGCACCACACAGTCATAAGTTAATCAAATCCACAAGATTGTCATGAATATGCAGAATGCCAATCTAGAATACGTGTAGAAAACTACATTGAAAATAAGCAAGGGGGTGCTTGTACAGCAGGACACAGATTGTTTCCCCTTGGAAGCCAACCATAATCACAGAGGCGGATAACCTCCTCATTCCATACATATTAGCTGACACATCTAAACCCCAAAAATCGAAGAACTTATACACACCCAAATACTTCAGAAACGTGTAATACCCATACCCAGCGATTGAAAGAACAATTCAATTATTTACCAGTTCCACGAGAATACCAAATTGGTCGCACTAGACATATCATAAATAACAAGAAACACAATGCAATACATATATCTACAATGTAGATACGTATATCACGAAAAGTAAAAAACACATAACACAAATTTAGATGAATATCGGGAAAAAAAAAAGAGTTATAAACAAAACATGGTGACACCCTAATCGGAGGAAAATCTGAAGAATAAAAGAAAACAATCAAAATATAATGGTTTTTACTTTTAGAACTGATATCAAAACAATCAAAATAGTAACAATCAAACAAAACAATCTGAAATTAGAGAATAAAAAATAGATGAACAATGCATACCTGAAGCTGAAGCGTTTCCTCCTTCTCCTATGTTTTTCTCCGACCAAACTCCCTCACAAATCTCTACTCTTATGAGAAATTTGTGCACAGGCAAAAATGCACTATCAACTCTTCAGAACTCCCCAAAACAATCAACTCCCTAGCATTCTAGGGTTTTACCACTAACAGGGAGTTCAAGAGTTTTTTTCAAACTCCCCCACGACTAACAGGTGTTTTGTAGGGAGTTTGGGAGACTCTTCTAAACTCTCCCACGACTAACGGGGATTTTGAAAGACTTCCTGGAACTCCATCACGACTAACGGGTAAAACCCAACTACACCCAACTCCCCACAAATCACTCGAGGACTAACCCACTGTAAGATTTTATCTTACTACTAGTCATTTCTAGCACCTCCAATATGCATTGTTTCTCTTATAGTGCAAGCTGAGTTTTTCTATTTTCTCTCGAATGATAGATGTTCATGGAAATTTTCTGCAGAAAAACGGGGTCAATTAACCTTAACATGTCACAGTTGAAGTATAGATAATAGATGTTCTTGAGTGCGACTATGTGCACCCACTCTTAACCCGGGGTGCACATTCCTCCTATGCTTATTGGCTACAACTAAACCATGGTTATTGAACTTGATAAACAGGGCGGGTCCCCCGTAATAAACTAAATTAATTGGAAAACAGAATCTAACTACTTCCCTAAAACAGAATGATTATTCATTCATAATTTCCCTTTTCTTTCTAGACTCCTCTCGTCTCTATCTAGTTGCGGAGCCGGATAATGAACAAGGCTGAATTGCGGGCCATGGAAACTAATTGGGGGACATGACATATTTTATATCCACACCAAAGAATATATGGGGCTTCCAAAATGATGGTGAAATAACTATTTTATCCTTCTCTAATAACTTCTTCTCCTCCCATTCTTCTTCTCATCCGCTTCCTCTCTCCCACTGTTTCCCATTCCATTAACGACTTCTGAGAAAAAAAAAATCTCACCGATTCATCGTCGTAAGTGAACTAAAAAAAATTAGGTTTTCAACTGCAAAATTGCAGTTACAGTTCCAGGGTCGTTAACCACGGTTTTTTATTGCTTAACGATTTTTTATATGCATGTTGAATTGATAAAAAATCGTTAACCATTAGGGTGTAGTAGATAACGACCCTAAACCTGGTTTTCTGCCCTAGAATAGTGTCTTCTAGGGATTTCTAAATCGCTAACGACTCTATATGATACAAAATTTGTTCCCTGTTCAAAAAATAGGAAGGGTCGTCATGTCAAATGGTTGTGGTCGTTAACTATGTTGAAGGGTCATCATGTGAAGTCGTTAACGATGTTGAAGAGTCGTTTGGTTTTATAAATTTTGCTTGTCGACCCTTGATCTATGAAATGGCTCGCTAGGCTCGTCAGTATATAGGAATGCCTAATTAACGACCCTAAGAGTAACATCTTCAGAGAGTAAAAAGTTTTAGAGTCGTTGGGTTTTAAACATATTAAGTTAACGACTCTATATGACCTAACTAGCTGGAGTCGTCAATTATATCACACTTGGTTGACGATTTTTCATAACCTGCAAAAGTTGCAGGTTTGAGTCGTCAAAGGTTGTGTCAAGTAATTGACGACTCCTTAGAGTCGTTCGTTTATTACCCTCTCGACTTAACGACCCTCATTCTGAGTAGTTGCATAGTGTACATGAATCGACCACTTGGGGCATCATTCATACAATTTGAAGAGTATAGGAAGTTTACCTGATTGTTTTGAGCTTCGGGTTCTTCATTTTGAGCAATATGATTCCTCTACTGGAATCCCCCAAAAACTCAACTTCTTCCTCTCCACAACACAAAAACACAATTTTTCTTTTATCAAAATTTTATCCCTAAATCTGATTTTAATCTAATTAAACTAATTAAAAATTAATTAACTTAATTACCACTAATGATTTGGGGTAGTTTAGTCATTTAAAAAAGTTGGGGATAAGGGATAACTCCTAATTACTATTTCATGACATTTTTTGTCCTGTAGCTAGGAGTCCCCAATTATTTTTCCAGGACCCCCAATTCAGCCCTGATAATGAAGTAGTGGGGGCTAAAAAATAAAAATAAAAATAAGGACACTTTGGTGGACTAAACCTGGAATAATAGGGGGGCTAAATATAAATTATAAGATAAATGTAAGGATGTTTCAGGGTAAATGTAAGGATGTTTCAGGGGTTATTATAATTTTAGAAGGGGCTAGAGTCAGGGTTAGTCAACTCTTGGCTCCGCACCCGTCTCTATCGATGTCTCTCCTTTCTTCATCTTAATCAAATTTTCATACTAAATTTCGAATTACGACTTTGGTTGATTTCAAGATTATCATCTTCATAATTTTCCAGAATTTCATCTTCTTGCTTATATTATATCATCAACACCAAATCCATCTGATTTTTTTTTTGATTGGTTCAAGACCATCCGATCAAATATGGATTTATTGGACTTTCACCAAGTAGATTTAGGAATAACAACTGGTCAAATACAACCAATTGCTGTTCTCTGGCCATTTCTACCGAAAAATTATTTTGATATCAAAATGGGATCAAGCCCTTGTACTAGTTGATCAAAATTTTATGGGTTTTATGAAAACAGCAATCCTAGTTGATCCAAATTTTAAACACCAAGGTAACTAATATAAATAATTGTCCTGGTCATCAAGATCAATTTTGATTTTCTTACCTGTGTGATCACTTCCAGTTTGAGTTTTAAAAGAAAATTTGAAGTTAGAACAAAAAAAAGAATAACTAAGTGTGATAAACGGTTAAGATTTATGGCTGATCCATCGGCTTTGGTTGTGGGGCCACTTACTCGTCCTTATCTCACAAAATGATAAGGATAAATGAGTTTACATTTCTTAAGTTTTAAGGATTACCTATAATCCTATTTTGGACACGTAGATCAATACGTGGCTTGTATTACTTGTTTCTCTCGGCTATATATAGCCTTGTAACATTCTTAACAGATTATATTCTACCATATTTAACGGACCAAGGATATTCTCTTTAATAGAGATTATTAATAACAATATATATATAGTCCCTTCTCCGACAAAGAGGGTAAGGAAATTTTCCATAACCCAATATGGTATCATCCCTAATCTCGATCCTCTCTTTTCTTCTTCTTCTCTATTAAACCTCCAACACAAAATCCATGACAGGTGATAAGAAAACTCTGCATCCGGCCTTTGCCGTAACCAACATCAAAACCCTGATTCCTATTCTTCTTGACATCAAACAAGATGAATACTCATCCTGGGTTTTTCTCTTCGAACTACATCTACAAGCTCACGATCTCCTTTTTCTCATCAACGGATCCACACCATCAACAGGGATTGATGCAAATACCCTCAAACAACTCGACGCCCTATGCCGCCAATGGATGTTCTCCACCATGGCCAAGGATCTCATGCTCACAGTTCTAACATCTGGTAAAACCGCCAAAGAACTTTGGGATCATCTTCAAAAGTTGTTTCAAGATAACAAAGGTAATCGTGCTGCAACCCTTGAAAGTAAATTTGTCAATCTAAAGTTTGTTGACTGTGCTAGTGTCGATGATTACTGTGACAAACTCAAGTCGTTAGCGGATCGACTGACTGATCTCGATTTTCCCATGAATGACAAACGTTTGGTTATCCAACTTGTCAATGGTCTACCGGAGGAATACAACATTGTTGCTTCCTTCATACAACAGTCTATGCCCACCTATGATGCTGCTCGTTCACAACTACGCACTGAAGAAATACGACGTGCTCAACAAACCACCATGATATCTTCCACTGCCCTAGCAGCCACTGGAAACAATTCTTCTCAACGCCATCACCGAACTAGCAACGGAAAAAGGCCTGTCAACCCTGCAAACTCCGGTCCTCTTCTGCCAACCCCAGGATACTCTCGCCAGCCCAGTGCGCCACGCGGCCCAGTGTACCCAGCTAACCCAGCATCCTGGATGCCATACTGGGCTCAACCTCCATGCCCGTACCCAACTGCTCTACTTTGGCAGCCCACTGCACCACCTCGAGGCCCATCTGCTGGACGTCCTCGTCAAGCCCAGCAGCGACGCTCTTCAATTCTTGGACAGGCACATGCGTACGCTGTGCCTTCAGTTGAAACACTACAGCCCAGTGATTTTGCGGAAGCCTACAGTTCATTGAGCTTACAGCCACCAGATGAAACGTTCTACATGGACACTGGTGCGACATCCCATATCACCGCGGATCCAGGTACGTTACATACTGTTTTCGACACTAGAAATGTTAAATCTATCTTGGTTGGCAACGGTAACTCTATTCCAGTTATGGATAGTGGCACCCACTCTATAAACCTCTCGTCCCGACCTCTTCACCTCAACGATACCCTCGTAGTTCCTGATATTATCAAAAATCTTATTTCCGTTCGAAAGTTCACAACTGATAATCATGTGTCTGTTGAATTTGATCCTTATGGTTTTTCTATGAAGGATTTGAATTCGAGGACGATCCTTCTTCGCTGTGATAGCTCTGGGGAACTTTATCCTCTCACAACTTCTGCCGTGCCCACTTCAAAATCATCTCAGTCTCCACCACTGTCTCTTAACGTATGCTCTCATAATGTCTGGCACAGCCGTCTTGGTCATCCTGGACAAGCTATTTTAAATAATTTACGTTCCCACTCTTTAATTCAATGTAATAAACAACAGTCTACCAAAATTTGTCATTCTTGTCAAGTTAGTAAACATGTTCGTCTTCCTTTCTCTGACTCAAATTCTTTCACTTCTGCTCCATTTGATATTATTCATAGTGATTTATGGACTTGTCCTATACATATTGATACTGGTTTTCGCTATTATCTTATTTTGTTGGATGACTATACTAATTATCTATGGGTGTATCCCTTGAAGCTCAAATCTCAGGTCCATTCCAAATTCTTGGAGTTTCGGTCCTTTGTCAACACTCAATTTGAGCGAGATATCAAATGTTTTCAATACGATATGGGACGTGAATTTGATAACTCTTCTTTTCATGATTTTTCTAAGAACTCTGGTTTAGTCTTTCGTTTCTCCTGTCCTCACACCTCATCTCAAAATGGGAAAGCGGAGCGTATGATTCGTCGTGTTAACGACATCACCCGCACTCTCATGTCCCATGCCTCTATCCCATACAAATATTGGGCCGATTCACTCCATATGGCCGTCTATCTCCATAACATCCTCCCTTCCGCCGTGCTTCACTTCGCCTCACAGGTGTCAATTCTCTATCAACGCCAACCGACGTATGATCACCTACGTACGTTTGGTTGCCTTTGTTATCCTAATTTGTCCGCCACCACTCCTCACAAGCTTTCCCCTCGGTCCTCTAGATGTGTTTTCCTTGGTTTCTCTCCTCATCATCGTGGCTATCGTTGCCTTGACCTAGCCACTAACAAAATTATCTTGTCTCGCCATGTAACGTTTGATGAAAACGTTTTTCCCTTCCGCACTTCTTCCGACCATCGCTCTCACAACCTCGAACCATCTACCCAATCCATTTCTCCTCATTTTCCACTCCCACTGGCTTACCCATCTCCTCCTTCTACCCAACCGTCGTCTCACCACCTCTACACTCCACCTCACCGCCGTCCACGGCGACCTTCTTGCGCTGTCCCATCTCCACCCATCTCCTGTTCTCCCTCTACCTGTCCGGCTCTCCCACACATGGACACATTACCCAGCAACTCTGATTCCCCTGCTCAGCCCAGCGTTTCCCCTTCTTCTGCCAGGCCCATTTCTTCTCCCTCTCTTACCCAGCCCAACTCACCTAACTCTGCGTCTCAGCCCAGCTCTTCTCACTCTGCTGTTCCGCCGTCTTCACCCGCTCCGGCCCAGCAAGCCCAACAACTCATCCCATCCCTTAACTCCCCCTCAAACCCAGAAGTACCTTCCCTGTCCGACAGCAACCCCCCCTCCCTCCCCCCCGAGCAACACTCCTGCTGCTCCCTCTCGCCCTGCCACTCGGGCCTCTCATGGGATTTTCCGTCCCTCCAACAAGCTCAATCTCCACGTTCAAACCCGAAACCACATCTCCACCCTCCCCAAATCTCACCTATATGCTCTTAGGGACCCAAACTGGAAGAAAGCCATGATAGATGAATATATTGCAATGTTGAAAACTCACACTTGGGATCTAGTGTCGAGACCTCTTGGTGCTCATATCATTCGCTCCATGTGGATATTCCGTCACAAGTTTCATGCAGATGGCACTTTGGAACGTCACAAATCCCGCCTTGTCGCTAACGGTAAATCACAACAAGTTGGTGTTGATTGCTTTGAGACGTTTAGTCCGGTTGTTAAGCCCGCAACTATCCGCACAGTTCTCACCATTGCTACCTCCAGATCTTGGCCCATTCACCAATTGGACGTCAAGAATGCCTTTCTTCATGGGGATCTTACTGAGACGGTTTATATGCACCAACCTCCGGGATTTGTTGATCCTACTCACCCGGATTATGTTTGCCGCCTTCGTAGATCTCTTTATGGTCTCAAACAGGCACCTCGGGCATGGTTTCAGCGGTTTGCGACTTTCATCACTCAATGTGGTTTTCAGGGTAGTGTATGTGATCCATCTCTGTTTATTTATCGGTCAGGACAGGACACGGCATACTTATTACTGTACGTTGATAATATCATACTCACTGCCTCTACTGATGTTCTTCTCACCCGTTTTATTGACATGATGAAATAAGAGTTCTGTATGACTGACCTTGGCTCCTTACATCATTTTTTGGGAATCACTGCTTCTCGGTCATCCTCCGGGTTGTTTTTGTCTCAGTCACTCTATACGAAGGACATCATTTCTCGTGCATCCATGACTGCCTGCAATCCATTGGCCACTCCGGTCGACACCAACTCCAAGCTTAGCGCTACCTCTGGACCAGCTCTTAAGGATCCTACTCTATACCGAAGTTTGGCTGGGGATTTACAGTATCTTACTTTTACTCGACCGGACATATCTTACGCGGTTCAACAGGTATGTTTATTCATGCACGACCCTAGAGAACCTCACATGCAGGCGCTTCGGCGTATACTTCGGTACCTCCAGGGCACTATCGAACATGGGTTATTTTTATCTGTATCCACCATTTCTGGCATCCATGCATACTCTGATGCTGATTGGGAGGGATGTCCTGATTCACGACGATCTACCTCTGGTTTCTGCATTTTTTTGGGTGACAACCTTGTTTCTTGGTCTTCCAAACGTCAGGCGACTGTCTCCCGCTCCAGTGTTGAAGCTGAATATCGGGGTGTGGCTAATGCCGTGGCCGATACGACTTGGCTCCGGAATTTACTTTTTGAGCTACATATACCACTACGACGGGCTACTATCGTTTATTGTGACAATGTGAGTGTTGTCTACATGTCGGGTGATCCGGTTCAACATCAACGCACCAAACATGTGGAAATCGACATTCATTTTGTTCGTGAACGCGTCCGTATTGGGGACATTCGGGTGCTACACATTCCATCCGAAAATCAGTACGCTGATATTTTCACGAAGGGTCTTCCTAGACAATTATTTCTTCGTTTTCGTACTAGTCTTAGTGTTTGTTCCTCTCCCGCTAAGACTAAGGGGGTGTAATAGATTATATTCTACCATATTTAGCGGACCAAGGATATTCTCTTTAATAGAGATTATTAATAATAATAATATGTATATGGTCCCTTCTCCGATAAGGAGGGCAAGGAAGTTTTCCATAACCCAATAATTCTGTTTAAGAACAAAGAAATGAAACAGAAAACTATCTCTCCCTTTCTCATCTTAGTTGAGTATATGCTCTTAAATTAGCCCAGTACTTCAATTACCATCTGCCATAAATACTTTGATATATTGGTATACCTTTACTATATTGTTACCATGAATTAATATAAAATTCTGTAAAGGAGTTGAGCAACACTATTTCATAATACTAAGCTTTAAGTCTAGAATAATGAGTGTAAAATGGATAAAAGAGACCGCAGAAGAGGAACATAAATGCTAATTTAGGTTATATCCTTTTCTCTAATTACCGATGTATATCTGTTTATAAGATTTATTAACCAAGGGTTATGAAAGAACCAGTAACAAAGGGAGGAATGTGCACCCCGGGTTAAGAGGGGGTGCACATAGTTGGACTCGATGTTCTTTTTTACATGTTTTAAGTTTGGAAATTGATGTCAAAAATGCTCTACTGGATTCTTTAGTTAGTAGTAAGGGGAAGTTTCCTGGAAGTCTTTTAATATCATCTCTGAGCTTCCAAATTCTCCAGGGAGTAGACCTGGCAGTATCATTCAAGTAGTTGATCATGGTTTCACTGTCTGTTCCAATGATGATGACTGAAGTGTCATCTCGGTTGCTAGTTCAGCTGCCAGACGAAAGCCATCAGTTTCAGCGAAGACAACACTGTCAGAAATACCCAGTCTAGTAGCAGCACCAATAAAATCGAAAATGCTTCCTAGCCTCCGGTTTCGTACACCAAGTTTTGACACCGCTTACGTGTCAAAACAGTATTGGTACATTCTTTAAAACAGATTCCCCTATTTTTCCTGGTGGGGTAGGGTGGGGAGGAATCAATGGTGGATCTGATTGCCACATAGTGGTGTAAGATAGTGGGGGCAAAATCTGGGGTCCCTGTAGCACTTTCGCAATAAAATTTCCATTATTTTTCCTTGCAACTGCTGCACAAGCCTATGAGCCGTGTCTCCAAGCTGCATAACTTTAATCTTTATGCAAGCATTCAGGGGAGGAGACCATGTAGCTGTTATCATGTCATTCACCCTGCTAGAATTGTCAGTGTGTATTATTAAGTTGATCATCCATCTGAAAATTGTAATAAAGGAGTCCCTGTTACGGTATTAGCTTTCCAGAATACTTCATTATCACCATTCTGAAACCATCTTCCTTCCATTAACTGAGAGAGGGACGGATGCGGATTTTCTTGAATTTTGAGACCCAAGGGAGAAGCAAACCAAACAGCTTGCGCAAAATTAAAATGAACCAATAGGTGATCTACCGTTTCAGGATCAGAGACGCATATGGGACAATATGGGGAAGCTGTCTCAACAAATATGAAGATATTTTGGGCTACAACAAGTCGATTGACGGAAAATTTTAGTCGGGCTGTCACAATATATAATAGCCCAACTTCTAAATATGGCACGTTCCAACGGTCGTACATATCTATAATATAAAGCAAAATGATTTTTTTGGTGTTAGAGCAAGTCTTATGGTGGAATCCAACGTATTCCAAGTGTGGAAAAACCATGGAATGTCAAGTCTAGTGGATTCCAAGTTGGGGTTTTCTACAGAAAATCCAAGCAAGGTTTCATGGTTTGGTGGAAGGGTCCGTGGAATCCATCTAAACGCCAATAAGATTGGCGCAGTAGAGGACAAGAAACGCCAATATGAATGGCGCTGAACGCTAATCAAAATAGCGTAAGTCAAGCGCCAAAAAGAATGGCGTTTAGCGCTATTAACAACAGCGTTTTCTTAGCGTCATTAACAATAGCGTTAAGCGCTATTAACAATAGTGTTTCATGTTATTTATTTTTCTTACACTCTTCTCACATCACTCCTGTTTCCTTACCTATAAATTGAAAATAAAAAATCTTTAAAAATACAAAACAAATTTTATAAATTTGAAATTGAAACAATATTTAAATTAGCTAATTTTCATTTCATAGATTAAGTTACATGGATTAAAAAAACTAAAAGCGACATTACATGGATTCAAATAACTAATATTTAGAATTTAACATGATCCGATTTTCATTGTCAAGCTTCATCATTTCCGAAAGCGGGATGGTTCTTAAGAATTTGGTACACATGATCATATGCAATATCTTTGTTGTTTTGTTGAGAATATAGAGTTTTAGCATGTGCCTCCTACAAAATAAATAAACATAATCTCTCATTTAGAAAATTAATGACTTAAAATATGTAGATAATTGAAAATAAGAGGTTCCATTGAATAATACTTACAACTTCTTCTAACGTCCGTCCTCCTCCGATATTTGCATAAATTGAATGTATGATACCCATGTAAACTTTGGTTTGATTTTTTATCACCGACCACCTATTTTGAATACTTTGTCTTGTTCTTCCGTTTTCATTACCACCCGCTTCTTCTACAAAGGCTTGAAGCACCCTTTCCCAACAATTGTTGACTCCTTGATTTTGTCCAACAATCGGTTGGAGACTAATTCTCATCCAAGCTTTGGTGATTGCAACATCTTCATTTGTAGTGTATGCCATACTTGCACTTGATTGAAAGAAGGTTTGGAATTAAAAATATAAAATCAGAAGAGATAGGAAGCAAAGAAAATCTTGAGATTTTGGGATGGTTTGATTTGTGTTGAAGAAGCCAATTTTTATACATAAATTTTAATTTTGAAAATCTGACCGTTGAAACGCTATTGAGAATAGCGTTAAGCGTCATTCTTAATGGCGTTTATTTTGAGTCGTTGCTTAGAAGGAGCCGTTGAGAATCCAATGGTGTAGAATAAAACGCAATTGAGAATATTGTTAAGAGCCATTCTTATTTGCGCCAATCGTCAATCTTAATTTCGCTAATCACAAAAAACATCCAGGCGCCACTCGACTTCTCCAATCCTATAGTTAGTTTTTTTCCTAGTCTCTTATTTTTTCTTTTTCCTCTTGAACAAACTAGTTTTTTGGTTTCATATATTGAATCAAATCAAATCAAAAAGAAGATAAAATTGAATGAAACTGAAACTTGATTGATACTAAAAATACTACATTGATTCCACTACATCAAATTGAAAAAAGAAGATAAAAACATAATTGAAGCTACATAGTTCCATAAGCTACATGGTTTCATATATTGAAATGACGAATATTGCTAGTGCTAGGATAACCATAGTTTGCACCAAGTGTTCTAGGAGGATAACCATGTTTTTCCAAAATCTTATTTTGTTTATCCAACATAAATTGTTGCTTCCATTCCGGCAAGGTCTCAACCTCCACATCCAACACTTCGAGTTCATGTTTCTCCACAGCTAAATCCAAGGATTTCTTGTTTGTCTCTGCAATAGTTAATAAATATTCTTCTTGTCCATCCAATCTTGCCATCTTCTTTGCATTCTCTTCACTAAAATGTTTCAAAATACGGTCGGTTCCGTCATTGATGGCCGATAGCTCTGAAGCTTCCCTTCGTTGAGCCCTTTTTTCCCGTTGGCCGACGAGGGTCATCCTCTTCAAGCCATCTTGGGTTGCTTCTTGTAGGAGCACTACTTGTTGAAGCATTAACACTAGGAGCCTCCGATTCATCTTCCTCATTTTGGATAGGGTCAAATTCTTCGGGATTGAATCCGGGAACATGGGCTTTGAAAAGTCGGTACACCTCTTCATTTCCAAAAGGTTTTCCCTTGCTAACCTTACTATATTCCAATCTAGATTTTCGCTCCTACAAAAAACAAACAAAAACTCAAGTTAGAAATCCTTCAATAAAATAAAATGATATACATTAAGAAATCTTAATAAAACTTACAAGATCATCAATTCCGCATCCGCTTGCATTGTTTCTATGCAAATTTCTTAAGATACCAACCCACTTTTCGACATCTTTTTTCAAGGTACCAAATCTATTTTGCAACTTATGAACACTCCTATCATACTTATTCCCAAAGCTGCTTACATAGGTATCGAATACCCGCTCCCAAAACTGGTTTGATTTTTTATCAACTCCGGCAACACCATCAAGTGTAATGCTTATCCAAGCTTTGGTGATTGCAACATCTTCAGGTGTAGCATATTTTTCCATGGTTAAAAAAAAGTCTTAATTACAATGAATTTTAAGAAGATGGAGAAAAAAATCTAGAGATTGAAAGGTTTTGGTCTGAGCTGAAGTGATCAATTTATATGGAAAATTTCGAATTCAAAAAAATAGCCGTTGAAACGCCATTGTTATTACCTTTTTTTTCTGAATCGTTGATTAGAATGAGCCGTTAAAGATCTAATGGCTAGAAATGAAGCGCAAATCTTAATATCGTTTGGCGCTATTCTTAATAGCGCCAAACGCAATTCTTATTAGCGCTTTTCTTGAAAAACATCCAGAACCTAAGCCAATTCCTCAAGTTCCATACTTAGTTTTTTTTTCTTCTCTTTTGAAAACAATAAAAACCATAAATAATACAATGAAAATCTTAATATTTCTTAATTTTAAAATCTAGAAATCATAGGATTGCAACCAAGTGCAGCAACTAAAGCTGTTCTGCTGGGTAAACATCGGTAGGATCGAATTCGCCATCCGAACCCTCAAGATCATCTGGTGGTGGAGGGGAGATTCTGGTGGCATTTCACCGTCTCTGAGACCTGATCCATGTCGTATCCAAATGTGTTGACCAAGATCATTACGGAGTTGGAGATATGCCTCATCATTCCTTAACTCGTGGTATGACCTCGGTATTCCAGTAACCTGTCGTATTGGTTGGTTCACGACTTGAGCCCAATCTAAGTTACGCCTTTCATTCTCAATGACCATGTTATGCAAAATCAAACAAGCCTTAATAATAAAGTTTATATCCTTCTTATCCCAGTAAAATGCTGGCTTTTTAGTTATTTGGAACTTGTTTTGGAGAGTTCCAAAAGCCCTTTCAACATCCTTTCTCTTCGCTTGTTGGTATTTATTGAACAACGAATTAGCTGGATGATTTGGAAGAAGAATTTTGAATGACTGCACAATACAAGACAATCGTGGATATATATTATCCGCCAAGCAGTAACCCTTGTCGTAGCTGTGGCCATTGATGCGGTAATTACAAGGAGTTGCTAAACCATTAACCATCTTATTAAAAAGTGGAGATTGAGCCAAGACGTTCAAGTCGTTGTTCGACCCTGGCGTTCCAAAGAAACCATGCCAAAACCACCGATCATATGATGCCACGACTTCTAAGATCATGGTAGGTTTTTTCTCATGCCCACGTAACGTACCTGCCCATGTTGTTGGACAATTCTTCCACCAAAAATGCATACAATCAACACTTCCAAGCATTCCAGGAAACCCTCTAGCCGCATTTTCTGCCAATAATCTTTCTGTGTCTTCTCTTGTAGGAAGTCGCATGTACCTTGGACCAAAGCGGCGAACAATTACCCTGGTAAACCTCTTCACATACATATAGACGGTTGGCGCTCCCATACGGACATAATCATATGTGCTATCAACGGCTATACCTTTACACAAACATTTCATTACGGGATACATCTTCATGTGGGGAGAGTGACCAAGTTTTCCGGTGCAATCAACTTGAAAATCAAAAGGCTAGGTGTAGGCAGTATTCCTACCGTACAGAAAGAAACTCTTGGAAATTCAGGTGAAGCTTGTGAGACGTTATCATACTTATACCGTGATGGATGTATTGGGGGGACCTGATTCACCAGAAATGTCGGATCTTGAGTACTTGCAGCTCCAACTTCATCTCTGTTTTCTTGACGATATATTTCTGGGAGCAAAAATCCAATAGATTGTTGCTTCCACCACCACACATACATGCTCTCATCAACATGCTTATAGTCTCGTCCTTCAAACACATCAATAGGATCATGAGAGGTAGCAAGGTCTTCCAAACGTTCACGTGGACTTCTTGGAATTGTTATAAATCCCCTTGTTTGCCATAAAAACTGTTCACCAAGATACATGATACTAGTTTCGCTTTCCGGATTATAGAAAGCCACTCTTTGATTGGAGATTTCACGAGCATGCACTATATCAGGATGATCTCTATACATAGTAGTAGATCATGGTTGACATTCCGTTCCAACAATTGTCCTCAACTCAATTTGTTGGCGAGCTGTATTAAGAGAGTGTTTGGAAGTACCCCTTTGCAACTTCACTAGACTATTTTTCTTAAATATCATAACTGCAGGCCATACATCAGTCGGTACACCTTCTTGGAGAAAAGGCGTCAAAGTACGAAAATATATGTAAAACCAATATTCTAAAACCATCGCCATTCCACACATGTTTTTTCCACCTCTAGCAACCGCACTCATGTTACTATACAAGTGACTAAAACAAGCCGAACCCCAATCATAATTACCAATCGCATTCAAATCACACAAGGAAGCGATCCAACCTTTGCTTGCTCTTGTAGTGGTACGTGCCATTAAAACTTTTGAAATCACCCATAATAAGAAGTATCGAATCACAATCTCTCAATTTTCATCATTAATTGGATTGTCCTTGATATAGTTTGCGAGGCAACTAATAGGAAATTCAGGTGAGTGCTTGTTGTAGTATGCATACCCATGCATAGGTCTAAAGTAGGTATCCTCTAGTTTTTGATTTTCTATATTTTTCCATTTACTTGTAGCGGCGTGTTCCAATCTTCTACGACCATTTCCAATAGGAATTCCGGTTAAGTGAACAAAATCTAACGGGGTGAAACCAATTTCAAAGTTTGGGAAATGAAACGAATTTGTGTTATACCACCACATCTCTATGATTGCATAAGCTAGTTGTTGATCAGCTCTCTTAATTCTAATTTCAAAAAATCTAGCAAGGCCGGAATTTTGAAGAACTTGACTAGCACTTTCATGAACCACCACACGATTATATAAATCCTCAAGGTCTTCTAGATTATTTTTAAACGTGATATCATGTTGTGTATCAAGTGGGTCTATACTTGTAGAAATATGTTTCTCATCCGATTCTTTTGAAATCAAGATCATACACACATCCATATCCATAATCTATACAAAATCATCAAATAAAAACAATATAGTCACACAATGCACTTAAATTGGTTAATTAATTCATTATCTCATGGCAATTTCACAATGTTCATCATCTAAAACCCTAAATTACACAATGTTCATCATTTAAAACCCTAAATTACATGTCAAATTCGTCATTGTTAGAATCAAAATTGTTATCATTCATCATACAATCGAGTATCATGCATACAATCAACAATAGTATCATCTAAAGCCCTAACATTTCATCAAACCATAAAACAAACTCAAATTATAATTCAACTAACCTCTCTTTGGATTCTCAATCAAATTGAGAAATTTAAGTATGCTTCGATTCCTTATGAAGCAGAGAACAAACCCTTTGAAGCAATTTCATTGATTTGAACCATCATGCCAGAAATCAACAAGGGGGTTTTTTAGGTTTGGTTTTCCTTTTTTTTTTGATGAGTTGAAGATGAACTGAGGAAGAAGAAGAAGGGGTCGATGGTGTTACTGGATATAAGAATCAAAAAGCGCTATTAACAACCGCGTTTTCTTAGCGCCATTAACAATTGCGTTTGGCGCTATTAAGAATAGCGTTTTGACTGTTGACTTGAGTCCAGCGCTATTTTTAATAGCGTTTTCATTGCGCTATTATTATTCGCGTTTTACGCTATTCTTATTAGCGTTTTCTGTGTTCCACCATTACACTTGCACTTCCATCCACAGTTCCAAGTGCTGAGGTGGCGTGGAAGATGGATGGATTCCACCATAAGACTTTCTCTTATTGACAGAAATTTTGGTGTCGTTTTTTTTCTTCCAACTCTACCCTTCCGTGTTTTCCAGTTTTTTCATGGGAGATCGTAATAACGCAGAACTAAGAAGGCTATGATCGTAACATGCTATTCTTCCGTGTTTTCTAATATCTCTGAAACGTTGTTTGGTGCCTGGTTCGAATCCGGCCATATCAATATTAACGGACTTCTTTTTAGGTTTTACTCACTCAAACAATCGACTTTTCATTTGATCTTCTTCGACATGCCTCCTTTTAACTCTCCAACAACACCGTCACCACCATTACATAAAAGCACCAGCACCATCGTGACCAGTAACACCGACCACCACCCTTCTCCTCCACCTCTACCACCACTACCATAAACAGCAACACCACCACTTTCGATTCATTGACACCAATTTTTCCAACGACAACATTCATACCAATCCTGATTTCATTATCACCTCCTTCAGTTTCAATTCATGTCAATTTTTTCATACCAATTTTGAAACAAAAGACATAACATTAGAATTCTCAGATCTGATGCTTATTAAATTAAAAAATCCATATAAATTCACCGATTCAATCGAAAACTCATTAACATCACCATCGAAATTATCAATCAAATCTAACACAGATGCTCAATTATAAACCAACTATTTTCTAACAAAATGAAACATCAGCAGGAGTCATCTTCATCCATATTAATGTTTCCATTAAAGGATGCTGCATAGTTGTTGTTAGGTCATTTCTTCTATCGATTTCGTGATACATGTGACCTGTGAAGTTGTTATGTTAGAGCAATAACTAAGGATGGAGAGGGAGGGAAGGAGAATGAGAATAGGTTTTGTAAAGCTTCGGTAGATTTTTTCTGTTTTTTCTTCGAAAAAAGAGGAAAACCTCATACATTGGATAAACTCCCCTCTTCCTCGTTGTGTAAAAGGAAGATAAAGAGCATCCCTACCTATGACACGCGTTAATTGCAGATGTGCGCTGTATGTCAAATGGCTGTGTTGTGATGGTCGTGCTTAGATAAAATTAAGGAAAATTTTTTGCTTCGTCCTAAGCATAAGGTTATTTATAGGAGGGTCCAATCGGATTTTATTCTTATCCTAGGGTCCAAAGCTTTTTGAAAACATGGAAATGACTAATATATCCTACTTATTAAATATGTGTGAAATAACATACTTCTACCAAATCGAGATTTTATTTATCGGGAGGTCCAAATTTAATTAAAACATATAAAATACCACAAATTTGAGTACATATCTACTAAATTTATGTTACAAATTTGAGTACATATCTACCACCATGCTTAAAATTTGAGTACATATATGCTGCACTTTTTACAAATCAGCATTAAGCTCGTATTTGTAACGAGCACCAGATCCTTGCTCAGTTTGGGGCATTTGATATTGACTCTGACTTGATACCTGTGAGCTCTCTGGTACAGCCTAAATGGAAACGAAATGGTTTAAGAGATCACAAGCAACATTATATAGAACGACAAGTTGTACAATTACTTCATCCTTTACCTGCTGGTTCTCCCACTGTGGATGGAATGAAATTGCAGGCCCTGACTGAAGTTGGCCAACATGAGATTGAGGAATGTGCGTGTTGGCTGATGTTACAGAGGGTGGAGCACCTTGCTGCTGCATAACAAAGGGATGCAGCGCAGCAACCTGTCCAGGCAGACCGTAGGCACCAATTCCAAACAGGGACGAAGGAACAATATGAACTCCAGGAACTTGATCTTGCTGTTGATGAGAAAGGGGGAAGTTAAAATTTTCTACCCATGCCAACATAAATTGATGATACTGAGTTGGGACGTAACAACAGTCAAATTTATCCAACAATTAATTTTGTTCATCACATGTAGTGTGTTAATCATGACTGTCAAAGCTCCAGGACTGAAAATGCAAGTCCAGGCAAATATCTGCCATTAACGTTTACAACTGTGATGTTGGAGAGCATTCAAAAAAGGCATCGTTGAACCCACCTTAACTGATCCATTGCCAGTTGAAGCAACATCCTGAAAATCCTCAACGTTCCCGTTTAGGTAGGCACTAGTATTACCATTTCGAGGGGAACCCCCATTTACACTGATCTGGTTCCCTTTGTTTTGTGTATGTGATAATGCTCCTTAGTTTTTGAAGCTGCACGAACCAAAAGAAGTAGCAAAATTGTGAATAAAACAGAATTAGAAGAAGTTTATATCAGTTTGACATATACGTACTGCGGATTCATGAACTAAAAACTGAACTTCATGTCAAAGAAGTGGCCAAACTCAATTGCATGACAAGAATAGGTGACAGAACTATGAAAAATAAGAGGATCGAAACATATATTATAGTATTTTGTATATGTACTGACGGATAAGACTAAAAAATGAGACAAAGCACATCCAAATAGCATTTCCTATCAGTATGCGACATATGTACTGAAGATTCATGAACAACAAATCAACTGCATGACAAGAATAGGTAATAGATCTATGAAAAATAAGAGGATCGAAACAAATATTACAGTATTTCGTATATGTACTGACGGATAAGACTAAAAAAGGTGACAACACTTCAGTATTATACATACATACTCATGGATCGAATAAAAAAAACTGGAAAAACTTCGAATAAAACAAAATCAAAAGAGTAATCACCCCTGCGCAGATAGTTTCTCCTTTTGTGTCCAACCTTCTTGTCGGTGGGGTGCGTGACTTTTAGTAACCTAATCACATGCTCGATGCACACAGCTGGTTCTTTCAAAAATTAGCAACCCGTTTAAGAATAAAACTTGACTACATTTCTAGTATAAATGACTTAGTGGCGAAGAATCAGTGAGTTCCCATTCGAGTAACCTTAGAGTTGCTGACAAACAAAAGAATTTTTGGTAGGCCATTCACTTCCTTGTAAATTTGTTTGACAGTTGACAGTTGTAAATGGTAGTTGAATCATGCATGCAATTTCACCCATCATTTTCAGCTAATAATAAAAGGATTTTATAACATTTTATACTCATTTGTTTGTGGAGCGCTGAACAACAAATTACTGACATATGTACTGAAGATTCATGAAGAATAAATCAACTACATGACAAGAATAGGTAATAGATCTATGAAAAATAAGAGGATCGAAACAAATATTACAGTATTTCGTATATGTACTGACGGATAAGACTAAAAAAGGTGACAACACTTCAGTATTATACATACATACTCATGGATCGAACAAAAAAAACTGGAAAAACTTCGAATAAAACAAAATCAGAAGAGTACGCCATATATGTACTGTCCATTCATACCAAAAAAACACTGAAAAAACTGAAACCAAACCTATAGATGCATAGTAAACACAGATTAACAGTACGTCATATACGTACTGATGGTTAATACACAAAACCAAACTGAAACCAAACCAAAAGCCACCAAAATGAAACTAAAATACCAGATCTACAAACGAAACGAACGTAAAACATGATTTTATAACTAGATCCGGACTATTGTCATCAAAAACCACCAGTACATCACATACGTATTGATGATTAATACACAAAGGAAAACTAAAAACAAACCAAAGACCAACAAAATGGAATTAAAACATCAGATCTACTAATGAAATGAACATAAAACATGACTTTCTATCTAGATCTGAAGGATTTTTATCAAAATCGAAGTAAAAAAATTAAAAAATCAAGCATGAATATCGTAAGAACAAAAAATTCACCTACCGATTACACTTGCAGAGCTCGAACTCACGAATCGAACAAGGACCTCAAATAATCTTCACTTGCAGAGCTCTTCTCTGAAAACATAAATTGAGAGAATGAAAAAGAAAAAAACGTCTCTATCCGTTTTTATATAGTGCGGGGTATTTTGTGAATTATGATAATACATCACATGTGTCCCGCACGTGTACAGGACCTAGGCTTAAAAAATTAGGTCCAGTTTCACGTTTTCTTTTAATTATGGACCTATGCTTACTGGGCTTTAATGGGTGGACCTGCCACTAACTAGTATCACCAAACTAGTACCTATAGGTAATTCCTACTAAAATTAATAAACAATCTCACATAGTGTACGCGTGTGGTGTATGACCGCCGCTCTAATGCAAAGTGAAATGGGCCCAATTATTTGGACTACGATGAATCTATGGTGTAGTCATCTTCGATCTGTGCTTCCCAGTTGCCAACACATCCATAGGTTGACCTTTGTACTCATTTTTCTTATCTTTTACGGCTTAAAACATTTTTCCTCTTTACTTTGTCAAAATTAATATGGTAAAAAATTTGTTTGATCGGTACAGAATCTGAAGTTAACCAGTTTCGAATTCAGGTCATTTGATGTCATTATCCAGGAATGCCCACTATTAAGACATAATTTAACTGCTTAAAAACTTATCACAGCAATGTTTGGCCGTGATGGTATGGGTTATCCATTACACACCAACTCTATCACCATCCCGATTGCCACTGATGTCACCGCCACAAAAATACTTACGGCAAGAATTATTTACTAAAACATTTGTGAATATTGACTCGATATACCGACGAAGACATCAGCCATAGCACCAGTATCTCTTCCGTTCCCGTGCCATTATGGCACGGGCAATCCACTAGTATATATATGTAGAGATACTCCTCTTTGCTTTCCCGGTCTCTTCTGAGTTGTAACCCTCAACGAGACGCGCAAAATCAGAAATCTCTCAGGTTTGTCGATTTACTAGGGAAAGAAAAAAATTTCTGCTTTATTTTATTTCTGTTCCAGACGCAGATTTTGTTTTGCATCTCTTCTCGATGGTGGTACTCGAATCCCGGGAGGAAGGTACAAATTTTGTGCCCATATCAAGTGTTACCTTTCCCACAGCTGAGAAATCTACTGAAAAAGATGAGGAGGAGGAGGAGCGTCGTAGGAAAAATCAGGCTCAGACGTTAAAGAGAAGAACTGCCTGGAGATTGTTGGATGTGGGTAAGTCTAATACAGCAGATACTTCGTCTTCAGAAGAACCCGGAATATCATTAGATAAAAGCTGACAGCATGATTTTGCATATAGAAATATAAACGAGTATTTCATGCGACTTGGAGACAAGAAGATGCCGCCTCTATTTCAATTCCGCTTGAAGAAACCCATCATGGTGGGGTCAAAAGAGACAAAGGATGTCCAATTCTATTTGGTGCCGACCATTTTGGGACAGGTGAGATTTGATAAGGATTCTGGTAACGTTGAGAAACACAAGCAAACCAGGGACGGAAGCCGTAACGAAGAATTAAAGAATTTTGTCCACAAAGCTGAAGAAGTTCAGGAGACTTGCGAGAGTAGTAGTTCGTATCATCCTATACATTTTCAGGCGCTTGAGGAGTGCGAGTTCTATGGTGCAACAGCCATCTTTTCGGTGACAGATTTTTCCCTAGTTGTGCTTGCAGAAACATCTTTCCTTGTGATCCCATTAATATAAGACATTGAGATTGTTAACCTGGCGCAGCTTGAACCTGGAAAATTTGATATGACAGTCGTATTTGAAGTCTTCAAGCGTAATGTGCTTGAAATTCGCTCAATTCCCTTGAAATTTCTCACTAGCATAAAACATTGTCTGAACGCTGGGCACGTGAAGTATTATGTCAACGACAAACGCCTCGACTGGAGTCTCTTAGTGAAAGAAATCGCAGAGTTCCCGAAGAGATTCATAGATTCTGGTGGATGGGATTCTTTATGTCTCGAGGATAGTCTTACTTCGGCCTACTATCCGAGTGAAGAAAATGCCTTACTTGAGAAACACAAAAATGTTTATGGTTAATACGGAGAATTTAGTTACTCCCTCCGTTTCTGGAAAAGTGTTACTTTCACTTTTTTAATTTGACCTATTTTTAGGCTATAATGAAAAAGTGAAAATACCTCTTTTCCAGAAACGGAGTTAATATTTTAGAATATTTATTTTCAAAAGTTTTACTGTTTTTTTTTTCTTCTAAAAAATCAGACGAGTCTTTCCATTCTTTTTTTTTTTAAAGAAAACATGAACTGATTTGGGATTGTTTATCCCTCTTTATAACTCCTTTTCCATCCTACATTTATGTTTCACGCTTTTGTTCTTCGTCGGATTCTCAAAGATAGTATGGTCCAATGCAATTCATCAGTGAAGAAGTCGAGAATAAGGCAGGGAGTTCGAGAGCTGAAATATTATCTTTGTTACTCTAGTTTAACTAGAATGGGGAGTTTTCTTTCTTCGTGCAAAATTTCTAGGAAATGCAGCCATATCAATATTTACTGCCTAGGTAGTGGCAGTAAACTCTTTAGCTACTGTCCATCGTATCAAAAAGTATAGTTGCTGGGAGGGAGGGGATAGGAAACTGATGGACATATGGGAAGAGGAAGACATAAGAATACCAGGAATTCAAGGTAGTTGATCGACTTGGACGCTAAGAAGTGGAATGTGGTAAAAGTTAGAAATAACTTTCATTCTTGTATTGCTTGATAAAATCTTAGATCTCAAAATTTTCATTAATAAATTTTGTTCTCTGAAGCAGGACAGATTAAGATGGTTGTTAACAAACAATGAGATCTTTATTGTAAAATCCCTTTATGAAAAATTGAACAACCTTGTTGCTATGAATCCTTTAAATCCCACAGCTCTTTATGGAAGATGAATGTTTCTCAGAGAATCAAAATCTCTCTGCAAATGCATCATGTTCTCCCAGCCAGGAAAACCCTTGAATACATTACTGCTGACAATGAAAAACACTGTATTTTATGTGATCACCCTAGTGTATCTCCAAGACACCTTTTCTTTGAATGCACAAATGCTAGGTTAGCAGGTCTGAAATTTGATTAATTGTCCGAGTCTTCCTTTATGGAGTTTCTCTAAGTGGATTGCAGGTTCAGCTAATGAAAAAATGGTTGAGATATTGACAACAAAATGTTGGTTGATATGGAAAGAGAGATGTTTAAGAATATTTCAGGATAAATCCAAGTCAGTCTGCAGACATCTTTAGCTGTTCAAAGACATCTTAATTTGTAGTCGCTTCCTACTTTGTATTTCCTTACTTGAATGCACCTGCAGTAACATCTTCCTCGTCGTTTTCCACCTTTACCTCAGCCCTCGAGCCAAAACAAGTATCAGAAGGAACGTTAATGCCAGCAAATCCTACCATGACAGCAGCTGCTCCAAGGTAATCCAAGAGATGAGGAGCATTTCCCGTCATCGAATCCACTATAGCAGCCAGAGGAACCTGAATCGTCAATCCAGCTGTGGCCACAGTGGTAGTTGTAAGAAGAACAGCCTTCGCCCACAAGTAATCACTCAGCACATTATCTAGAAGACCTGAAGTTGTACTAGATGATATTAGTCATTAGAGAAGCAAAAGAAAAATTTTACACGAATAAGGGGTACTTGTAAAATGTTCATGAATGTAACAAACCAAGAATAAGGGGTACAAAACTTGAAGGATAGGCGGAAAATGTAACAAGCAAAGAATAAGGGGTACTCGTAAAAAGTTCATGAACTATAATGTGCGTTAAGGCTGGCCAGAGAAAATATGCGAAGGATGTTGTCTTACCACAATCAAACTATAATCATACTCGTAAAAAGTTCATTAGTATACTACTAGCTCTGAATGGAAGGTCCCAAAGTCAACTTCAACAAAAAGAGGAGACATGGGTAGATATTGAACAAAGTTCTAAGTGCAGGGGATTCCTTAAGAGTCCAAGTAGTTTTTAAAGATAACGTTTAGTTTACTTTATTGGCAAGTCGTAATGAAATTTTTAAACAAAGATCCTGGTGACTAGAATTACATGAGATGCATTGACTGTTCAACAGCTAAAAGACCTCTACTTTTCAAATCTTGTTATGGTATTAGACCTACAATGCTCCAAATGGAGTGATCAATTCCAGTTCTTTTCCATCTACTGGCAGTAGTTTTCCTTATGCGCATATGTATATAGGTATTGACAACCAGATGACACTCTTACTACTCTTACATATACTGTTTGAATTACGAACAAGTTATCCTGATGAGCTCTGACCCTCAAAATGTGATCCATACTAGAGTCAAATAAATATCTTAAATCATAATACTACTACTTGTAACTGGTATCTCCAGTGAATTAGGCATGTCTAATAAGGCCTATTGTTTGATACATTGTTTCACTGCCACTCTTCAAAAATAGCATAGGTTATGTCGTTATTTCCTTTTGGTCGTATTCAAGCGCTATCTTATTTGGTACGAAGAAGAAACCATATAATTATGCGACAATTTGAAATACTTAGCTACATAACAATTTATGACAAGGATTTCTAAGCTAAAAAGTGACGGATTTTTAGAAATCATTTTTACCCATATTGTAGAGAAAGCAACGTCACTTGTTCATGGAACCTAAATAAGTTGCAGGTATAATGCATAACAATGAGAAGATGTATTCAGAAATAACCTTTGCCGACAATCAGACCAACTTGTTGCCAGCTGAGGGAATGAAAAGGTTCCAACTTCGTGAAATTCAGCAAAAGAGCAACAGGCAGAAAAAGCAGGAGGTTGAACAACCCAAGATAACCAAGAAACTGTGCCATACTAGCACGTCCACTTTTGTCATCATCTTCATCAGGCAATTGTTTACGAATAAGTGTGATATACACAGCATAGAAACCGGAAGAAACAAGAGCTAGAAGGTCTCCAAGAAGTGGCCTTGAAGCAATCCCACTTAATCCAGACTGCGAATCACCTAGGCTGACAATTATAGTCCCAGCCATGCATAACAGCACACTGATTAGCTTAACCCATGCAAACTTCTCCCCTAGAAACAATAGCGCCACAAGAAAGGTGAATAAGCTAGACGCACTGCTTAGGATTGTATTCGACTGCACAAAAAAAGATAAAAAAAACTCATAGCTTACCACTACACTAAATTCGACAATAAATCAACACGTATAAACAAGAAACATTACTTACCGTCACCGTAGTGTACTTGAGAGACAAATTAAAAGCAAGTTGGGCAAGAAACCAGAAAGGGCAGATCAGGAGGCTGACCCTCGCCATTCGCCAACGCGTCCAACGCCTCTTCTCATCAAGTTGTTGATTATCAATTTCAAACACATTAGGTATCCCTGGTGATGCTGGAATACTAACACTAGCTTCAACAGACAATGCCGTTTCAGACCCTAAATTTTCAGGGTTCTCTTCATGTTCAATGGATTGATTAGATGAACTAGTCTCCCCAAGAAGAACTACTTGTTCAGATTCCCCCAATATCTCTACATCCTTTTTAATACTACTACTATTACTACCCCAAAACCTAAAATTGACAACTGAATCTTCGAAATAACGTGAAATTTCAACAATTGGGATGTAAACAACAAACAATGAATTGCAAATATATGTGATTAAGAAGGGGGAAACACCTGAATCAACAACAGACTGAACAACAAAGCTTGCAGCTATCCAAATTGTTGCAACTGCAATTATATATGTAATCCCTAAACCCCATCTCCAAACTTCAGGGCTCATATCGAAAAAAATTAAAAAAACCCTTAACTTGGATCAAAATTTTGAGATCAAAAAAATGAAATCATTCACAAAACTTTATGGACAATCATACAAAATCAAACAAATTTACACGGTACAGTAACTCCTTCTGATGTAAAAAGGAATTGAGATTTTCCATATGATATGATACATAAATGATGAAAACGTGGTTTTTAGAGAGATAGAGAAAGAGTGTGTACAGAGATGGAGGACTTGACAATAAGGGTCCTCCTCCTATTCTTGGGTGAATGGTTGGTGGTGGACTGGTGACATAAGGAAAGTTGATGTTGATGGCTAGAGCCTAGAAGCCTAGAAGGTATGTTATAGGGATTCCGATCCAATGGTGAGGACCCTCGTACGTGGCGAATCCATTTTAAGTTATGTTGAGGTTTAACATCAGGCGTGTAAAACATGTGGATTGTCCATTTTATTTTATTTTGTATTTTTTTCTTTTTCTTAGGGCAATTCCTGTGGTAATGGACAGATGAAAATTTTTATTGAGCTAGGTGGATGGTCAAATTGGTTTTTATTATGGTAAAATATTGGACGGTTAACCATCAAATGCCAGAACTTTAGACACATGCTGGAGTTTGAAGAAAAATCGTCGGCGTTGGAACAACAAGCACCGGCGCTCAAAGCATAAATGCGACGCTCGAACGTAGAACGCTTGCGTTTTTGCCACAAACGCCAACGGGTAGTTTTTTTAAAATTCAAAATTCACTTTTTACCTATATAAATTACCATCATTTTCAAACAATTCACTCACACCAAAATTCACTTCTCTTGAATTTTCTCTTCTAAAATCTATTTCAATTTTTTAGTTTATTGTTGGTGAAATGGATGAAAAGGCGATCACACCTTTTTACGATGCAAAACTTGAAGCTGTTGTTTCTAAGATATGTGGGAGTTTTAAAAAGATATAGAATTGTAAGAGGAATGTGCAAGTTTTTGAAGTTGCTTCAAGAAAATGTTTCGCTAAAAGGCAAAGAAGAGCTCCAGTTTTGAAAAAATTCAAAAACGAAGGCGAAACTGTCAAAGAGCGCGTTGAATGGAAGATACGTCAAATGAAGATAAACAGGAGGTCAAAACTTGTACTTGATTTTTATTGAAGTTGTTTAGTACTTTTTATTATTGTCTAAGTTTATATCTTGTAAAAGAATTGGCAGTAATATCAATGAATGAAAATATTTAGATTTTAAAATAGATTTCCACTTCAGATTATGCAAAATTTATTACAATTTAAACTTGCAAATAACATCAAACTACATAAACCACAACAAAAACATCAAACTACATCAAATACAACGACATTCTCTTTGTAGAGTTCATAACATTCAAAATGCTTAAACTCTCTTTCGCTTTCTTCAGTAAACTTGGTCTGAGCGACGGTTTTCTGTAAAACAAATACATAACAAGTTCAGATATTTATGATGCAATTGATCAGTGAGGACAAAGGTAAGATACTCACCAGTTCTTCGTTGGATAATCCAGAATAGCTACGGTGAAGCATCCACAAAACTTCTGTATAATGTTTGACTTCCTTAGTGAAGAATACAATTCTTAGTTCTAAGCTCTTACTGTTTCTTATGGTTTCATTCCGCGATGCTACAAAATGTCCCAATACTCTTTCCCAGAAATAATCACTGTTCATTGGTCTCATCATACAATGTAACCAACATCGAACAAGAGTAACATCTTCTTCCATTGTAAAGACTGGGAGCGGCATTCTAGTGCAGTACACATGTGCTTGAGATGGACCATCTTTTAGAATTCTAAAACACGCTTTGTAACAAAAAGGTTTACCGTTAGCTTCCTCTCAATTATCAAGAGCTGTTTGGATCACTTCATCTTCAGTTACACCAGTGAACTTTTCTCGATCAATTTCCATTACCAAAGAAAGAAATGGATGGAATGCAAGCCTAATAGATTGAAAACGAGCACGCAATCGACGAGCATCTCGGTTTCCTGGGTTTCCCGTCAGTGAGACGAACATTGAAAAAACGTTCTCCCAAAAAGAACCGTCTTGAAAGCCCATACCAGTGATTACCCTATGAAAAAAATATGCTTTGCATAGAGTTATATCCTCTTGTTCAGTAAACTTGGGACCACGATTTCTAACAGACATTTCTGGAGAGTGAGAGAAACTAAGAGTTTTAGAAGAAAAACAAAAGATGTGATTTTGGAGATGGGAAGAATGGAATTTATAGGTCGAGAAAGAAAATCGAGCCATTGGAAATTTAGTCGATGGCATTTGTAGTAAAACCGCGCGGCTTTCCTTTAAGCGCCCGTTTGAATTACCAAAGGAGTTGGCGTTTGTAGTAAAACCGCCCGTTTGAATTGCCAATGCCTATTTTTTGTTATAAATACAACACTAGGGGTGGCCTCTCAACCAAACCAACGGATTTCTTTCTCAACATCCACTGTAACACCGCGTGTTTTTAGCATCGCACATGCTAAAAGGTGCACCATGGCCTGAGATGAAGCTTCATCTCAAGCTACGATGCGTAGAAAAAGGAAGATTGGCCTAGGTCAATACACTGCCGAAAATGGCATATTACATGAGCATATTGGTCAAGGCCAATATGACACCAAGAGGGTGTAAGTTGTAAGATATATTGGCCAATGGCCAATCTCGCATCAAAGGATGCATTAGGCCAGTGGGTGGGATGGCCTAGAACAAAGTAGCGCCAAAATGGCGCAATACCAAGGTCATTGGCATATGAAAAATATCGTACCACAATGGTGCCACGGGCCAGAGCAGGCTGGCCTTAAAAATGTACAGCCATCACGGCTGGACATTGGAGTGGCCCTATGGGCTAAATTCGGAAATACTGCTGAAAAGATGAGGGTACCCAAATATACCTCAATCTAAAACTTTTCCTATCTATAAGTCCTTTCTCCGAAAGTGATTGTGTATGGTCTGAGTCGAGACAATGCAACCAATCGGTTCACACTTCATGTGATCGTCTATGGATACGAGATCGAGACAATACAACAACGAAGTATGTTTACTTGATAAAAAGATTCGGACTTAACCAAACACAATGGGATCACTTATCAAGTAAATGGGAATTAACGTTTTGTGTAATTTACTTTAGTTATAATAAAACAATTATAATGCGGAAAATAAAAGTAAATGACACAGCAAGATTTTGTTAATGAGGAAACCGCAAATGCATAAAAACACCGGGACCTTGTCCAGAATTAAATACTCTCGGGATTAAGCCGCTACACAAAATTAAACCTAACTTCGCATAGTTGAGACCAAGCAACTAAACCTATAGTTCACCTAGTTCCATCTGTATTCCCACGCCTCCAACTTGTGAATAAGTCACGTACTTGGAAAAATTCCTTTAGTTCGTATTCCAAACAGTAAAGAAAAAACAAATCTGTTTGGTATCAACTATCTTCAACTAAGTGATATGAGTCAGACAAAGGCTCTTCTGTTTATCTTAACATAAACTCCTTCGTCGAATCTTTAGATCTATCTTATGTTCAATTACCGAAGTAATCATTAAGATTTTGCAAACAACACTCTTAATCCAAAGAATTGTTGTTGATGCCAATCTACACAACTAATCAATCCAATTCTATCACAAGGATAAAATCGATTATAGTTGGATCCTCTTTTTACCGAAACAAGTATTGTGCACACCAAAGATTATGAACCTCAAATCAGAAATCTTCAAAATCTTTTTTGTCTTAAAGTCTTCTTAGATCTTCAATAAACACCTGCACACAATCACTTGAATCTCTTGTGATCAATCACGTACAGAACGGAGTCTGTTAACAATGGATTATCACAAGATCGTCTTTAGAACTAACAACAGTCTAAATATCCCTGTCGAAACTCTGAACTAGTTTGAGTGAATCTTATATCAGAAGAGAAGATCCTCAAGCATAAACAAACTAGGTGCAATCAAAGTTCAACCACCGTTAGTCAATTAAATCAATCAAAAAACAAAAGATAAACCGCAATTATCCAGTCTCCCACCAACGGTTCTAATAGAGCTTCTCAATCCCAAAGAAGACTTTAAAACGAGCGGTCGTAAGAGATTTCGCCTAATTAGGTTACTCTCCTCTCCGAATAGGCGGCTTCACTAGTAGCAGCACAACAAGAGGTAGTTTGTTGTTACGAAGGATTAGTTTGCTAGAAATATAAACTTCAATATTTATAGACAAGGAAGTTTGGATACCAAGGAATTTCCAAAACCGAAAATATTCTCAAGATATTCATTAAGGCACAAATTCGGTTTCCATAATTCCTGGAAATGCTCTGTCCAAAAAGAATGATCGAAATTTCTTAGAAAATCTCTAATTAGTAAACGCGCATTACTAATTCTTATATTCCTAAAAATGAAATTAATAACCTTAGTTAAAAGATTCATAACTTATTTATATTTTGATCCTGGGATTCTCTTCCCTTAGTTCTTAAGGAATAACTTTGAACAATTAAAGATTAACTTTCACAGCACGTGTTCAAAGTATGTCGACATCCTTACTTTGTAAGTCCTCTTTCATACTTACAACCTTGAAACCGATTTGCCACACTTCCAAACAAGTTTAGAATTGGTTCATCTGACTTTCAAGAACTATGTGATTGTTAAGAATACTCAATCACAAATCATGGGTGTAACGGTTCTACCAAAACAAGTTTCGGTTCTACCTCCACGTGAGTACTGTGCTTAGTCACACTAGCTTTCCAAAATTCGGTTGACTAAGTACTAGGATCGGTTCCCCACATATACATGGTATCTAAATCATATGTGTTGCACATGTCCATAGGATCGGTTCCCCTTTGCCTAAAAACGTGTTGCACATGTCCATAGGATCGGTTCCCCTTTCTGCTGTAAACTTGTTGCACCTCATACAAGGATCGATTCCCCTTTGTGATGTACTGCACCTCTTACTAGGATCGGTTCCCCTTTTCCCAGACATAAAATCACAAACTCGATCATACCATCTCAGGTGATTACTTAAGATCGGTTTCACTAATAAAAGTCATACCAATACATAAGTCAGGCCTTTGTGAATAGTTTTACCAAGAACACAAACAAGTCATGAACGATTATACTAATCACATATATTGGTTGCTCACAAGATATGCAATGAATAACAATACCAATAACACCTGGCGATTTCCTTTCCAATTCACAAACCAAGTTCTTGAATTTACTTCCTTAGAACACATGTAAAACATTGTTCCCTATGATGAAATTCTCACCTCATACCCATACATAATCACAAGAGCATTTAAACGATTATGTCGGTGTCTTATCTATAAAGTTTAATGGTTAAGAAATAAACCTCGTATTGTATTCCTTAATACTATATCTATCTAGAGTTCAAACATGCTTCGTAGTTTTGTTTTAAATATGCACGACTTGAAAGATATGTTAGGGAATGAAACAGTTCAAGTCAAATATCACTAACCTCAAGTGGAAGGATGATGTTTTCGTTGTAGTTGCTTGCTTCTTCACATATTAAAGTCTTCGCAATACTTATAGAGTCTCATATCCTAATACTTTCAAGCTAACCTATACGAAGTTGACTCTAGTACATAATCAAGCGACTCTTAACATGAGTTTTGATTCACTAAAATATGACAACCAAACTTGACATACCAATGCTTGGTGGGTTCAATCGAGCTATGCTCTAATAGTCTCCCCCTTTGTCAATTTTAGTGAAAAAACTCTTACATCATATGGATAAACAAATTACAAGAATTCATTACACGTACACTTGATTCCCGAATTCAACAACACAATAATCTGCATATATTCAATCCTTAAAAATGCCGTTGTTGACATTATAATAACATAGCTAATACTCCCCCTAAAGGAAGATAGGTAGATTTTCAATCCGCACGTCTTTGTTATACCAATTAATATGATATTTTACTCCTCCTTAGTATGTGTTTTCACTCTTTCGTTTAGATAAACGTTTAAGCACCAATGTTCTTTTTCTTAGTGATACCAGTCAATATAAAATCAATGCCAGTATCACTTGTTTACTCCATATATTTTTTCCCCTTTTTGTCACAAAATGACAAAGAAACGAAAAAAAATAAAGGACAAACCGAAAAGAATCTTACAAATCTCAAAATAGACTTGCAACCTGTAGAGTTAAGCACGAGGGTTCCACACACCATTTTTTTATAACCAATATCAAAAACCGAAATTACAAGTAGTTTTATTTTGATATGTTACCAAGGAAACAATTGTCCGAAATAATTTCCCATTTTAGTTTAGCAAACCATAAATCAACTAAGCACCTTAGTTCCTTTGCTAAACCGATTGTACAAAAACAATCGCTTATTCGATAAGACCAAAATAAAGATAACTCTATTTTTCTCATCAGGTTCTAATTATCCATAAACTTAGACCTTTCAATTTTAAACAAGACAAGTACTAGGTTAGTTAACTAGCATTTCTTGTTAAGGCATTCTATTAGACTTGAATAACCAAAACCTCACTTCGAGAAGTCTAACTAAGATCCGAATTAACTTAGTTTCTCTTATCCAGAATCGAATTGGACTAAATAACTCATCTCGTAAACCTTTTCTTTCGTTAAGCCATAAATAATTTATACAAACTAAATAAATCAACTTGCATAATTATTCACCTCAACCAGAAGCAATTGAAACAACATAGACAATAAAGCACCCTCAATTGCACCGAAATTTTGTAAGCCTAAACAATTGATACCACACAATAAAGCAAGATAACAATAGTTTTTCTTAACCGGAAACAATTGAATCGCACACACATCCATACACACATAATGGAATAAAACTTCAATTGTAACGAAATTTTGTTAAGCAAAAGCAAAATATATATGAAATAAAAATCAGGCTTTTCTTAGACAGAAAAACAATTAACTAACAAAATTGTTACCTCAAATTTCGCATCCACTTATACAATATGTTTTCATCTTCTGCCAGGAAGAATTGATATCGAAATATCATCATGTTGTCATCCTTTTGTAAAAACAAAAGAATAACAACAACCAACCTTTACCAGAGAAAGGTTGAAAATCGCTTTTAACAATTGCAAGCAAAAATTGAAAACCGCTGAAACACATATGCTTTTATGCTAAACCAAAACCGATTCAACATACTATGACTTTTTCACATATTGTTTCTATCAGAAACCCTCATGATTCTTTGATAAATCCTACCAACATGGGATAGAACTTAATCCTGCTAAATTAAAAAGTCACCTAAACCACTAGGGTTCACAACATTTTGAGATCGAATATCAAGGTTAGAAAACCGAAATCAAACACCCCATAAACATACATAGCAATAATATAAAAGCATTCAAGCACAGGCTATGCAAACCGAAAACGATCACAAAAAAAATTATAAATCAAATAATTTTATTCATAATAGACTAATACAATCATTGACAGGAATAAAAAATTGATGTCTATTTTTCTGGATTAAGTATTACAACAACTAACTTAATCTCTAGAAGACCTCCCATTATTTATCGAAGATTCTTCGGTGTTTTGATTCTTAGGTATTCTCTTCTCTTTCAGATGATTGAGTCTTTGTTTCAGAAGATTCAATTCCACAATCGACTTCAAGAGGTTTGACTCGAGCAGTTTTTCATTCACTACTGCAGTTTCCAAAAGCTCATGAGCGACTTCAAAATCTCCCATTAACGTAAGCATAATCTCAAAAGAAATATGATTCCTTTTATGTTCGTTTGAGAAATAGCACTTGAACTCAACTGGATAGGTTTCAATTTTTCGAAGTTGAGATTCAATGTCAATAGTATTTTCACCCATCTTTGACCGCAAACAAAACATATAAGAGTATCGGTCCAATAGATGGTTTTTATATAATAATTCAAACTTGGTTTCCAAGAATTAAATAACTAATCTCGGTATTTTATTTGTGAAAATATATACTTTTGGAAACAACATAACAGTTTTTCCGAAACAGTATGACCTAGAAGTTCGGAAAATATTTTTCAAAAACTTTTGTCTGGGACTTCCCAAAGATAAAACGATATTCCAAGTATTAAAAGAAATACTTTAGATAATCAAGAGTTCAAAATTATACGTTCTTCAAATTCTTGTGCTCCTTTTAAGAATTTCCCCTTTTATTTGGATTGATCACATCTAGGAAAATTCCAAAGGCCAACATCAGTTGTTGGAGTGAGCCAGTGATAGCTCAGAATTTATGGAACATGATCCATCATGATATTTTTGAATATCTATCCTTTTGGGATTCTTCCAAGAATAAACTTATTTCACTATGTCACAACTGGAGTGATCTGATTCAATAGAATAATCAGCTCGATGATCAAAATCATAATCGTGACTTGAAGTTTTTTGAGTTGTGAAATAACCAGAACTCTTATATCGACCCAGGAATTTCTTGGAACATGACATCATCATTTGATGAGATTGTTTCCTGGATTCAATCTTTGGCAGTTGTTCAACAACAAAACAGCATGATCTGAAATCATTCCCTTTTATGTGCAAGAGTTGATCTTTACTTCTGTCTGAGATATAATCATTGTCATCATGGATGACAAATGGTCTTGACCGGATACTAGTCATAAGATTACCCCTAGAAACGCATCCATCATGATTCTTGTGAGTGGTTAGTTAATTAGAATCACAATGTTGTATATTAGTTAAGATATTCTGGAAGTTAGAATCACATATCCTTATTTTAACTAATATATCTTTTGGCTTGAGCAAGTTCAAGTCCTTTAGATTCAACACCTACATGAATCAAGGAATCTTTGACGATCTTTTCGGCAGATGGATAATAGATATTATCCTTTAGATTATATTTTTCAGCAAGCTTTATGAAAAATTTAATCTCATCACTGTCATCTGAATCTGACTTGTTTGCCTCAAAAATTTGTTTTCTCATTAACACATCATGGTTAATATTTCCTGAGTTGTGTTCCACTGGTGAACTAACAGTGCAGAGCTGTTTATCAGGTTTTGAAAACAAACACCCTATAAGAAGTATATCATCTTCTTGCTCAACGTTAACCGAATCATATATTAGATTCAATTTCTTATAGGTTGGATCGCACCAAACACAGATTGTTGGATCTTTTCGTATTTGCCTGCTCAGATACCAATTGAAAAGACGAGGGTACCCAAATATACCTCAATCTAAAACTTTTCCTACCTATAAGTACTTTCTCCGAAAGTGATTGTCTATGGACTGAGTCGAAACGATGCAACTAACCGGTTCACACTTCATGTGATCGTCTATGGATACGAGATCGAGACAATACAACAACGAAGTATGTTTACTTGATAAAAAGGTTCGGACCTAACCAAACACAATGGGATCACTTATCAAGTAAATAAAAATTAACTTTTTGTGTTATTTACTTTAATTATAATAAAACAATTATAATACGGAAAATAAAAGTAAATGACACAGCAAGATTTTGTTAACGAGGAAACCGCAAATGCAGAAAAACCCGGGGACCTTGTCCAGAATTGAATACTCTCAGGATTAAGCCGCTACACAAAATTAAACCTAACTTCGCATAGTTGAGACCAATCAACTAAACCTATAGTTCACCTAGTTCCGTCTGTTTTCCCACGCCTCCAACTTATGAATAAATCACGTACTTGGAACAATTCCTTTGGTTCGTATTCCAAACAGTAAAGGAACAACAAATCTGTTTGCTATCAACTATCTTTAACCAGGTGATATGACTCGGACAAAGACTCTTTTGTTTATGTTAACATAAACTCCTTCGTCGGGTCCTTAGATCTATCTTATTTTCAATTACCGAAGTCGTTAAGATTTTGCAAACAACACTCTTAATCCAAATAATTGTGTTGATACCGATCTACAAAACTAATCGATCCAATTCTATCACAAGGACAAAACCGATTATAGTTGGATCCTCTTTTTACCGAAACAAGTATTGAGCACACCAAAGATTATGAACCTCAAATCAGAAATCTTCAAACTCTTCTTTGTCTTCAAATCTTCTTAGATCTTCAATAAACACATGCACACAATCACTTGAATCTCTGGTGATCAATCACGCACAGAACGGAGTCTGTTAACAATGGATTATCATAAGATCGTGTTTAGAACTAACAACAGTATAAATATCCCTATCGAAACTCTAAACTCGTTTGAGTGAATATTATATCAGAAGAGAATATCCTCAAGCATAAGCAAACTAGGTGCAATCAAAGTTCAACCACCATTAGTCAATCAAAACAATCGAAAAAAAAAGATAAACTGCAATTATCTAGTTTCCCACCAACAGTACTAATAGAGCTTCTCAATCCCAAAGAAGACTTTAAAACGAGCGGCCGTAAGAGATTTCTCCAAATTAGGTTACTCTCCTCTCCGAATAGGAGGCTTCACCAGTAGCAGCACAATAAGAGGTAGTTTGCTGTTAAGAAGGATTAGTTTGCTAGAAATGCAAACTTTAATATTTATAGACAAGGAAGTTTGGACACCATGGAATTTCCAAAACCGAAAATATTCTCAAGATATTCATCAAGGAACAAATTCGGTTTCCATAATTCCTGGAAATGCTCTGTCCAAAAATAATGATCGAAATCTCTTGGACAATCTCTAGTTAGTAGATGCACACTACTAATTCTTATTTTTCTAAAAAAATAGATAACCTTAATTAAAAGATTCTTAGCTTATTTATGTTTAGATCCTGGGATTCTCTTCCCTTAGCTATTAAGGAATAACTTTGAACAATTAAATACTAACTTTCACAGAACGTGTTCAAAGTATGTCGACCTCCTTACTTTTTAAGTCCTCTTTCATACTTACAACCTTGAAACCGATTTTCCACACTTCCAAACAAGTTTAAAATTGGTTCATCTGAGTTTCAAGAACTATGAGATTGGTTAAGAACACTCAATCACAAATCATGGGTGTAACGGTTCTACAAAAACAAGTTTCGGTTCTACCTCCATGTGAGTATTGTGCTTAGTCACACAAGCTTTCCAAAATTCGGTTGACTAGGTACTAGGATCGGTTCCCCACATATATATGGTATCTAACTTATGTGTGTTGCACATGTCCATAGGATCAGTTACCCTTTGCCTAAAAACGTGTTGCACATGTCCATAGGATTGGTTCCCTTTTCTGCTATAAACTTGTTGCACCTCATACAAGGATCGATTCCCCTTTGTGATGTACTGCACCTCTTACTAGGGTCGGTTCCCATTTTCCCAAATTTGGTCAGACATAAAATCACAAACTCGATCATACCATCTCAGGTGATAACTTAAGATCGGTTTCACTAATAAAAGCTATAACAATACATAAGTCAGGCCTTTGTGAATAGTTTTACCAAGAACACAAACAAGCGATGAACGGTTATACTAATCACACATATTGGTTGTTCACAAGATATGCAATGAATAACAATACCAATAACACCTGGCTATTTCCTTTTCAATTCACAAACCAAGTTCATGAATTTACTTCCTTAGAACACATGTAAAACATTGTTCCCTAGGATGAAATCCTCACCTCATACCCATACATAATCACAGTAGCATTTAAACGATTATGTCGATGTCTTATCTACAAAGTTTAATGGTTAAGCAATAAACCTAGTATTTTATTCCTTATTACTATGTCTATCTAGAGTTCAAACATGCTTCGGAGTTTTGTTTTCAATATGCACGACTTGAAAGATACGTTAGAGAATGAAACAGTTCAAGTTAAATATCACTAACCTCAAGTGTAAGGATGATGTTGTCGTTGTAGCTCCTTGCTTCTTCACATCTTCAAGTCTTCGTAATACTTGTAAAGACTCATATCCTAATACTTTCAAGCTAACCTATACGAAGTTGACTCTAGTACATAATCAAACGACTCTTAGCATGAGTTTTGATTCACTAAAATATGAGAACCAAACTTGACATACCAATGCTTGGTGGGCTCAACCGAGCTATGCTCTAACAACAGCCATCACGGCCATTCACTGGACATGCTCAGCAAATTTTCAGCCATCATGGCCGGACATTGGCACTGACCTGTGAGCCAGAACATAATGTACAACTATCTTGGCCGGTTATTTAGAAATATATGGCAACATCCATGAATAGTAAAAGTGGGACTTGGTGAATGATTTTTCCTCCCCCAATAAAAGTTGTAAAAATGTCAAGTTAACATATATAGGGAGGGGTAGTTGGTTGAAGGTACATATGCGGACCTTGTACCAAGTAAGCTTCATAGCTTAGCCGAAAGAGTATAAATGATGCGTAAGCGTCATTCATATTTGCGTAGCCTCGCCAATGGAGCATGTTAAGCATGGGAATTAGTATCCCATGCCACAGACTCGATGATGCATACTCCTTATGCATTTTGACGAAACGGCCTATACGGACTAGGCCATTACTATTATTGCTTGGCCACGGCCTCGCGAACGAGTTGGTTTAAGTTGTTTGTTCCTTTGAGGATGAACTACGGTCTGTGATTGATCCCTTTAGAGTAGGGAAGTGTACGTAGGCAGCCGCAATGAGTTACAGCATTGCCAGTCCAGCATGTTGGCCCCTCATATCATCTAAGCTCGGTAGCTCGATGCAAGAGATGATTGTGGCCGAGCCTTATGAGGCTTAGTTACATGCCAACAAGTGGATGCTCATACTTCCTCAAGTTACAAAAGTTGGTAACTGAGGTAAGGTAGGGAATGGCAAAGGGATTAGAGCGGCCTATGCCTAAGTCCAAGGCGTATGCCTTATACCTGCACAAGATTCGGTAGTTTGACGATTGCTCAGCTAGATAGGAAATTCAGTGATGAAATTCCTACGCAGAGGCAAAGTCAGTGATGCATGCAAAATGCATTAGCGTTGGCCTTATGGCCTTACACCCTTTAGCGGACAAGGGTAAGTTTGGAACGGTGTGGAAACTAAGTTAGCTGCATCATGCTCCAGGCGCATGCTTGCAAGGGAAGATGAACGTGCATTTGCCTAGCTTTGAGACCCGGATTGTAGCTTCATCATGGCACATCGGCGAAGTTATGGCCTGCGCGCCTAGGCGCACCAGGCGTAATTTTCCGGTCATCACAGTTGGTATCAGAGCAAGTTCCGAGATAACTCTAAGAACTGTGTGGAGTGGACTCATCAACATGTAATTTTCCTTCAAAAAGGATATAAAGTTAGAGAATGGGCCAACTTTTGCACGGAAAGGAGATTGTAACTGCTATGCTAGTTACTATGCGAATCGAGTTGAGCTTGTTTGAGTGTTGTGAGTTTTCCTAGCCTAAGTGGAACCCCACTTACGAGTGGATATGCGGAAGACTGTCTGGGACGGTGGGTAGACAATGGGATTGATCATCCCCACACGTTGGAAACTGGCCAATGGTGTGCGTTGTCAGGATCGGCTAGCAACCCACTTACGAGTGGCAACCTGGATGTTCGTCAGGGACAGTGGTCAACTGGATCCTGTTTCCACATAGTACTAGATGTTGTTGGCATAAACCTTGTGAACTTTAGGGACTCCTGAGTGTGTAGTATGGGATGCACATTTAGGATACCTTGTTGAGATATCCTTTTGGCAACTGGCCAATTGAGATTCTTAGTGACGTTGTGGACTCTTTTTGGATTCCCGGACAGGAGGTATGAGACGTTTGCTCAGAAGGTCTAAGTTGTTGTTCATGACAACTTGAAGAAAGTCATGATTTATGAGCATCTGGTATGAGACTTTTGATCAGGAAATCCAAACCAAAGAGATTGTCCACAATAGTTCTTGTTTTGAATTTAGGGGAAGAAATTCTTTAAAGGGGTGAATATTGTAACACCCCGTGTTTTTAGCATGGCGCATGTTAAAAGGTGTGCCATGGCCTGATATGAAGCTTCATCTAAAGCTCCGTTGCGTAGAAAAAGGAAGATTGGCCTAGACAATACGCTGCCAAAAATGGCATATTACATGGGCATATTGGTCAAGGACAATATGACACCTAGAGGGTATAATCTGTAAGATATATTGGCCAAAGGCCAATCTCGCATCAAAGGATGCATTAGGACAGTGGGTAGGATGTCCTAGAACAAAGTAGCGCCAAAATGGTGCAATACGCAGGTCATTGGCCTATGGCCAATATCGTACCACAATGGTGCCACAGGCTAGAGCAGTCTGACCTTAAAAATGTACAACCATCCCGGCTGGACATTGGAGTGGCCTATGGGCCAAATTCGGAAATACATCCATCACGTCCCTTCACTGGATATGACTCAGGAAATGTTCAGCCATCAAGGCCGGACATTGGAACTGTCCTGTGAGCCAGAACTGAATGTATAACCATCTTGGCCGGTTATTCAGAAATATACTGCAATGGTCATGAATAGTAAAAGTGGGACTTGGTGAATGATTTTTCCTCCCCCAATCAAAGTTGTAAAAATGTCAAGTTAACATATATAGGGAGGGGTAGTTGGTTGAAGGTACATATGTGGACCATGTACCAAGTAAGCTTCATAGCTTAGCCGAAAGAGTCTAAATGATGCGTAAGACTCATTTATATCCGCGTAGCCTCGCCAATAGACCATGTTAAGCATGGGAATTACTATGCCATGCCACAGAATCGATGATGCATACTCCTTATGCATTTTTACGGAACGGCCTATACGGACTAGGCCATTACTATTATTGAATGGCCTCGCAAACGAGTTGGTTGAAGTTGCTTGTCCCTTCGAGGATGAACTACGGTATGTGCTTGATCCCTTTAGAGTAGGGAAGGGTACGTAGGCAGCCACAATGAGTTGCAGCATTTCCAGTCTAGTATGTTTGCCCCTCATATCCATGGTTTTAAAAATCGTACGATTTACGATTCAAAGCGTACGATTCGATTGAAAAATTTTTAAAACGATTCAAAGCGCATCAGTGAATCGGTTTTCCTTAAAAGCGTACGATTTAGATTTAAAACCATATATTCGCTTCAAATATGTGATTCGCGATTTTGTTTCTTTCCTTTTTTTTTTTGATAATAAGACTCAATCTGAAGAGCTAAAAGAAGGGTTGATTGGTACCCCCAGTATAATTTCTTCTTCACTCCTCCTATCCTCCATCCACTATAGGGTTTCAAAAATATCCACTCTCTAAGAACCTTTTATCCAACTTCTTATTTCCAATGGTGTTGCTGTTAAGAACTCGAGAATCACCCGTCTGGCCGTCCATTTTATTTTACCATGTGTATCTTTTATTCTTCTTCCTCCGATTTCAATTCCAACCAATTGATTCAGATTCAATCGCCAGACTCCATCAAAATTAACACTATTGCAGTTCAAATCAAGACTCCCCAAACATGTTGATGTTAAAATCCATCCCAAAGCGCAGCTACTGTAGTGAACACCATTTTTTATTCTCTCTGAATCTCAATCTCTGACCACCACTCATGGTTCGGTACTCATGCAGACAATGAATAAAATCAAAAGCAAATGTAAAGGGAATTAAAAAATTTACTTAACACATAAGACTCTGATATTCATAACTCCATAGAGAAACGCGGTGTAAGCCGTAGAGTTAGACACGTCACTACTGATGGAATCAAGGTGCTTGAATTACAAGGAATATTCATTGTGGTCGTGACTTCACCAACTGGTGCTATGGAAAATGAAGTGCTAATAAATTAGCTCTTCCTTTTGGTGTCGTTTTTAGTTGTTTATCCTTCCGGGGATCAGACTTATTGGCAGCACCTATAAAATGCTTAAAACGATATTTTTAGACAACTAACGAGTCCAAGTTAGTATAAATATAGCATTTATGTGTTTATTGGTGTATTTATACATGTGTAATTTTTTTCTCAGTTCAACAACAAAAAAAAACTATGAATCTTCGATTCGCGATCAAACATACGATTCGATTTATGAAAATAAAAAACGATTCGCGCTGCGATTCACGATTTCACAACCTTGCTCATATCATCTAAGCTCGGTAGCTCGATGCAAGAAATGATTGTGGCCAATCTTGATGAGGTTTAGTTGCATGCTGGCAAGTGGATGCTCATACTTCCTATCAAGTTACAAGAGTTGGTAAGCGAGGTAAGGTAGGGAATGGCAAAGGACTTAGAGCGGCATATGCCTAAGTCCAAGGCGTATGCCTTATTCCTGGACAAGATTCGGTAGTTTCATGATTGCTCAGCTAGATAGGAAATTCAGTGATGAAATTCCTATGTAGAGGCAAAGCCAGTGATGCATGGAAAATGCATTGGCGTTGGCCTTATGGGCTTACACCCTTTAGCGGACAAGGGTAAGTTTGGAACGGTGTGGAAGCTAAGTTAGCTGCATCATGCTCCACGATCATGCTTGCAAGGGCATATGAACGTGCATTTTCCTAGCTTTGAGGCCCGGATTGTAGCTTCATCATGGCGCATCGGCGAAGTTATGGCTTGTGCGCCCAGGCGCATCAGGCGTAATTTTCCGGTCCGTCACATCCACCATGTTCTCTAAAGGCATGACGAAGAAAATATTATGTGTCGAAGCAAAAGAGGTTTGTCCATTATGTTTCATGGACAACCACAGTCTTATGCAATGCCCTTGGATGTATTCAAAGTGTCCGAGGGAAGGTTGTTCACGCATCAGAATGGTGATTGAATCACAACCGGAAAAGCTCATATATTTGAAATGTCAAGATCCCAACTGTCCAGAGAAACAACATATGCTAGATGATGCTATGAAGATTAAAAAAGAAGAAGAAGAAAGGATTGCAACACTCTGCAAAAACTTCAAACTTAAGCCAAATTGAAGAAGGAGCTATTACACTGCAAGCATTGTGGATATGGAGATCACGAATACAAACATTGTCCACAGAGAATCAGTGGATGCTCAAAGCCCGATTGCAAGACTTTTATGCATTTGCGGACTTCTTATGAAGAAGACACATATGGAAGGCATTTCTTAGAATGTCCTAAGTGTTTTTTGCTGGAGTGGGATGATTGAAGTTGAAGGACAATCGATTCACTATATGGTATTATGTTATTTAGTTTGTTGTTTATTTTGTGTTATTACAATTATCTAAAACCAAACATGTGGATGTCTTCATATTTGCACCATCAATATCAATTTGAATTTTTCCTGGATTAAACATTGCACCATCAATCTCATAAATAAAAACATACTGCATGGAACAACCACATCATACATGAGAATAAAGGAAATACATTAGATTAAAACAACTACTACATAGGCATCAATTCTCGGCGGGTGGTGGAATTCCCAGGGCTATGTAGGGATCTTATTTGATGAGCACCCTAAGAATGTTAAAACAATCATGGAAGTCGAAAGGAAGACCGCCGTGAGATGCTGCCCACATTGCTAGAGTTATGGGTTCCACTTCATATTCGGCTTCACCGTTGAGCTTATTTTTGTGATTCTCAATTAGTAAAGCGACGAACTCTAGCGGAGCGGTGGTGGTCGGTGGCGGAGCGGTGTGTTCGGTGGAGGCGGTGGTGGTCGGTGGCGGCGGTGGTGGTCGGTGGTGGCGGCGGCGTAGCGGTGGTGGTCGGTGGCGGCGGCGGCGGTAGTGGTCAGTGGCGGCGGCGGAGGTGGTCGGTGGTTGGAGGTGGTCGGAAGTGGTGGCGGTGGCGGTGGTCGGAGGTGGTCGGAAGTGGTGGCGGTGGTTATCGGTGGCGGCGGTGCTTATTGGTGGTTGTTTATTTCTTGTTGGGGGTGACAATATAATAAGAATTAAAGTGAGGTTGATTTTTGTTTTTGTTGGGGTGATTTAAACTAGAAGGGTAATATAGACAGTTTATATTAAATGGGGTTTTTGTTAACAATTTGTTTTGTTAGAGTTTTTGTATATGGATAGTGACACCTTTGGAGTTATAACTCGCGGACCGATATATATATATATATATCATTTTAACATGATGATTGTGGATGCTCTTATAGGCTAAAATTAGAACAAACGAACTGATATTTATGAGTCCTATGAATAATTCTAAGATCAACAAGGACAAAAGAGACTTGTTGAAGTCCGTCTTCATTACCAATTTGATAACTTACATGGTAACATATGGAAAATCTTTCTTTCACGACATCTTGATATAGATTTTGAACTTCTCGATTGTGGTCATATCTTCGAATTCGATTCCCACATTCATTTGTTTCATTTCTTCAGTCGATTCAAATGCTAGTCCAGCTCATCCCGTGAGACCATCTCTCCATAATATCATGGATATCCTCTAGCCCCAATGTAATTTCTTTCACAATTAAAGCAGTTAGATCATAATATAGAAGTTGCCTGTCAGGGTCTTGAAAAGTGCAAACTTTAGTGGTAACACCAGAGGGACCCTGATACATTCGAAGAGTTTATATTGTGTTAGATTGTATCAACTCTTTTATAGTACATTGTTCAGAATATGATCATGAGCAGTGTGGATCCTGTTATAATTACAAAGATGATGCTTGATGCTTTTAACAATGCGGTTAACATCCAACTCGGTATTTCTTAATATGTAACCATATCTCGCTCTCCAAATGAACCAATAAGCAGAGGTATAAGTTGAAGTTACATGCCTCCTGTAAGGATTGTTATCAAACCAAGAAGTAGAAGCTCCCATTTAGTCCTAGAAATAATATAATAGAGTTAGTTTGGTCATATTGACCTAGTCAACTGTTTATTTGGTCATTTAAAAAAATATATATTGTTGTTTGGTCCTGGAAATAATTTTTTGATCCTAGGGTGGACAATACCCACGCGAGATGACGTCATGGATGATGTAATTGTCTTTTAGTAGTGGCAAAAATACCCTTTCTGACCATATATATACTCAATTATAAAGAGAGAAGAGAATCATTTTCAGATTTGTTTTTTTTTTCTCTCCTCTCTTCTCAGATCTACTTCCTCTCTTCTTCTATTTTCTTCTTTTTGCTTATGAAGACGATGATGAAAATAATCCTCCTTCTTTTTGTTACTGTTGTTGTCGTTGAAGATGATGAAGATTTAAAAAATGAATTCTGTTTTTAGATCTTTTTATTAGGTGTTCTTTCGAAAAGAATAAACTCTGGTTTTTTGTTGTGTGTTTATGTTAAAGAAAGAAGTTTGTTTTAGATCTTGAATTATTAGGTGTTCATTCGAAATAATGAATTCTGTTTTTTATGGATTTTTGTTGTGTATTCATGTTAAAGAATGAACTCTGCTCTAGGTTTGAATTAGTTTGTTTTTGATAGGTGTTCATTTTGACGAATGAACTCTGCTTTTTATTAATTGAGTGTTCATTTTGGCGAATGAACTCCGATTTTTGTTCATAATAAGGAACAAAGATTGGTTGTTCATTTGAAAGAATGAACGCTATTTTCAGACTTGATTTAGTGGTATTGATTAGGTATTCATTCGAAAGAATGAACTCTATTTTTTGTTCATAATAATGAATGTTTTGTTGTGTGTTCATTTTTAAGAATGAACACGAATCTATAAAAGCATTACTAAACACATGCTAATTCATCAAACAGAATGAACTACTACAAGAAAATAAGTAGGAAGTTCAGAGTTCATCAGGGAGCATGGACTCAAATAATTATGAAAATAGAAAAGTTACGGAAATAGTACGTAAATGTGTTTTTGTCCATTTTATATTTTCAAATAATTGTGGACCAAACAAGAAACACCATTTCCCGCTGGAACAAATAGTCTTGGGAGTTGGGACCACCTAAAAAGACCAAACGATAGTTAGTGGTGAAAAACAGTGCTTCTATCTATTTTTGGGAGGATGTTTGGACTGGTTAGGTCTCTCTTAAACTATTGTTTCCATATTTATTTAAACTTTCAAAGAAGAAGCGGGCTATGGTAAGAGAAATGATGACTGACATAGTGGCATAGGATCTGCAATTCTCTAGAAATCTGACTGAAAATGAATTGTTGGATGTGGTTCACCTACTGCAGCTTATTGGTGATCGAACTACACTCTTTGTGGATGGAGATGATGATAGACAGTGGATTTTTGGTGATAGATTTTCGTAGCCAATGTGTATGGCTCTTTAGAAGATGGTGGCTTATTGAGGTTCCCTGACAAGTGATAGACGCATTTATGTGTCTATTTTGATCTCAATTGTATATATTGATAGTACTCGGTTTTGTATTAATTTGGTTTTTTTATGTTGTTATAGGTGTTTTTGGAGAAATAAGCTTTTCCGGAGAAATAAGCTTTTCCGGAGAAATTAGATCGAAAAGTGATATTTGAACCTCCGCAGAAAGGCACCCGGAAGAATTGCTAAAGGCACCCAGAAGACGCACTACGAGCACCCTGGAAGTATGTTGGAGACTCCCCAGAAAAGCCATATTTACACCCCAGAAGAATTGTCGAATGGAACCCGACAGTGGATAAGGGGTACCCAAATTACTAAGGGGCACCCCACTGCTATTCACACACCGACAGCTGTTAGGGGGAGGTCATCTTCTCCAATTCATATTTTGAATTAGGCGGGAAATTTTGTGCAGCAAAGTTAGATTTAGGGTTTGGTTTTTGAGCGAGTTTGAAGGAGATTCAATCGCAAAATTTCATTGGGCTGGACTTAATTAAGCTAAGCAGGGAATGTATGGGTGTTGGATTCGATCAACCTTGGCTGGGTCATCATTTGAAGCTAAAACAGGGAACGAAAAGTGTAGCCATCTCCGTAACTTTATGGAGACAATTTGGACGTGTTTTTGATCTATTTATTCACGGATTTGGGTTTCTCTAGGCCTGTTAGGACAACACAGGCGTAGTAAGAGATTTGTAAACGGGAAGATTGCACGTAATCTCGGTAAAACAGGAAGGTACAATATTCTTGAATTTTTATTACGGGAAGTTACATGTTATTCAGGGAAGATATCGTCCCTGCTGATTTGCTTCTAGTAAAAGTGGATAGATTTTTGGGAAATAATACAACCAACAGACGCGTAGAAGTGATAAAAGAGGGAAGAAATTCGTGGCTTGGAAAGAAAGAAAAGGGAGGTATTTTTAGAGATTCCGTGGAGATTTAATGAACCTGCTGCGTATATAAAGGCTGGTGAGGAGTCATCGGAGGCTATCGAGACTTTAGGGTACCAACAGAGGCAGAGAAGAGAATAAAATCAAGTTGTGGGAATTATTTTTCTGCTGGTGTAGAGGAAGAACACGAAGAACATACTACGCCTTAGAGTAGTCGTTTATTCTACAACAGTTTACTATTATCGCTTCCTGTAACAGTGCAATTGCAACACCTATAAACTGTTGCGAATCTTTGTATTAGCACTTTTCTCTTGTTTTTCACACTTTTGAGATATAAACACCTATTTTGAGAACGTGAATAATATGAGGAGCTAAACCCCTTAGCTGAGGCGACGGAGGAAGCTATTTTTCCAACAATCATGTGGTAATTAATTTCTGCAATTCTTTTTCAGATTATTTTGAATTGAATCAAAATTTAAATAATGATTTTTATTGACTTGTTTTGTTTTCACTTGATGGTGCATGCTTAGCTTAGGGCTCTTGATGTCACATGCTTGAGATTAACAACTAGTATTTTGAAAATCTACCATTCGCAATAATTTAGAATCACAATTTCTTTTGGAGCTTTATTGTCTAGAATTGCATGATAATTATTAATATTGAATCACATAAAAAATTGGAAAATAGTAGAATCTATAGTCTGAGATTTCTCTAAAATCTTGATAACAACTTCAATTTAGTTTTCTTTATTTTTAGTTTTCGAAACTTAATTCTAAAATCAAATCTCTACAAGTCTTTAACGAACTACTTTTCTTACCACTGCAAAAACTACATCTACAAGCAGTTCTGGAATTCAAAGGTACCACTTAAAGTTTCCTTCTTAGTATGGACTTTATGTTATAGCGGTGCACCTACTTTAGACTTTCTTTATAACGAGGGGAAGTATTTTCTTTCTCATTAATATAAATTTTATTAAATAAAAATGTTTAACAGATACAACCAAAGCCCAATTAGGCACTCAACTGGGCTTTTTTAGCCAGATTGTTTACATTATTGAAATCTAAAATAAGGAAAAAATGGAATTTCAATTTTTTTAAGGAATGGAGGTCTTCCAGCATAAACAATGTAGACACCCTTAATCAATCTTGCTCCTTTTTTTGCTAGAGAGTCAGCTGAGAAGTTGATTTCTCTAAAACTGTGAGCAAATTCCCATTGCAGCTTAGAGCATATATTATTCCATCTAGTTATAGCAATCCATGGCAAGTTACCAGATTTAAATGATGATATTGTTGCACTTGAGTTTGATCTGAAAATGACCTTAAAGAAGTTGTTTGAGATAACCCACTCACCTGCACAGAGAACAACCATCACTTATGCTATGAAATTTTTTGCAATGCCTAATCCTCCTGTTGCAGCTACTATTACTCCACCATTGCAATCTCTTCCTATAAAACCAAAACCTGAATTTCCAGGATTTCCTCTAGAAGCTCCATCACTGCATAGCATAATTTGATTCTCTGTAGGAAGGGAGAAGTAAATTTCTTTAACCAGTACTGACTTCACCTTCCTACACTTGAGTTTGAAGAATTTAAGTACTTGCAGATCATATACATTATTCCAAATACATTGCTTCATTCTGACATCACTTTCTTGCACAAATTGAATTATTTTTATTTTCAAAATTTCTTGATTAATAGCAGCATTCTCATATACCATTTTATTTCCCAAGAACCACAATTCTTTCATTGTGATTAATGTAGCATTCCTCCAAATCTCTTTGATAGCAGGATTCTTTGATACTGCTGCCTTTAGAATATCTTCCAGAGAATTAGGATTAAGAAATTTGAAAACACCTCCAAGCCATTTCCATATTATTTCACTGAAGTCACAATACCAAAGAATGTGCTCTAGTGTTTCTTCTGAATTTCTGTAGAATGCGCATCTGGAAGCCAGTTGCACGTTTCTTCTTTTCATTATGTTATTGCCGGCACTATTCTTCTTTCCAGTTTCCACACATTGCTTGATATACTTGGATGGATACTAGAATGCCATACCTGTTTTGCCCACTGTAATATTGGATATTTCTCCCTTATTATTTCATATGATGATGCTACATTGAATTTACCTGTGGAAGTACCACACCAAATCTTTCTATCACCTTTAGAATCCACTACTGGGAGTTCATTTGCACCAAAAAAAGTTGAGTATTCTGTAGGAATTATCCATTCCCCATTATGGAGGAAATCTGCAACTTTAATATTTGGATTGGATATCGTCACAACATTATCTGGATATATTTCCTTCAATGGTTTATCCTTGATCCAAGTGTCTTGCCACACAGATATTTTTTTTCCATCTCCTACCAACCACCTTGAATTGTTGTTTACTTCTTGAAGAACCCATTTAACTCCAGGACAAATTGAGGAATTTTTGTAATAAGTAACCCAATCTCTTTTACTGTTTTGAAATTTGGCTCTAAAGAGCTTAGTCCACTCCTCTTATCCATTTTGTATCTTCCAACAGAGTTTCATAAGAAGAGATTTATTCAATGCTTTAAGGTTTTTGATACCCAAACCACCTTCTGTCAGAGGGGAGCACACTTTATCCCACTTCAAATTTATCATTTTTCTAATATTAGCATCACCTGACCAAAGAAAGTTCTTTATGATCTTTTCACACTTTTTCAAAACTTTTGCAGGCCATTTATAGACTTACATACTGTAAATGGGAATGTTTCTTAGTATTGTTTTCACTAGTATCACTCTTTCTTGAAACGAAAGCAAATGTCTCATCCATCCAGCTAGTTTTTCTTGAAGATATTCCACAAACCCCCATACCTGTGCTGATTTAACCACTCCTGGATTTAAGATGATACCTAAATATTTATCTGGGAATGATGATAAAGGCATGTGACACTCTCCAGCTAATTGATGTTTTATTGCTTCAGATGTAATTCCAATAAAGCATTTGCTTTTTGATGAACTCAGTATTTGACCAGAAGTTGATTGGTAATCTTCAAGCAACTTCATGAGTCTTTTAACATTTCTTTTGTCACCATTACAGAATAACAATATGTCATCTGCAAAAAAAAATGTGAGTTGGTTGTATACCATTTTTGTTGATCATTGGAATGAGATGTTTTTTCTCCACCATTGCATTAAAAGCTCTACTGAGGACATCCTCTGCAATAACAAATAATAATGAAGACAATTGGTCTCCCTGCCTGAGACCTCTACTCACACCAAAATATCCAACCGGTCCACCATTGATCAATACATATATTTTTGATGATTTTAGAAGAATATGAATCCATTGAATATGATTTTCAGAAAAACCAAACATCTCATAGCTTGACATATAAATTCCCTTCTTAAAGAATCATAGGCTTGTGTGATATCTATTTTGAGACCAACATTACCTCCTCTCCCTTTAATTTCTAACTCACTGATTAACTCTGAAGATAAAACAATTTGATCTTGTATATTTCTCCCCTTGATGAATGCACCTTGTTGAGGGGATACAATGTGATGGATAATCTTGCTTAATCTGGTAGTGATGATCTTTGTAAACACTTTGAAGCTAAAGTTCATTAGGCCAATTGGTCTGAACTGATTAGCTTTTTTTGCATTCTTTACTTTAGGTAACAGAAGCATAAAGTTAGAATTCATACCAGATGGAAAAAATATTCTTGACCAACAATATTGAATGGCTTTCACAAAGTCTGCTCCAATGATCTGCCATGCCCATTTGTAGAACCAACCACTGAAACCATATGGTCCTGGAGCACTATCTGGGTATATCAAAAAAAAATCTTTTTTTTCAAATACTGCTTCGCAGATTTCTTCAGATGAAGGTGTAGCTTCCAGCATTTTATTCTCTTCAGGATGGACAAGAGATGAAATTATTTCAAAAATACTCTGTACTGGTTGAGTGTTTTGGCATTTAAACTTATCTTCAAAGTGTTGGATCAGTATATCATAAATACCTTGTTGACTTGAGATTATATTGCCTTCATTGTTCTCCATCTCAACAATAGCATTTTGAGCTTGCCTTATTTTCATTTTTACATGAAAAAACTTAGAATTTGATGCTCCTTCTTTCAACCATTTAACTCTTGATTTTTTTCTTGTTATAGCATTTTTTTTGTTGTGTAAGAATTTCTTGAATACCTCTTGATGTCACAAGTTTGTCCATAAGTTGTATATCTTAAGGATTTCTATCTGATTCCAAAGCTGCTTCCATAACATTTTTCTCAGCTTGTTGAATTTTGTGATTAACATCACCAAAAACATTCCAGTTCCAATCTTTTATAATTTGTTTCAATCTTTTTAATTTGGATAGGAAAAAAAAACCAGGATTACCTTTAATAGACAACTTCCAATTGTCTTCTACTAGTTTGAAGAAACCATCATGTTCTATCCATACTTTGAGAGCTCTAAAAGGAATATCAGCTGGTTTTGGAATTATTGCATTTGCTCCACACAAGTATCCATGGTCAGAGACACCTCTGACTCCCACTTTATATCCCCAACTAGGATTTTTTTCTAACCATTTAGTATTATAGAATGTTCTATCTAGATTGCAAACAATTCTTTTTGATCTTACTCTGTTGTTACACCAGGAATACTCCAATCCAGTTTTAGGTGCTTGTATTAATTCACAGTTATGAACACAACTATTGAATTCTAACATTGCAACTCTTAGTGGGCTTCTTCCACCTTTCTTTTCTTCAATACTCAAGACTGCATTAAAATCACCTAATATTAACCATGGTTTATTTAAATTGTTAATTTCCTCCAGAGTTGACCATAATGCTCTTCCATCCACTGTCAAACTTGCTGCATGAATACTTGTAATTAGAGAACCTCCCACTTCAATAGTAATTTCTTGACTTGTATTTGATATAACAATTAGATCAGAGATAGCTGCATTCCATAGTAACCAAATATTTCCCTTATTATTCTCAGTTGAATTATAAATTACTTTATTTTTCATTCTATATTACCTCAACTTCTTGATAGTGTCTTTTTTCACATTTATTTTTGGCCCTGATAGCCAAATCAAAGAAGGACTAAAATCTGCAATTAAACTTCTTAGTTTATCAGAGGCTAATGCTCTTCTTAATCCCCTGATATTTCAGTAAATTATTCTCATAGAGAAGATTGAGTTTGAGAAGTTTTAGGACTTCTCTTACCCTGAATTTTTTTGCTACCAATAATACCAACATCTTTGCTTTTGATCTCAGGCCATGAACTGGAAGCTGCTTGTTTCCTTGTGGTCACATTAGGCTTTATAACTCTTTCTTTTGGTATATGTTTATCTTTCACTTTCTCCACTGACTCTTGGGAAGTTGATGAAACAAGAATAATGTGAGGTTTCATATTGACTACATTTGTAATGCATGGAGCATTTGAGCAGAAATCTAAAAGTTTATGTACTGAAAGTTCAGGAAATTTCACATGTGATTTCAATGTACCTGTAAATTCTTCTGGAGGATCTTGTAAGATATGGAATCTACCTGAAGAGGGTTCTCCTCGTTGATGAATAGATAACTCAGTATTGTTCGGAGATTCTATAATGGTTTCTTTAAACTGTTCATAATTTTTTTTCTGGGAAGCAAATATCAAAACCAACAACTTCTTGAGATTGTTTTTTTCTCCATTTCTTCTTTGGCTTTTCCACTCCTTGTTCATGAGTATTTGATGTAGATGATTCACTTCTTTTATTTCTGCATTCAGCTACATAATGGCCTATCACTTGGCAATGGTACCAAATTTTGGCAGTTTAGGAATTTGTATTGCTTGTTCAAACTCACCATATTTGGTTTTAACCTCTATTTTGCATGGAATGAACTTTGCTAAATATATCTCCACTAATACACTGGAATAGTAACCAATTTCTTTCTTCAATGTTGTTTCATCAACTTTAATTTCCCTACCTAGTGTATTACCCATCTGTAATATGATATTCTCCTTCCAGTATGCAATACTAAGTCCTGGAAATATTACCCATACAAAAGTAGAAGTCGATTTTTGATTCTCTGGATTGAAATTAGGTTCCCATGCTCTGAGTTTAAGCTGCTGAGTTTCCACAATCCAAAGACCTTTCCATATATAGCTTCTATCTTCAAAGTTATCAAGCTTAATAATGAAGAATCCTTTTCCTAAGGGAATAAGATGAAGGTTACCTTTAAGTTTTCATTGTTGTCGTAAAGAGATTTTTGCTTCTTTCATCTTCAATTTGACAAAATCAAGTCTTCCAATTAAGCTAAATTTTCATTCATCAATATTGTTATCTATAATTTCAATAGGAATGAACATAGATGGAGTTGTAGAATTTTCAGGAGATTTACTAAAATTTGAATTTAGGTTCAGATTGGGACTCGAATGAGATCCCATTTCCGATTGATTACATGAAGAATTTGACATGATGAATAAAGATTTAATATTTAGATTCATCATTTTGATGGACACCAATCATCAGATTTGACCAATATTCACCTGAATTTATGATTAATCCACACAGAATACGAAAAAAAATATTCCGAGTTGAAGCTGAGTTGATCGCTGATTCATAGCTCTCTTCTCTCTCCTCCCAACTCTGTCTTTTCTCCTTCATAATGCGGGGGAGGTGCAAGATGATACTTTCTTACTCTATAGTGCTCAACCTGAAACAAATGAGCATTTATTCTTGCACCGTGATATCTCCTTTAAAGTATGGTCCTATTTCTTAGAAATTTTTGGTGTGAATTGGGTTCTTGGCGACAAGATAATGACTAACTTATGGGAATGGGGACCTAATAAGAGCGCTAATAGAGTAAAGCGAATCTGGAACTTGTTACGTGGAGTTTGTGGAAGGAAAGAAATGACAGATTGTACAATAACAAAGCAAAAAGTGTCAAGCAAATTATTGCAGCAGTCAAGTGTTTATTGTTCAATTGGATTATTAACTCTGATATGTTTAGAGGTTTTTCATTGTCCACTCTTATTTGTAATTGGGAAGCGGTTGTAAACACAAGTTTACAATCGCTTACTCTTGTAATCACTTTTTTTTTTTGGTGATCACACGTTTTTATATAAATTTTTGCCCTTTTTCTGACAAAAGAATAATCATTTCCCTAGCCAAGAATTGAACCAATCTGGTAAGTTATTTGTGTTACCAAACTCGAAGTTATTTGGGCCAAAAAGTTTCTGCCAAACAGAGTTGGGTCTCATAAGATATGAATATCAAGCCCACTCTTGTCTAACGTGGTTTGAAACTTTAATGCGCAACAAAAACAACGCCCACACACCAGACGGACTTCCAATGATGAGTAAAACGGAAAGGTGATTATCACTCTGCTTGATTGTATTTGATTCTTTCCTCAATACGTGTTTTGACAAAAATAAATAAATAATACTTATCTCATCAATTAGCATATGCAGCTGTTTTGGCAGCCACCATCATACACGCTTTGAGGCGCCTACAAAGAGAGTGAGAAAACGAATATGCATTGTCCTAGCTATAGCAACTAGTTCCGACGACTACCAAGCAGCTTCCAACCGCATGCAAAATCATAGGAGAAAATAGCGATTCTGTCTTCATTTCCCTCCCCCTGCAATTATTTTCCACGTTCACGCAGGTGATTAGTTCATGAAACATAATAAAATCACCCGCATGTGGACTAGTCAAACAGCTTCATTTCAAAGAATATCGAGTCACAAATATATAAAAAATTCATCCTCACATGCATGCTCGGTATTTTCTCTTCTCTCGGTAGATTTCAAAGTTTTCAAGTAGTAGAATGCGTGTAGCGGTATAGGGATAGTCATTTGCACGAAACTTTAAAACTGCGTACACTGCCAGACTCAGATCTAAGCTTGTTATTTTATCAGAAGAGAATACCAGTGTCCACATTAAATAATGCTCCTCAATTTCCATGGCACATGTTTGTAGAGGGTGTCAGGGTGGCGCTCAGCCGGTCATGACTCATCAAAGTTAATCCTATAATTGAGTCTTTATGACTAGAAAAGTTTAGGGCAAAGTTTATCACTTTCTTGTCCCAAAATTGCATGATTTTTTTTCTTTTTCTGATCATCAGCGTATAAAAGAGGATCATGCAAACATGCTAATATGTGACCGTGTCTCTCCACTTCGAGTATAATAGAATTTAATCTTATATGTAACATGTTCTGCATTTCAGGCATAGACAAGGCTTCACATGACTGCCAAATTGCGTATTTGTAATTATATGGCCATTACTCTTAACAAAGGATTAATTTAGAGAGATCTAAACTAAACCACAACAAACACCTACCCAATGCTTAGTTGTCTGATTATATTAGAAAAGATTGAATCTAATCTAATTGACTTCATATGCTCTTAGAAACTTAAAAAACCATAAAGCCAGTGGACAGGAATCTTATGAAATCGGAGACAACACAGACAGATCACTCAGTTATTCCTGTCATTTGACTCCTACTAACCATGTCCTGCCTAATTAGCATAATTAATTAATTAATTATGCTAATTAGCTTCATAATCTCATCACTATCAACATCTATATAATTTGACATTTATATTTGTTGAGTTACAAACGTCTAAAATTTTCAGTCATAGAGTTGTGAATTATGGGGCACATTAGCAAGATGGATCATCATCATCACCACCATCAGCATCAAGTTGTAGCGGTGGTAGCTGGGCAGCATCATGGTATCGCGAATAAACAGGTATTACCAATATGTGATGCGATTACCACTAGTAGAGCTATCATTGATGAAGAGAAGGATCATGATGGTAAGGTGATCAAGAGTAGTAGTAATGGTGGTGATGCTACTAGCAAGGTTAAAGCAATGACAAGAATGAAAATGGAATTGTTGAGATGGGCAGCGGTTGCTAAGCAACAAACAGAGAAAGGATCTACTTCGTCTGGAAAAACATCATTCATCAGTCGAAAGGTATGCACTGAATTATTAATGTGTTCTCCTTACTTTTCCTTGCACCAGTAGATCATGAGATCTCTTTGGACCTAAGGGTTATTTTCTTCTTTAATTCTCTGACGCCTAACAGCCTCGATATACCTCATTCTAGCAGTCACGAATTAACGTTAGATGTAGACCCAAGTTCTGCCACACAAAAAACTAGAAAAAGAAAAGTAATAATTCTGCCCCCAGCATTTTCATCCAAGGTGTCACTAACCCAAATTCTGGATCTGAAAATGGTGAACTATTTTGGAAACGGGAAGTCACAGGTCATGCAAAAATAAATTAAAAATATTACATTTTTTTGGGAAAATTTAGTAGAAAATTTTAGGAATAACAAGCAGAATAGTAATTATCTCCATTTGTGTAATTGTCCATTGCAAAAGTTTTGTGGAGATAAAATTGAAAAATATCATATTTCGGTCGTTCCATTTTGGATGATGTTTTAGGGCTATTTTCTTGTTCCACATACTCGAAAGTCTTTATATCTTTTCGCAAAATTATCAACAACTTCCTTACATTTTGTATAGACTATGGTTTATTTTTTTCAATTAATGTTTAGAGATTTCTTTCATGAAATAGGTGGAAAGTCTTCTTCTTTTCATTTCTTAATCTGCGTAAAAATTCCAAAACCACCATCTAAAGTGGAGCGAAAGGAACAATTTTTTACACTTATTTACTGAGTAAAATATTTTATTGACTTTTTGAAACACGAACATAGAAACAAATATATAAAAATTCTAATTGACTTGTTGGCGTAAATACAAACACTATTACCAGTTTTCATAGAGCATCGTTTCTCCCCCCATGGAAAGTCCTAGCTAACACAATTGCTGATTTTCATATCGTATAATTTTTTCCACCATGAAAAGTCGTGGCTCTGGCTCTGTCATAAAAATATCAATATTTGTTGATCAGTTTTGGATCATTAAATCTGATGTAGTACTGCATAAAAAATCTTGTATAAAGTATTTGATGCAACAAGTATGTTGGATAACAAATTCTATAGCACACAAATTCTTGTCGTGTTCTTTTCGTATACCGTATGGACATTTATTACATTTGGCAACGGTTAATTCCTGACAAAACTATCATGACTATTATGATTTTTTTTGCCGGAAATGAAGGTGGCTTACTTCCGTAACAGGGGAAATAATACAATTAAAGCACTAAGAAACATCGGGAGCGATGATCGTGAAGATGTTGGTAGTTTAAGCTCTCCAAAAATCAGTTTCAAATGGGATGTAGTAAGCAGTTGTTCAACTACTAATTCTATATCAGCTTACTCCACAATGTCTCTACCAATTACCTCCAATATCAAATCCAAATATCATCATCGTCACGATATTAAAACCACTTATAAGCCATCCTCATCTTCCTCACCATCCAACTTCATAATTGCCACTCCTACTCATGTTGCAGCTGCAGACAATCATCATTATAAGGATAACTTCGTTTCGACTTCTTCTTCTCCAACATCGTCACAATATAATAACAGTCAACGCACTTCTAGATTTGGAAGTTGGATCACCACGGATGATGAGTGTAAGATAATATATATATATATATATATATATATATATATATATATATCTCATCTAGCTCATTTATTACTCTATTTTTTAAACTAAGATTTGAGTGCTTCCAAGTTTCGAACTCAAATTGTTGGTATCATCGTCTAATGATTTTGTTACTGTGCTTTTTAATTGCAGTCTTGGTGTTGGAGTTGTGATGTTGATGAGTAAAATGAAGAATAGATACATCGATGGAGTGTTGGAAGTTGGTCCTATGGATTTTTAAATGAAAGGGTCGATTAAGAGCATTAACATTTGATCCATAAGTAGGATTTTAAGAACTTTATTTATTTAATCATCATTTAAATATGCTTTAAGAGAAGTGGTACAATTGTAATTAATTTTGAATAATCTTAACTGTTACTGGTACTGCTCTTCAATGGTCAAGGATTACTGTTGACAACATATAAATACACCGTCAAAAACAATAAAGTTCAATTTTTAGTCCAAAGTAGCTGATAGAAGATTGAAATATGAATCATCAACATAATGTCTCTTAATGACAAAATCCTTACGTTGCTCTTCTTCAGCAAAAGTAAAGTTCAATTTTTTTTAACCTTGTTGATAAATTTCAAAATAGATTTACAAACTAAAAGTCTAATTCTTAATTAGCCTAGTGAATTTTTCTTAATCAACCTGTTGTATGGTTGTTTTTCTTAATCCTAACAAGTTAATTGATAGGCTTGATTCAATTCATATGAGATTTTGGTGGAAAACCTCACACTAAGCATGGCATCTTCCAAAAAAAGCTGGAATCATATTGCTCAGCCTAAAGATCTAGATGGTATGGACATTAAGAAAACTGTTATTCTAAACAAAGCTTTGTTGTCTAAGTTAGCTCCGAGAATGATTTAAAAACCTAATAATCTCTGAGTACAAATTCTGAAATCCAAGTACTTTAATGTTAATCCAATGCATGATCGATGATACTATAACTTCAGGATCTTGGATCTGGAAGGGTATTTCTCAAGACCTTGAGATTGTCATAAAGTTTAGTTGTTGGGAAGTGATGATGGTTGGAACATTAGTACATGGAAATTCAAGTGTATTCCTAATAAGCATGATCTCTTAAACTCAAAATTTGTTTATGCAAGTATGAAAATTGCCAATAGACACTGATACTAACAAACATAATTTTAACATCTTAAGTTTTGTATTTGAAAATAATATTGTGCGAGAAATCTATTTATACTAAAAAAAAAATTCTGGAAATGACAAGTTAAGATGAAAACCTAGTAATAATGGTCAGTTTAGTGTTAAATCTCTTATAGGGTGTTGTTAAGTGAATCTAATAATAAACTTAACCTGCAAATCAATAGTTTTCTAAATTGGAATGTTTTTTGTAAGACTAAATTAAATTTCTCCAGAATTCTTAATTTCATGTGGAAATGTATACGAGGTTGTATTTTTACTATTGTATTTCTACAATAATTTTGATGGTAGTTGTTGTTTATGTGTAAATGATTTGGAATCTATGCAACATATTTTTATTGACTATCACATACAAATAGATGTTTGTGTTAGAGATAATGATTGGTTGAACCCAGAGGCATTAGTATGTTGTCATATTTTAGTTTCCAAAACTATTTCTTGATTTGTAGTCTACTGAATTCAACTTCAAAATACATTAGATTAGGTAGTAGAGTTTATGATTCATTCAAGTTACTCTTGGAGACTAAATATTGAAGATCACAAAAAGATATCATTTGAAGAAAAGGTTAGTAACGAAGGATAATTTTCCTTTTAGACTTTTTTCTCTTATATCTATCTTTCAATTGTGGAAAAGTCAAAAACTTTACTTACGAATGACATTCAAAGAAGGTTCTTATTATCGACCTCTAGCATTGACTAAGCTTAGTGAGGTTTCATAATCCAATCTCTTGTTTGATTAGATATGAACTCAAGAATCAAGAGGGAAAAATCCAGTGAGATATAAAATTTTGAGTTCGCAAACTTGACATGTTGAGTTCACGAATTTAACCTAGAAAATTTTCTAATATAAACTTTTTGTAACTTGAGTTCAAGAAAACCTAACATGTTTAGTTCGTAAACCTAAGTTAACATGAATATTCCTGGTGGCTTTTTATATCTTGAGTTCGTGAACCTAGGTTAACAGAATTTTTTCCTAATAAATTTTATCTTTGTTTTTTGCATTTGTTGATTGTTTAACCATTATATATATATATATATATATATATAATTTTTTAGGAGAACATCTTGAATAATCAAAATAAGAGCTAGGTTCAGAAAAATCTCATTTAATCTTAATCAAGACTGTGTTGGTATTTTTAATTCAATTAAAAGAATTCAAGAAAATAAAGCTTTGCGAGTTAATTTGGTGAAAATCACCGAGACATGTCTTCTTTTGAACGAGAGAAATAGTCGAAAGCTATATATCAACTTTGTCAATGCTCAAACAAAGTAATAAGTAGAAGATGAAATAGATGGATGAAGAAGACAAACTATAAGATATGTTTTATTAAAGGACCAAACATAAATTATCAATATAAAAGAAAATATTTAAAATATTATATTAATTGTAATATCAGATCTACAAATATGTTCATCTCGATGATATTACATCTACGACATACATATACAAGTTCATATGTATTGTTACATGACTATGCGCGTAGTAGTATGACTCAATATTAAATTCTGTAACTCCTGCGTGAAAGTGATGGATGCACAAACATCACTCAAGCCATATTAGATATAATAGTTCTAGAATTAAAATAATAGTGATGTCTACCAAATTGAATCAGACTACTCGCTAAAGACAATAACCTCACACTTGTCTCAGATATGTTCCGCGATAAGCTTCGAAGAATGCGAAGATCCACTATATAGTGTTATGACCAAGGCTTGTTAGGAAACAAGATCTACCAAAATTGAAAATCAAAATATATTCTATAAATTTCATTTCGAATTTAGCAAAGATACTCACATCATATGGTTATATCGATTCAACTTGTAACATTAATACTTGAGATATCTTAAGTATGACAACCAGTATTATCTAGTTGAAAAATTCATGTATTTTGGTAAATTAGTCAACTAGTTATGTGCAATCTTCTGGGAAGGAAAACACATCAAATTTCGATACTAAAATAGTAAAGGAAAGGTATCTCAACAATATTAATAGGATCTCGCCTTGAGTAGCAAAGGATTAAATTAATATCATTAATAATATAACTATAATTCAATCTATCAAAGGAATAAATTAATATCATTAATAGGATCTCTCCTTGAGTAGCAAAGGAATAAATTAATATCAACAATATTAATAGCATACATGACCTAAAATCATAAAATGACATTATTACACAACATTGTAAATCCATAAAATGGTTCCTTATAAAAATCATTTCACTACCTTTATCATCTTCTTCCCTAATCCTTTGATACAAGTATAAAGATTCACTAACCAAAGTCTTTATATTACTTAATTAGAAGTTATCGAACTGAAATCATACTTTTCATAAAACCCCAATAATTAAGCAAACCCTAGTTTAGAAATGTCAACAAAATAAAACTAAAACCATATTTTTAAAATATTTTATATTTACAACTTACCTAAATACCTACTTGATCTTCGATTGATTCATATAACAGATGTTAGGTGTGGAGAAATCTGAAAGTTCAATTTAAGCCCTAATTGTAAAACACACGAATCCACCACTGAGAAGAAGATTATTAATTACACAGCAGATGAGGAACCAAAAATTTACACAATAGTTGATGACCAATTACACAACGATCTTCAGCTTCCCAAGAAACCACGTCTCTCGACTCAATTTTTCAGCAGAAGCAGACTGAAAGACCGAAGTTCAGGGACCAAAACCTATTTGAATAGATAAAATAAAGAGAGAGAAATATCTTGTGTGTCTATGTAAACTATTAAAACATAAATTCACACGTTGTTGTGCGCACATTGCACCAAGATATGTCATCATGGTAAATATATTGTAAAATTTGTCCACTTTGTTAAACATTGTTCGCAACATTTTTGGTAATTTGCAACATTTTTGGGAATAAGCAATAAAAAACAGACATTGTTAAATACGTGTTCAATATTTTTTGACACATGAAGTTTCCTATTCATCTTGCGCTTATTTCGGAATATAAAAGATCAACAATGAAACTCAGATATTTCAAAATATGCAAGACTTGGAACCTGTCATGGGATTGGTGCTAATATTGGTCCTAAATGAGATTTGTACCCAATTTTTGTTTGAGTTACGAAGGTTAATATACAAGCTGAAACAAACTTTAATACATGTCAACTAAACTGCTTTCTAATAACATGTTTCAAAGTTCATATTTTCAACTAGATAAACATATACACTCTTCCGATAGTTCACCACTAATAAACATTAATGCTGAGCCGAAATCACAAAAGTATACAAAACTATACTATGTAACTCAATAAAATAAGTTGTAGAAACAATTAATGTATATCCTTCCTCTTGAAACTTTGATCATATGCAATGATTAAGTCATCAATATATTAAAGCCATGTAAATCGCCTTCACACATTATATTTTAATGAATACGAATTATAAGAATTAGATTTCATGTTTTTCTAGGTTAAAAATGAAATTAGGGGTTCACTATGTTTCTTGTTTAATCATGTAGGTCTTCATAGAGGGATACTTTCTTGAATCTTCTTCGTGGGATGATTTTTTTGGTGTTCTTTAAAGCCGTAAATACACCTGCAAATTCTGATATGAGTTATGTTGTGGTGGAGACCCACTTGGAGCGTCCAGGGCTTGTCTACGGGGTTCTTAATGAAGAGATGGAAGGGTTTGCAATATATGTCTGCGACCAAGACTGAACAATCTTGAGCTATGAAACCATTTTCTTGTTCCACATTTAGTTTTTTTCTTTGTTTGTTATGCTCATCACAGTTGAGGTTACTATAATTTTGTTAGAAAACCCACGTCTTTGCTTGCTTTTTTCAATACATCTTCAGGTCTTGAATGAATAATTAGAGAAAGCCTCAATGTTTCTATGTCCTAAGTCTGACATAATGAAATTGACTTTAGTAAGAAATTTAATCAGTAAGTTCCGAAACTAAACTTGACATACCAACGCTTGGTGGTTCAACTGAGCAGTCCTCTAACAATCTCCCTTTTTTCAATTTCAGTGATAAAACTCCTTACATATGAAGAACACATGATTAACAAAAAATTACAAAAACATAATGTTTTCTTCACATACTTGATCCAAAATTCGACAGCTTGTTTGCCTGCATGTATTAAAAAATAAATGTTGATGTTGAAGCGTCCAATAATTGTTCTTATTATTCTCATAAAGGTAAGCATGGATGATCCACTCTGAACATAACCGTTATATTAGTAGCACAATGTCAATACATTATAATACTACTTAGATCATGATATGTTTATATCCTTTAGTTAATACTTTATCTCTTTTCTGTTAGATACGACTTAAACCAAAACATATAGCTATTTTACCTCCTGACAGTGTTAGTACAGACTTATATGTCATTGCATACTAGATATAACCAAGTTATCTGAACCATTCTATATATTTCTCCCCTTTTTTTGTCATCAAAAGTGACAAAGGTCCGAAAAATACACCAAGATATTTTGAAAGAAAGTTCAAGTTTGAAAGAAGTTGATTCAACCTATACGGGATTAAGACAAACCGGAGGTATAACATACCACCAATTTGATGAGCCTACAAAATTAACTTAGTTTATCATCAGGAAAGAGATTAACGAGAAGAATTATTCCCTCAATTCGATAACCTAACTAAGATCAGAATTAACCCAATTACATATCAGGAAACTAGTTATCAAAAATTATTCTTCCATATAATTTCCACAACCAAACTCCCCACAAAGACATATCATTTAGAAGAAAACCAACAATAACTCTCTCACCATGTGTGTCATTCTCTGACATAATGAGAATAACCATAAGAAAAACTTTACTAGAGAATTCTAATAGATTAATCTCAACGCCATTTACGAACATTGAGACAATTTTAACCGATATGACTTAACATACGAAAATTTCACAGAGTAGATAATGCAGTAGTTACACAAGAGTGTAACCACTAGTAGATCAATACTACGAAAAATTATCATAAAGCTTGTTTTATTTTTAGTTCATAAAACTTAATAGATTTAACTTTTGAGCATATATGAGATATCATTTCAAATCACAAAAAATAAATGACACATATATCACATAAGACTTTGCAATACATTAAACTAATAATGATTAAATACTGCAAGTTCATCTTCCAAAAACTCTAGAATTTAAATAAATAAATCTAAAAACATGCAAGATGAAATTCGTTGGAAATATCTTGTGTACTCACCATATTTGCTACACCAAACCCTAGTTATCATTCTTGAACACGAGAATAAATTCTCACAATAAGTTTCCTAATACATACACGAAAACAAAATAAGTTAGATTTTCCAGATTTGTCATTAACTGTATCCACGAACTCTTCAGAGAAAATATCCTCATTGAGAAGATCATAAACATGAGATTTCATGAGAACGGGGTCAACAAAAACCTTTTTCAACTCAGTTTGTAACATGTATAGACCTTTTAGTGTTTCAACAAGTTACAACTTTGCTTTCTCAAATTGTTTAAGAAAATCATAAACAACATTAGCAGAGATCATCCCTTCATGCTCAACATCTTGATGATCATAGGCGAAATAACAATTCACACTAGGAAGGTCTTCACATGATTCAACCACTTCGTCATCAACCATAGTTCTCTTCTTTCATCTTGTTTCAATACCACCATAAAAGTTAATAGTTTCTTCCATGCTTTTAAAGATTCGTCACATAAAAGAAATGCTTGGTTTCAGATTTCCTTGGATGGGAATTTCTAAACACAAGTTAGGGTATAGACACAAGTTTGTAAAAGGTATTCTCTGGGTAGAGAGTCGGTTCATGACCTTTCCTATAAAGTATGATTTTTATATGGAAATTCCAAAGACCAGATAATTACCTAGGGTACACAACGTCCCTAAAAAAAATTAAAACAAGGACTTTTTCAAAGAAAAACATAAATCTTTAGAGAGCACAAAATATTTTTCAGTACTACAATTTTCTACCTTTTTCTATAATATATGTTCCTTCTTGAATATAAAATAGTTCTTAGCTCAATAAATAAATGAGTTTAGAGCATAATAGTATTAATATTCGATGGAAAAAAAGATTGAATGCTTATCTTTTCTGGAACGTGGCTCAACGGGAAATTTTAGCAATCTTGTCAGATAGGGATGATCATATAAATACGTAAAGGTTGCAATATGAAAAAGATTATAGATCATCCACACAAAGTAATATTTTACAAATAGCACATCTGTTACACAACAATTCCTTATCCAGCAGGATTTTTATGGATAAGGTACCAAAACCTGTGACTGGTTTGCACTAGGGTGAGTCAAACTCTCACCAGAGGGATTATGCTGATATTTAACCTTGTTTTTACCTCTTAATTTTGCATAGAAAATTCTTTTTGGACACGAAAAGTGATCATATAAATTATTGTTACCATGGAAAGATACAAGATTAGAATCCTTAGCTGAGGCTGATTGTCTGGAAGACGATGACAGTTTATCAATAAGATCTTTATATCCTGTAATGATCAAATTCATGTTAGCTTGTTGAACCGTTTCATATATGTAAACACCAATTTTCTCAGGAGGCATATGAGCATCCTTATTAAGCCATATTTGTGACGGATTTTATAAGTTCTTCTTTGACCGATTTTGCATACTGCCTTTTTGACTTTTTCGAAAATTTGTGGACCAAACAGAACTGGAATTCCTAGAAGAAAATTTGGTTGAATTTGTTTTCACCCCAACTGGTTTAGACATCCGAATATCAGTCACGCCCTTCAGAATTAAATCTAAGGTATTTTGGAGTCGTCCAAGCTGATAGTTTTTCAACCTCAGTTTACACTTTCTTTGAACATGTTCTTTAGTGTTGAAATAAAAGCACACTTTCTGAATTTCAATAAAATCATAATAGGTAGTCTTATCATACTCGTTTTGTGAAGAAATCTTCCTTATTGGAAACTCATATTTTTCTTGGTCGGAATAGGTACTAGCACTTTGTTTATCAGTTTCTGAGTGAGATTTTTTTATCTTATCATGAACAACTGGTATTCTTATTTTTTTATAACTCATAGTTTTTTTTAGAAGCTATGTTCATGGTAGTTTCTTTAGATTCACTATCGCAACGTGGAGTACTGTTCTTACTCATCAATCGTTTGATCTCTAAGGAATTATCTTTAAAGTTTAGCCTCGAGTGAAATAATTTTCAATTTCACTTCGACATGTTCTTCAAGAAGAATCTCTGTTCTAGAATCATGTTCAGAAATTATACCAATGAGATAATTGCCTTGTGTTTCAGCCGATTGACCTCAGAAGGATTAAAATCCTACACGTTTTAAAATTTTAGTACTTTTTTTGGCTGCTTCCTATTCTATTCTTAAGTCAGACTCATTAGTAATATAATATGGATAATACTTATCAATATTCAACTGTTTTATGAGAACATAGTGTTCATCTATATGAGAGTTCAAAAATTCAGACTCTTTTACAGAATCCATAAAAACAATTTCATTTAAACTAGTGGGACGTTTATCAGAGATTTCGTCTCTGTCCATATAGTCAGATTGCTTCAAACACAAACTTATTAGGTCTTTCACGTGTTTGCTTGCTCTTATACTAGGGTTGTCAATGGCACTTAACGAAACAGACAGTGGCTCGGCCGCTATCGTTACGTTTAACGTTAACGGATTCCAATGGAAATCTGAAATTCAATTACGGTTCCGTTATGTTGGAATTATCGGATATCAGATATTTTTCAGATAAAATCCTGTATGCCACAAAACACAAAAATACATGTAGTGCAACTACCACACAAAACAAGTTCTAAATTTAAAAAAATCAGTTCTAAATCCATACCACACAAAATAAAAATATACAGGTGTTCCATATGGACCAAATGACATGTTCATATGTTCTTGCATAAGAAAAAACAATCAAAGAAACTCCATGTTCTTACAAAAGAAAATACAAAAGAAACTCCATCTTCATGTGTTGCAACCTGTAGTGCAACTACCAACTGAAAATGCTTTGCTCCTTAGTCCTTCATGAATCCTTACTTCTTACTCCTTAGTCCTTAACTTCTGCATTTTCAAAGGAAAATAAAAAGTGTTAGTTAAGCTGGCAATGGCAGTGCAATAAATATAAAATCAAATGAAAGATTAAGATGAAAGGAAAGTTACCAGTAATATAACTATCACTTTCACTGAGATCTGGCAGCCAATCACCCAATCAAAGCAATGCTTGAACAAGTTTTGTAGCTAATGAACTCCTATGAGATGTGAGAACCCTACCACCAACACTAAACATTGATTCTGATGCTACACTTGTCACTGGAATAGACAATACATCTGTTGCAATGTTTGAGAGAGTTGGGTACTTAGGAGCATGATTCTTCTACCAACTTAAGATATCAAACCTCATTTCTTCAGCGGATGTACCTTTGGGAAGAACTGGTTCTGCTAAGTATGTCTCCAACTCTGACTTCTGAACCTAAAACACATTGTTTTCCATCATAAAATCATCATAACCAAATTCATTTGATGTTAATGTAGTTGTAGAGATCTCAATTCCAGATGGATTCATTCCACTATCAAAATAATCTGGAGTTGTAGTGTTGGTTTCATAAGCAAAGTAAACATCATTAAGTGAAAGCTGAAATTTGTTATAGTGACTTTGATAGTTCTTCACACCATGTACTTGATAGTTTTTCAAATAGTGATTGTAGTAGTGGTAAAAACTGGGTCTTTTCAGACTTGTGAAGAAAACAATTTTTATAGATTTAAATTAAACAGGCAACTAAATAAAATAATTCAAAGTTTTGGAGAAAAATACCAAGACTAGGATTCCACCATTGACCAAATAAATAGTAAACTCTAAATAATATTCATGCAATTTTATCTTTAAAAATAATTCTAATATTTGCCTCAAGTATATTCTTGAAGTAATAGTTGTAATCAAAGAGTATAAAACATCAAAAGTATTTAAAACCCAGCATGCTTCATCAAATTAATTCACAACTATTCAATAAGAACTAATATTTCAATTCAATCCCATGCAAATAATCAAATAATAATATTGCAAATAAATAATAAAATTAGAATTATACCAAGTAATGTGGAACAATGGCTTCCTCCGTCGCCTTGGATAATGGGTTTAGCTCTTCATGGTAAAAACACACACAAAATAATCACTCATGGCTGAATAGGTGTTTTTATTGAAGAAATAAGATGAAACAGAAATTCGCAACGCTGTAGAAGTGTTACAGCGTCGCTGTTACAAACAGATGATGCTGTTTATATACGATAATAATGATATGCTGTAGATAAACGACAGTTTGATTTCGCTGTAAGCACTGTGGAAAAACGACTGACTCTGCGAGTCCGTTCTTCCTTCTTCGTCTTCCTCCTCGAGCAGCAGCAGCAGCAGCAGGTATGATTTCTGTTCTTCGTTTCGGCTCTGAAATCTCTCCTAATTCTCTCCTCCGGGTTTCTACCCCTTCTATGACAAAAAACCCACTATATATAGCCTTCAGATTCCCTAGAAACTCGATCAAATTCGAGAATAAATCTCTTATTCTTCACGTGCAGTTTTAACAATAATTCCATCTGTCGATCTTTGTATGCGTCTGTTAGTTATTCTATTGCTCCCAAAATCTTCTCTGACTTGAACTCAACTGTTTTGAAGTATATCCCACGCAAGAATCTCTCCCAAATCTTTCAAACCAATTCAAAAACCTAAAACAGGGACCGTGTGCACTGTCTTGACTTTGTGTGGATTTTCTGACTTATCCAGCCCAATTAGATGGGTATAATCGCTTCTAACAGGTCCCTTATGTCTTGTAGAGTCCGTGGGTACCAAATTTGCCCATTGAATCGCCTGCTAGGTCGCTCAAATCCTTGATCCAAAACTGTTGACGCTGCTGCCTTTTTTCCCGCCAAAATCCAGTTTTGAAACTTTGAAGATGACCTCCCCCTATCCAGTTCCGGTCTCCCTTTAGCAGATGCCTGTAAATGGGTCACCCCTTAGTAATTAGGTTACCCCTTATCCAAAATGAGAGTCCGTATAGTCATTTTCTCCCACGGGCGCAAAAACCATTTTTTAGCCAATTTCGCCGCAAAAGCTTTATTCTTCCAAAAACACCTACAAATACATAAAATAACCGAATAAGTACAATATCGAGTACTAACAATATATACAAATGAGCTATGTTAGACACATAAATGCGTCTATCAAATACCCCCAAACTTATTATTTGCTAGTCCCGAGCAAATCAAATAGAAAATAAAATCCTAACTCACTGTCGCAGGCATCGTCGATTGCATTTAGCGTATGCAATAAGCCTTTAAACCCCTAGGTGGCCCTAGTGGCCGAGTTATAGTCTTGGGAGGGCTTACCAGAGATATACCCACAAAACCTGTACTCCTAATTGGTCACAAGTATCCAAAGAGCTATGAGGACATACATATTCTCAACCTATCTCCAAGTAAGTAGAATGCCAGAGAAATTAAAGGTGTCAGCTCTAAAGCTGACTGAAGAAAAGGGGAGACACATCTGCATGACTGCTAGATAAAGAGATATCCGCTATACAGCTAGATAAACATTGTAAGATGCGTCCGCTGCTTTACAACTGGATAAGATTAGGAGAGATATAAAAATGAGAGGGACATCTGCTATACAGATGGACTAATTACGTGTGATGAGTTAAACCAGTGCTAGAAAGATCTTGTGCCAGATTGAAAGCAGACTAACAAAGCAACCAAAATGCATCTTTCTTCGACTCTCTCACAGTGCCCAGTAGAAACAACGCCTTCTTCGGTCTTCAACTGTTGATGATAAACTATCGAACCTCATAGAACCTTGACAATTAACTCTTCTCTTCGATTTCTTGCTTGACTTATAAATTTCTTCTTCCCTATGGCCTTATTGAACAAAAAGAACGTAATGATGTTTCATATTTTTTTTTTTATTTTTTTTTTCTTCTTTTTTTTTTCAATTTTTTTTTTCATTTTTTTTTAAATAGAAAAAATTACAAGACAAAAATTTACATGGCCATGAGAGAAGGACTTTCAAAACTTGGCTCTTCGCAACTTGTGATGTCTTGGTATCATGGATTCTAACAACTTATATCATTTTCTCTTGTAACTTCTTATAACTAAGTCTTCAACTTTGATTTTTGAATTATTCTTTTCTATTGTTGCTTCTAAACCTTAAAACGTCTTCACTTTCTTCATAGATTTTGATGTCGCTCCGCTTGTTGATGATGATAAGTTTCTACTGAGAGAGAGTTGTAATCTAGTAACTAAGACTACATTGTGAGGTTGCTTTGTCTTTCTGGCATTTCCTTCTGACCTACTTGCCTTTCCATCATGTATGGTTAGGTCCATCACGGTAACCCTCTAAAAGGAACAAGTTCTCTCCTGAATTTCAAGGATCTCAATGTCTTTTTCTCTAATGTCTCAATAGGTTGTTATCTCTAGCATTCCAATTTCTATCTTTTCGGTGAGAAACAATATGTAAACTTAGCTAACCGGATACCATGTGACGCTAGAAGTTTCAAAAGTGCAACACAAAAGTTTCTCCCATACCCCCAAACTTAAATCTAACATTGTCCTCAATGTTCTAAAGATGAAATTAAAAGCATGAACAAGGAGAAACTATTACCACTGGGGGGGAAAAGAAATAAGGAAGGATATTACCGTATCACATGAACGCGGGAGCCTCCCAGTAAATGCTAAATTTGTAGTCATTAGCTAGACATCAAATACCTCTAAAAGAATTGTCACCTTCCAAAGTCGTATACCAACAGTCGAAACAATTGTGGGTCCATAAGACCAAATAGAACTGCCACGAATAGGAGACAAATGCTTAAGATCAGAAAAATGAGCAGATAGAGCACAACCTGATCTAAAGTTTCTCGCAAGACAACTGGATTTATCTGAGGTGCCCACTTGGGCTTCATATGAGTGTCTCGTCAAACAGATTCATCCGAAAAACGGGTCTCTAACATATGGATTTTCTCCTGGACAGTATCAGGCGGATCAGGTTGTGGAGTCTGAATAGACTCAAGCGATACCTCAGATGCACTAGGCTTGAGTCCCAAGTTAGGGACTTCTACTGGGGATAATTGACAATCTCTACCCCCAAATTTAGGGTAATCACTATTCTTCGTAAGACCTTTAACTATGGCTTGAATTTCCGGATCCGGAGAGTATTTAAAATACTCTAGAGCTTCTTCTAGTTCACTACCCCCAAACTTAGAGTTTTGGGTGTCTCTAGATAAACTAGTCAAAATATTCCTAATTTCTAGACCATCCGGTTCCTGAAAAAGGTCAATTGCTTTCTCTGAGTTATAATCAGGTGGTTCATCCTCTAAATTATTTTGAGGTATACTAGCTATAGGACTTATATGTTTCATATCCTCTATGGTCATCCCTAGAGTTTCCTTATTGTGTTGAAGCACAGTTACTGGCCTAATCTCATGATCACTATCCAAATTGGAAGTTATAGGCAAAATCTCAGATGGGCCTACAAAAGCATAATTGGGGTCCAACTTAGAAGGATCTTTAGGCTCTTCTAAATAAGGGCTTAAGGTAGATTCGGTAGCTAGTAATGGTTCAAACCTAGATTTCCATCTATCGGTATCTAACATAGGAATAGAATCCAACAGAGCATTTACTTGTTCAATGTTGCTATCATCGTCAAAATCCATGATAAAACGGGCTAGACAACTCTCTAATGGATCTTCCGATTCGGTGTTTGGTACAGACTTCGGAACTAAGGTTCCTATCATGTTGACCTCTTCAATGCACGTGTCATCTAGCTCAGAATGTAGCTTATTGACATTAAAAATATTCAACTCAATAGTCATATTACCAAAAGATAGATTCATAATACCATTTCGACAGTTTATGATCGCATTAGACGTGGCTAAAAACGGGCGACCTAAAATCACTGGTATTTGGTTCTCTGGGTCTGGGACAGGTTGGGTATCTAGGATAATAAAATCCACTGGATAAATAAACTTGTCAACCTCTATGAGAACATCCTCTATCACACCACGAGGAACTTTAACGGACCTATCAGCTAACTGAAGTGTTATCTGGGTAGGTTTCATCTCACCAAGTCCTAGCTTGAGGTACACATGGTATGGAAGTAAGTTCACACTGGCTCCTAAGTCAAGCAACGTTTTCTCAACACGGTACTTACCTATTGTACAAGCAATGGTAGGGGACCCTGGGTCTTTATACTTAGGAGTAGTGGTATTCTGAATAATAGAACTCACATGACTAGCTATGAAGGCTTTCTTCTGGACACTGAGCTTACGCTTTCGCGTACACAAGTCCTTAAGGAACTTGGCATAAGAGGGAATCTGCCTAATTTCATCTAATAATGGAAGGTTGATATTAACCTGCTTAAAAACCTCCAATATATCATTAAAGTTGGACTCCCTCTTAGTCGGAACTAGCAGCTGGGGAAACGGGGCTCTGGGAACAAAGCCGGGCTTAACAGGACCCTCATTGGTCTCTTTGGAGACTCTATTAGTCTCCTCATTTTCTGGCTCAACAGGGTGAACTACAGCATGTTCACTATCAGGCATGGCAACCTTGTTGTCAACTTTCTTTCCACTCCTAAGGGTTGTGACAACATTCACATGATTGTACGATTTCTTTCCTTTTGGGTTGGGATCAGTACGACTAGGGAACCTTCCTTCTTCTCTCTCACTTATGAACTTAGCTATTTGTCCTACTTGAAGTTCTAATTTGGCAAGACTCTGGGAATTATTCTTCAATTCTTGCCTAGTTTCTTGTTGAAATCTCATGTGGTTCTTTGTTAGCATTTCATGGTTATTTGCTAACATAGTGAGAGTATCCTCTAAGGTAGAGATCTTTTTCTCGGAAGTGTTTTGAAACTGGGTTTGACCTGAAGAGTTCTTAAAACCAAAACCTGGGGGAGGCTGAAAATTGCTAGACTGGCCTTGACTCTGGCCCTTAGACCAAGAGAAATTAGGATGGTTTCTCCAACCAGGGTTGTAGGTTTCTGAGTATGGGTCAAACTTCTGACGGTTCTCAAACCTAGCATTGTTATAGACAGCATGGGCTTGCTCTTCACTAACCTGACCTTCCCAAAATGAATTATCGGGCTCTATTACACAACTAGAGACTTGAGAGGCTCTATTAGGTTCAACAAGGGACCTATTTTTAGACTGACCCATTTCCAAAGCTTCTAACCTTCTAGATAAAGCAGCAAACTTAGCATCTGAACCAAAACTCGTATCTACCATATTGGTGCTACTTCTATTGACCAAGAGTCTTTTAGGGGGTTCAACACAAGATTCCCACTGTTAGGATTTTTCAGCGATAGCTCCTAAGAAGGTAAAAGCATCATCAGCATTTTTACTAGTGAACTCACCAGCGCACATAGATTCAACCATGGCTTTGGTCGAATAGTCTAAACCATCATAAATAATCTGTACAAGTTTCATATTATCAAATCCATGGTGAGGACACTGAGATAGGAGATCATTGAATCGCTCTAAAAACCTATAAAGAGACTCTCCCTCTTGTTGCACACTAGCACTAATTTTCTGCCTAACAGCTGCAGTTTTATGCTTAGGGTAGAATTTCATATAGAAGGCAGCGATAAGTTCCTGCCATGTTTCTATGGATTCAGACGGTAGGTTGTTAAGCCAGGATCTAAAACAACTCCAATGCCCATCAAAGTATTACTTTCTTTCCAATAGTTATCAAATGTTGACCTCATATTTTTTCCCATGTCTATGATATACTCATGCTCACTTAATTCCCAGGCATTAATGCACTTATTAACTTCTTGCACCCCATTATAATACAAATTTGTTTTAGGATACTTAATCTCAACAAATTTGGTTGAAATAACATCAAATAATTCCAAACGTTCACATATATGTATTCCTTGTTTCCACTGCTGAGAAGTTGGTAGTATGTTAAAGGCATTATCCAAATCAGCTATCCTAACAAAAGCTTTTCTCAAAGAAATTGCATCTTTAAGCATCTTCAAGGTGGAGTTCAACCTGGTATCCACATCTAAACCAACAAACCTTGAAGCAGGAAGCTTAACTTAGGTAATAACACATTCAAATCTCTCTTTTCTAGCCTGACTTGACTTGACATATTTCACACACTCTCTAATTGCATTTATAAATGGAGCAGCTATTTTCATTCCACACAACACAATCTAGTGCAATACATGATTACTACACCTCATTTGGAACAAATCCCCGTTAAGAACTAGACAATCTTTGTTATTAATCCATGACTTCAGATTTGCTATCATAACATCATTGGATATAGTGTTGTCAGCAGCTACATCAAAAAGTTTATTATCTATGTTCCAATCTAGAGCTACTGATTTCATTACAGATGCTAGAACTTCTCCAGTATGTGGTGATGGCACTAAAATGTATGCTAGTGTTTTCTTAATCAGTTTTACACTCATCATCTATGTAATGCATTGACACAAAACAATAACAATCTTTTGTATGCTTACATGTCCACATATCTGATGTTAAACTACATTTAGATGTAATTGTGTCAAATTGTTGTTGTAATTGCAGTTTGAACTCAACTGTTAGTTTCATGATATCATCCCTAACTGTATTCCTAGTGTAAAGCTTAGAAGCAGGATTCAAAGACTTAACAAACTCTCTAAAATATGGATGCTCAACTATAGTGATTGGATAACCATACTTAGCAATCATCTTGGCAACAAGTATCCTAGTAGCATCAACATCATACTTCCAATTAGCTAACTTAGTTTGTACGTTACATGTTTTGATTGAAGTAATCTTTCTTTGTCCACGCTTATTCTCAGGATTTTCTCTGCAGGTAGCTGCATGGAAATGCAAGCGGCTGGTTCTTTGGTTACTTGGTGCTTCAAACCTCCTCTTACAATGTTTGCATTCAGCTATAAGTATCCCAACCTCCTTCCCTTTTACTTTATTATTTCCAAGTGACCTTTCAAAATCAATCCATATATCAGACCTTACTTCACATAGTTTTTTATTTTCTTCAGCTATAATTGGATCTTCCTCTACTTATATTTCTGCTTCTTCTCTGGGAAGAATCGCAGGTGTAACAACAACAGGTGTTGAGTTAATTACTGAACCTTGAACTTCTGGTAATTGTGATGCAACTGAAAGTGAGAGATTGTTCGAGGAACCAAGTTGGTTTGATGCTCTTTCACTTTGGGACATGATTAATTTCACAAATCTGTAATTGAGATGCCCTAATTTCATAAACCATGAATTGGAAACTGCTTATTTAAGATCGAAATTAAACTCAAAACAAAGAGAAGAAGCAAACCCTAATTTAATCACACGTGATTGGAATAGAGGAGAAGATGATTATCATTGAATTGATAAGAGAATGAGTTAACCCTAATTTTTCTTCTATCATTTTCTCTCTTTTCTGTCGACTGAATGAGAACTTGAAAAGAAGAGAATGATTTTCTGCGAAGGATATATACCTAGGTATAGGAATTTACACGTGCAGTGCACACGTTACCGGATAACAGATATAAGGCTAATAGAAACACCCTTAACCGTTAACGTTACGTTAAGAGAGAAATATCTGTTATGTTATCGGATCCGGATATCCGATTACCGATATGTCGGATGTTAACCTAACGGATTCCGGATATTTGGAAATGGCTAGTGGATAGCGAATATCCATTGATAGGCCTATCTAATACCAATTGAAAATGTGGGGGTACCAAAATACACCACAAACTTTTTCTTAGGAAACCTGTATGGACTAAACTCAAATACAATTCCGAGAGTTACAACTTAATGAAGAGCTTATATATTTTTCTCTCACAGTCAGAACGTAAACAAAAAAAAGTCTGTGAACCTGATTATTCCGTGAGAGTACTTGAATGATTCCAAAGATCAATATACAAGATCAATCAAGTCGCCTCCAACAATTGTGATGGACTTATCTACTTGAATTGATTTTACGTACAACCTGTGATATTTCAATTATAAAGATAAACAATATCATGTGGAAAAAGAAAAACACAGACACCGGAAATTTTGTTAACGAGGAAACCGCAAATGTAGAAAAACCCCGGATCTAGTTCATATTTGAACGCCAAACTGTATTAAGCCGCTACAGACTCTAGCATACTATTAAAACTTCATAGTAGAATGTTTTTGAGACCGAATCTACCATCATAGCGATTCAGTTAAAGTCGTGCTCCTTACGCCTCTTGAATCCCAATAGGACTCCCGCAATTGATTCCCTTAGCTGACGACCTTTACAACCTAAGAGTTGCTTCAACTCAATTGAAGATTTTAAACCAATCTACCTCACATATAAGCCTATATGTGATTTCCGTTCTGATCAAAGAATAGGGTGAGGTAGGAAATCGACTGTAATAGACATAGTCTAACAAACTTCAAAATTCGGTTTAATGACTCCCGACGAGCAACCTAGATTATTATTCACCTCACAAGTAGATACTTGTGGAATCACAAATTCTACGACGAAGAAAAATTGTGATTCCTATTTATCTTGCTTATTGGAGCTAAAATCTCAACAATAAAAGCGATCAGGATACACGACTATCAAGATAAAGATAGTTGGACTTGGCTTCACGAATCCCTAGGTGAAGTCTTTTTAGTCGCTAAACCTAAAAAAGGTTTAAAAGAGAGGATGACTCTAGTTTGCAGCGTTGTTGCAAGAGAGAGAGACATGACAAACCATGGTGATAAACACAAAATAGAAGCAATGACAAAATTGTGCAGGACGACGAGTTTCCTTTTCAAGGTTAGTGGTAACCTAATTCAATTAGTATTTTCAATTCCCTATTGGGCATAACATGCTTAAATTATTGCTTTCAGTATCGATTGTGTTAGTTCTACTGTTATTAGATGCAAGAATGAAATGAGATTGATTTTTTTTTTCTTTTTTTGATGCAACAAAATGGGATCGATTTGATATGTGTATTTCTCTGTTTCACCTCTAACGAGTGCCAATTTCGTGCAACATAATTGGGATTGATTGGATATGCGTGGTTTTGCATATTAAAAGTTGGGGTGATGACTTAGAACACTTATGGGGTATCTTGCGTTACTGATTATGTTACCGTAAGTTAACCTATTCTAGAATCTAGGTGGAGTTAGAAACATAGCATTCTTATATAATGCATAAGTTGTTGGAGCTGAAACAATCACCCCAAATTAGTAGTTGAAAATGTAATTCGATCCAACAGTTTAAAAGGTAATATTACATGTCATGGTATAAGCTTAGGGACATTATATTGGTGATCTCCCTAGATGACAACCTTCTAAAAATAAATTCGTAGCTTGGAACCTCACTGTTAACTGAAAAATACGCAGACAGTTCAGAAACCTAAAGCTAGGTATTACAAGAGAAGGCTTAATCAGGTCTTAGCAGTCAATTTAACCATATACAGGTCGTGTGAGATAGCTGATGTTGAGTGCTAGAATGCCGCATGTTTGTTGATTGATTTATTTAGTGGGAAATATATACTTCTCTCAAGCTTCAAGTTTGGAGATCTCCTTTGCAGAAAAAATTGGATGAAATGTCCACTTAGTAAGTTTGTGCTAGAATTTTAATATGGATGCGTTTCATTTTTCTCGGAGGTTCAAGTCTTCTTTGGCCAGTAATGTAGTATCTTCATATTTGTATCTTGATTGCCGAATTACAGATTTAAATGCATTTTTGTATTTTTCTTTAGGATCAATCTTTTTGATTCAAAACTTTGTGTGTTCAATATATCAACATAAATTATAAGTTTTTTTTTTCGAAATTGTTTTGCATCAAATTTTTCACTTTAGAGCTCAATGCGACTCCTATTATTAACCTCGGTAGAGGCCACCTGTCTATAGAGAAGGCCCAACATCAAGAATCATAATCCATAGTAGCAAATGTTGTGCCGCAATTCAGTTTCTGCAGCAAAAAAAAACAAACGGATTGCTAAGTTGGTGTGCCGATTCACTGAGAAATATTATTGACGATACTTATAAATGGATATTATTGATTAAAATATCATTGAATGAAGAGTTTGAATTTATTTTTTAAAGCACTGGCAGGCGAATATCGGGTCTTTTTCATTTTTAGTTGTGCATCTTATGCCTTTCAATTCATCTACATATTTTCTTTGTTTACAGTTCATACCAAATAACAACTTATATTAGTTTGAATTTATGGTTTAGTGAACATTTATTCCTGGGCTCAAAAGGAGGCTCTGTTTAGTAACGAGTGGTACAAGTTTATTAATGTAGAAGCCAAGATTGCGTATTACATCTAAATGAATTTCTTCTTTGATGAAAATTAGTTGTCAGATGAATTCCATAAATTCTACAGTACATTATCAAGGATGCATCTTATTTGTATTTGAAATTGCGGCTTATGGCTTCATTATTTTTCCATTTTGAACTGTGTTAATTGGGGAAATGATTTATGAATACACATTGTATACATGGATATTTCTGAATGAAAAATTATCCTAAAACGTTTGATTTTAGTTAAAGGGAAAGGGAAAGGGGGGAAGGGATGGAAGGCGCATCGCGCGTGCGTATATACTAGTAAAGATAAACAATATCATGTGGAAAAATAAATAACACAAACACCTAAAATTTTGTTAACGAGGAAACCGCAAATGCAGAAAAACCCCGGATCTAGTCCAGATTTGAACACCAACCTGTATTAAGCCTCTACAGACTCTAGAATACTATTAGTACTTCGGACTAGAATATTTTTGAGACCGAATCTACCATCATAGTGATTCAGTTAAAGTCGTGCTCCTTACGCCTCTTGAATCCCAATAGGACTCCCCGCAATTGATTCCCTTAGCTGACGACCTTTAAAACCTAAGAGTTGCTTCAACTCAATTGAAGATTTTAAACCAATCTGCCTCACAGATAAGCCTATATGTGATTTCCGTTCTGATCAAAGAATAGGGTGAGGTAGAAAATCGACTGCAATAGACATAGTCCAGCAAACCTCAAAAATCGGTCTTATGACTCCCGACGAGCAACCTAGATTATTATTCACCTCACAAGTAGATACTTGTGGAATCACAAATTCTAAGAAGAAGAAACTTTTTGATTTCTATTTATCTTGATTATTGGATCTAAAATATAAACAATAAAAGCAATCAGGATACACGAACTATCAAAATAAAGATAGTTGGACTTGGCTTCACGAATCCCTAGGTGAAGTCTTTTTAGTCGCTAAACCTAAAAAAGGTTTAAAAGAGAGGATAACTCTAGTTTGCAACTATGACACACAAGAATTGTGTCAGGGGTTCAAAGATCCCAGTTGTTTTAGGTTCTCCTTATAGAGACTTTCAAGATCAAGGTATCTTTAGATTTAAGCTAAGGTAGCTTTGGAATCAAGCAATCAATAATCATCGTTAAGTGAAAAAATTATATTGAGATTAACATAAAAGAATATACACTCTGGTTAGGATGAACCGTAACCGAACAATGTACAATGACTTGTTCATGAAAGGTTAGCCGAAACTATCCAATCAAACGATAAGCTTAACCATTTCCATATAACACTTAAGACTTTAATCTTGAGTCACAAATGTGATCAAACATGTCTAGACAATGTTTTTAGAGAGTTGTTAAAATGTTGATTATCTCATACAAATAATTCTGATGCATCTGAAAATATCCGACAAGGTAAGTACTTGTACCTCGTACATGTAGTGCATACCTGTTTGTGAGTATTTTTTGTCATGGTACATGTACCAGGTATGTATACCCTTATGACAAAAAAACGGGTTCGGGAATCCACAAATCTTTTTGGGGTTGCATACTGGGTATGCATACCTTTTCGGTTTAGAAACCAACAGATTTTTTCTGGTTTGCATACTAGGTATGCGTATCTTCCTTGTTCACGAGTCAACAAACTTTTTATGGTATTGATACATGGTATGTGTACCAAAACGTCGCTGCCAAAACTATAGCTATGCCAGTACGTGTACTAGGTACATGTACTGCGACTCCGGACTTATAACAATTTTCCCAGTATGTGAACTGGTATGCATACTACTCTTTATCCAGATTTATAGTAGTTCCGTATTTCTCTAATCGGCGATTTAAAACATTCTCGAATAATACCAATGACACATATCACTGTTCCAGGATATTTTCAAATGATTAAATCTTGAATCATAATTTGGTTATAAACAATAAATTGTTCTTAACCAAATTCATCAAGTATGAACAAATGTTCTTAAGCTTAACATATTTTGAGAAAGATTAAGAAGATAAACTTGACTCAAAATTTCTATTATGCATATAATGTCTGATATAGTCATGCTACGTTGTTTCATAGATAAAAAGGTGAAAACTTGAGAAATAGGTGGTTCAGTCTCCACTTACCTTTTGTTGATGAAGTTCTGCAAAATATTCGGATGATCCTCGCCTTCAAATGGTAGAACGTACTGATGTCTGATACTCAACTACACAATATTATCCTAATCCGAGACTTGACTATATGTAGACTAGAAATCAAGATATAGTTTTGATCAACTAAATTTGACAACAAGCTTGAGATAGTAACACTTGTGAGTTTGACCGAGAAATGCTCTAACAATCTATTTATAGAATAAAGATATTCTTGATTTCAAAAAAGACTGTCTTTTTCAGAGAAAATATTATAAATGTCTGTACCAAATACTGTGAATGGAATGAATCTGAAATCGAATAGTTTTGAACACGATATATCTAAACAGTAAATACCACGGATTATTTGGCTCTAAGGTTTTAAATCATCTAAAATTCTTGCTTATAAAAATGAAAACTATTTAAAGTGAAGATAATTGAAACTATTTAAATCGACATGGTTCTGCATAATTGGGATGGTGTAGTTGGGATTGTCTAATGTAATTTTGTTTCTCAGTTATGTTTCACTTGGGATTTCTCGGGTCTTTTTTTTTTTATCTTTTGATGGCTACTAGGCAGCGTTGTTGTACTGTCTTTCCCAGATAACCACTTCTTCATGGTAACCTGTTTTCCTTTTAAATATATTGTCCTTTTCTCAGTAAAAAAAATAAGGGAAAATATTGTTTGGTCCTTTTTAGGTGGGCCCATGTCAGTTTAGTCCTTTGGAAAACGCCTTTACTGTTTGGTCCACAATTATTTAAAAATATTAAATGGACAAACGTACCCTTCCGTGTTAATTTCTATTTATTTTTTTTGTAGCAGTTCATTCTTCAAAATGAACTCCTGTTAATTTCTACTTATTTTTTCAGAAATCACCTATATAAACCAGAGTTCATTCCAGAAATGAACTCCATATAATAATCTAAAAGTTCATTCCAAAAATGAACTCCATATAAAAACCTAAAAAAACCAGAGTTCATTCCAGAAATGAACTCCTGATAAAAACCTAAAAAAACAGAATTCATTTGTAAAAATGAACAACATCATCATCATCATCATCGTCTTCTTCGACGTCTTCAACAGCAGCAGGAACATCTTCGTCTTCAAAAACACCACCGTCTTCATCGTCAATAACAGCAGCAGCAGCAACAACAAATCTTTATCTTCTTCATCATCATAATCGGCAACAGAGACAAAAAACATTCAAAAATCAAGATCAACACCATCGTCTTCATCGTCAACAGCAGCGGCAGCAACAAATCTTCATCATTAGCAGTAGCAGCAGAGACAAAAAACATTCAAAAATCAAGATCGTAATCAACAACAACAATAACAAACACCGTCTTCAATAACATCATCAACATCATCTTTATCATCTTCAACTACAACACATCGTCATCTTCAACGAAACAACAATAAAAAGAAAACATCATCGTCCTGGTTGCGTTCAACAACAGCTGAGAAAAAAGATTCGAGAAAAGAAAAACTAGATCTGGAAAAGAAGAAAGAGAATGTGAATATGAAAAATAAGATATTTTGCTATTGATTTTTGTATATATGTGGTCCCCCTAGGACCAAACCATTATTTTCTAAGACCAAACAATAATATAAGGGTATTTCTGCCATTACAGAATGACATTTACATCATCCATGACATCATCTTAGGACCAAACCATAATTTTTACCAAACTATAATATATTTTCCCAAAAAGAACCAAATAGACACATGAATGGGTCAACTGGACTGGACTCTCTCTAATATATTATTCCTAGGATTATATGGTATTTCCTACTTAATTGAAGTTGGATTCGGTCAGTATCGACCTACGAGATCCCATCCAAAACGAGCACGATTAGTATCCGAACCGGATCTGTAGCTGCAGATCCTGATCCAAAATGTGGATGCTAAACTGACTTTGAGCCGGTTTTGGACCTGTGGTCCTTCTGGTAGCACGCCAAATGCATTCCCTTGGTCTTGGCCTGTGGTCCTTCTGGTTTGGCGTTTGTAGCCTTCTATACATTTGTGCCAAATGCAGACTAAATGCCGCCAAACGCAACCAAAATCGGCAAGCACCTGAAAGCAAAATCCTAAACACAAACAGAAGAGAAGGCGAGGATAATCGAGATCAAGTGAGAGCAAGGAAGAAGACAAACAGCAGAGAGAGAGAGAGAGAGAGAGAGAGAGGGAAAACGACGAAGATCGAAAGTAATAGGTAAGATTTTAGGGTTTTATTTGCTAATTCCCCAAACTGTATTAGGAAGATTTATTATCTACATCCACTTTTCTTTCTCTATTTCTATCATCAAACAACGATTATAGCACGGCTTCTAGGAATCATGTCTGTCACGAATCATTCAGTGCCAAGTTTCAGTCTGGTTGTCTGATTTTGTGTAGGGTTTTAGAGCTTTTGTATATACTTAGACGGCTGCTGTTAATTATTACCCTTGCTAGTAAATTGGACTTGTGTAAGATCAGCATTAGGATGCAAATGTATAGTAGTATAAATGTTTTCACTCTTAACATGCATATGGTTTTGGACACTAGATTTGGAATCTGTTACTTGGGGTTTCAGTAAAGCACTGGGGTGGTATTGTGTACTAAGTATGTCTTAATTATAGTGCTTGGTGTTTACCAGGTAACTCAAGGCTTAACTGACATGGGAGGTTTTGGGGAATTTAAGTTTTATCTGTGATTCTGTGAACTGCCAGCAATATCCAGTGTTTGTAAATCAGGGTTCTCAACCTACTGCAGTCTACTAAAGAAATCAAAGATGCGGGTCAAGATTGATTGTCTCTCTTCTAGGTAAGCGCCCGTGTTTTAATGAGTACCATGCACCCGAAATATTTCATCGATTTTTGTAATGATTTTCCACCAGTAAGATTAGGTTGACCTTTAAATGGGAACATCTTTTGAAGTTTGGTGTTGAATACAGTTTAATTGGAAAACTATTTGTTATTATTTTGACATGGTTTGAATCGTTAGTTGGATAATGGTCCTACTTTGGACACACTGCAACCAGATGCTTATCCAAAGTCATCTTTCTGTAGTTCGGGATGAACTGAATTGCAAAGACTAGTATGTGGTGATTACGTTTTTTTTTCTGGGAAATTGATTACTGATATATGGATATACTTATTTATTGGTATAGGTATCTTGCTAGAAAAGCGGTAGCAAACACCATTGACGCGATCAAAGTTTCAAAGAAGGGTTTTAGTAATGATGCGCTGGCAAGGGTACGAAGTTTTAACCTTTTATAATCGACGCAAAAATATAAAATGGTACCACTTGTGCATGGATGAACATTATTTTTCTAAATTTTTATTTTCTATTCTAGATTGTCATAATACTTGGCAGATTTTGTTTCTTCAAATCAGTTGATAATTATTCAGACTCTAGTTAACTGATCAATATTATATATGTAGTGTTAGTATGTCTTTATGATATTTGCAGTGTTTTACTAGGATTGTGACATAGCACCAGTAGTTAGAATTTGAGATACTCGATTTGCTCTAAGTAGAATGTTCAGTAGGTGGAACTTCAAACTTATTGGGTACCCTTGAACTTCATGGCATCTAGCTAGAATTTGGCACAATAAAAAGTGGGGGCATTAAAGAGATATGATTTTCTGACTGTCTCATTCTTCTTGCAAAAGGTTTCCACGATCACAAGTATTTGTTAGATTTGTAGTTCAGCATTGAATTCATCTTGAGTTATTCATGATGGTGTATGTTAAGTGAGTCTTTTTTTTTTCTTTTTGTAAGTCAAAAATTTTATTGAAAGCAAAGATTAATTACAAAAGAAATAAGAAAAAGAGGTCAACGCGATCCCAAAAAACTATCAATAACTTTGTTCCTGACCCTCAATGCATTTGAGGAAGTCACATGTTGAGTGGGTCAGCAGTGCCTTCAGATTCAGAATTTCCGTTCACAATTAGATACTGCTACAATCTTTCTGTAATTTGTTGAGTGTTTTATTGACTACTTCATCTTTAGAGCTGATTGGGTCACTAAGGTCAGCCTAGTACATTACTTAAGTCAAATGACTTTACCCGATTTATTTCAGCATTCAATTCATCTATGTAACTGTGCTCCATTTTACAGTTCACTTTTCCTCCTTTCATTTGCAAAGGTGGATAAAATTGTTATTCTTCAATCTGTTCACCTAATCTGATAGTGTCCTATTTATCATTATCGATAAAAGCACTTCCCCTCAACATTTTAACGCTTGCTTTGTTTTCGCTCATTATAAATCTTTGCCGGTTTATAAGTTTTTCCTCAATTTTTTTTATGCTTATATTTGAATTTCTTCACGCCTATCTTTGGAATATCACTGCTTTTTAAAGAGTTTCATTTTTGTCAACCGGAACTCTTTCAAGGTGATAATTAGTTTGCTTCAAATGCATAGGAGCGCAAGCTGAAGTCTGGGTTAGCAAGTGACTGGGACCAGCATGACATTGCTATTGTTGGAGGAGGCATGGTTGGGATGGCTCTTGCTTGTGCTCTGTGTAAGTTCCAATACTGATGAATATGAAGTTAACTTCCATCTAGAATCCTAAATGTGTTGAATTTGATTTAGTGTTGATCACTCAGACTTAAGCAACAAGTTCGACCAACTTGTTGCAATAGTAACTGATTCATGGCCTTGGATGATATCCATTTCAATTGGCTACTTGGTAGCAGATTTATTCAACAGTCCAGACCAGGTTGGCCACATAATGTTTATTTATTGTCAGTCTTGTTTTACTTCTGATTCTCAATGTCTCCGCTCTCATCTTATGGTCGCTATATCACAAGTTTTAGAGTCTTGCTCTGTTGTACATCATAACATGCCATAGATATAGCCAAAGCTAAAATTGAATCATTCAAGGTGTCAGTAAAATAAACACATTGGTTATTTCATTAGAAATATGGAATTTATCACTTGCGCAGTAGTCAATTACGTGAAAACGGATTGTTCTCTTGTTTCAAACTAGTTGGAGATTCGTCAAATTTCTTTATCTTATATGGGATTGTTGAGGCGGGATTCTGGAAACTTAGGTATGGTTGGTCTTATAACTCATAGAGTCATAAAATTATTGCCGAAGGTTCTCAAATATGAAATTTCATACAATGCTTTTCACTTTACCGAGTCATTTTTATCTTTTGACTTTGCAGCTAGCAATCCGTTGACAAAACATTTGAATGTCGCAATAATTGATAGCAACCCTGCCCTGGGAAGGATGGATGGCATCAAGAAAGGTGGACATCCTGATCCTAGGGTCAGTGCGATTACTCCAGCCACAATTTCATTTTTTAAAGGTAATTTATTTGATGTACTTATTAAACAGTGTTTATGTGAACAATATATTCATTTGGTTCATTGGTCCATTTTATTTATCAAAACTCGTGTATATTAATTGAACAAAAACTACTACGCTTAGGGAATTTCTATTTGCAATGCTGAGTTGTATTGTTCAGGAGCACTTTCCTGGAAACTTATCATTTTCTTAGTTTTGATCTCATGTCTGTTATAGCTTGCCTGGTCCTGGAAAATGTTTGTAGTTTTGATTTCATGTCCGTTATGGTTTGCCTGGCCCTGGAAAATGTTTCTAATGACTAATTTTGTAATGCTACAGTGTGGAACTGATTGAATCTGTTGCATTGAAAACCTAGAACACATCATGAGGCATCATTTCATGAACATGGATATGGAATCCTGTGACTAAATTGATCTCATTTTATGATTATATTCTGACACAAATACCATTTGTTTGTTTGGCTAGTTAATCTGGACTCTTACACGGAAATAATAATCATCAAATAACTAGAAAAAAAAATATTGAAAAGCACAGAAAAACGTGAACAAGATTTGATAGCCACCCTTTTAGGCTTACACAGCTAATGCTGTTGCTTAAAGATGCTCAAATACGTTCTCCATTTTTCCTTCATCTCGTTCATTGAATACTTGATAAGGTAACATGAGTATGTGAGTATTTTTTATGTCATACATTAGCATTGCCTTTGAGCAAGCTACGTATTCAGTAGATTATTTCAACATACATGTACTGTGGTTGGGTTAGTATGGTGTGCCGTAGAACCATTAGTGTGTCTTCAAGTATGAACCTCTATTGGGTTGTAAGAAGAGGACTCATGTTTTATTGGTTTCTTATTGAAGTTCAACTTTGCAGATGTGGGTGCTTGGCAATATGTTCAAGAAAATCGACATGCAATTTTTGATAAGATGCAGGTGAGAATTGGTGGTTGAGTCATATTTGGTGTAATCATCAGATGTTAAGCTTGCGTAGAAGTACCCGATTGTCTCTATATACTTTATATGCTCGTGTTTTGGGTTCATGAGGTTATCTTTGGATCTTAGAAAGTTTGTTTCATCTAATATATGAAAGACATAACATCTACATCATATGATTGATTCCAGTCTTTAATTCTCCCACCTGGGCGCTAAAAAGTTAAATGGTTCCCATTCTCTCCTTGTCATGTCCTTAATTTATTTTTTATAAGGAAAATTGTTGAAATCATTTCACATCAGTTGTCCGATCACTATAACACCGTAACTGAACAGTTAGAGGATTTGAGCTTGAGAACCACTTAACGGAAGTGAGGTTCCTTTAAAGTATCCTTATTGAGGTTTCTTTTGATGTGTGGTTCAGCAAAAGACATTGATGACTTTTGAAGGCAAGGTTTGTCTTCACGTGTTACCTGAATGAGTCGATCTTAGAATTCCTAAGCTTGGATATTCTGCACCATAGAAGGTAACATTCAAGTTGTCAAATTCTGCTGCCTAAAAAGTTTAAAACATGCCATGTATATGAAATCCTCCAAGCATAGGATGACCAATTCAGTTCATAGATAAAGAACTTGCACAGTAGCACTTGAGCAGACATCAGGTAGTTGCACGAATACCTTTTCTGATACTATTTCCCGGTTTCCTTGCTTATGATAATTAAATATTAAAAATGTTTCGCGTGTTTTACTTGGTGAGGCTGTGGCAGTGGTTGATGAGTTGGCTATTAAGTAGTTAAAATTGTAAGGCATCAGGATTCCCTACTTTTTCTTTAGTATTTTGCTTTGCTACTTATAACTGTAGAACATGTTATGATACTTATGCTTGTGGGCTCGTCTGCTATCAGATTTTTCGCCTACTATGCTGTTTAAACTTTAAAACATGTCGAAGCGTCCCTCTTAGCATCTCCCAATTTCCGTAATCGGGACTCATTTATTTGCTGATTTACTGAACTTTTGTGTTTCCCTGTTACTTTTGTAGGTTTGGGACTACACTGGCTCAGGGTACACTAGGTACAATGCAAAGGATCTCGGTAAAGAAATGCTAGGGTGAGCATTCATCGGATCTCAACCCTTATTATTGTCGTGGAGCTACCATTAACAGATAATGATGTGTTTCTTTTGCGAATGTCTTCAGGTGTGTGGTGGAGAATAAAGTTCTTCACAGTTCTCTATTGTCGTGTTTTAAGGTATATCTTTCAGCACTTCGATGTGGTTATGCATTTCAGGGCGTTATAATTTCTTTCTATTTTAGGAGTTCATGCTGTCAACTTGCTTGTCCCAAAAGTGTTGCATTTGCCGTTTTATCAAGTTATGCTTGTTACCTGCTGTGTTTTATAACATCAAGATTTTTTGTAAAGTTAACTAAATGAAAGATTCTTGGCATTCGAAGATTTTTCTTGAGTTCGTTTCGCTCGGTGTTCAATCTTTAAATCATTAGATCATAAGTCATACAAACCACTGAACCATACAAGTTTGAAAATCTAGTTGCTGATCGTCTTTTCGCTGTTGTAAATCTGTCTAACCTTGTGACGGGTCACATTGATGTCTATAGTAACCATACAATATACCACAATATAAGGTCGACTTCAGACGTAAGATTCCTGTGAACTGAACCATGCTGAATTTTGATGAACACCTAACATATAAAGAATCAGAAAATTACTTGATAGTATACTTACACCTTTTAAATTTGTTTATGTTAGTTTATATTAGTTACTTTGGATTCATTCAAATCCCTGATACTGGTGTCTATTGATCGGTCAGAAAATCTGTACTTAGTTTATGTGGTCTGATTTTATTATTTAACTTGTTTTAATCTATCTGCATCCTTGATGCTGTGTGCCTGTGTCTGTTGTTTGGTCACGTAGTTTATTGTTTTGACTTCATTTTCTTATTGTGTACAATTACGCCTAACCTTTTGATGTGAACCAAAATGAGGTCTGATAATTCTTAGCTGACTCGTTAATAACCAGTAGCTCCATTGAATTCCATCTATGTTGCTTTTTCCATTAACATGAGGTTAAGATGTAATTTCATTGTCTAATACTTGGTACTACCGAATGTAGGATAAAGATTTCCATAAGACCATCTATCCTTCCAGGCTGACTTCAATGGATTTATTGTCACGACCACCTGCGAAAGGACCAGATGGCAATTCAGGTGATTCTACACTGCACAGTCGCGGTAGCTTAGCAAAGTTGGATCTAAGCGATGGAAACAGCATATATGCAAAGTTGGTGGTAATCTCAAATTGCTTAAGATAGATTATTTCCTAATTTTAGAACTAAAATGGGCAACGTCCCTTGTAGTGAAGGACTCGCATATTCTTCTCCTGTTGCACTTTCAAGTTTCAAGCAAACCTCTTCAAAAGATGGGCCTTAAACCGTTGATTGTTTCAGGTCGGTGCTGATGGTGGAAAGTCACGTGTTAGGGAATTAGCAGGAATCCAAACAACTGGATGGAAATATCCTCAGAGTGCAGTTATCTGCACTGTTGAACATTCTACTGAAAACCAGTGTGCTTGGCAGAGGTTCTTGCCTTCGGGCCCAATTGCACTTTTACCAGTTGGTGACAATTTCAGCAATATTGTATGGAGTATGAGCCCAACTGAAGCCTTGGATCGTAAGACGATGAGCGAGGACAATTTTGTGAGGGAAGTAAACCATGCTTTAGACTACGGGTATGGTCCTCATCCTCAGCCAGGTTTACTTGGTAAAGATGGAAAATTTTCTTGGGAGGTGCCGCCTAAAGTAGTGAAAGTAGTCTCTGAAAGGATGATGTTTCCGTTATCACTGATGCATGCCAAAAATTATGCTTCAAACCATGTAGTTCTCATTGGTGATGCAGCACACACTGTTCATCCTTTGGCTGGCCAAGGCGTTAATTTAGGTTACGCGGACGCAGTTGCACTTTCGAAGATCATTGCTGATGGCATCGCTGTGGGTACCGACATTGGAGAGGTATGTCTTTCAATCTCTTAAATTCTGATTGCATATGACTTGGATTCGATAAAACATAATCCGGTGAATACTATTAAGTTGGTCGGATTGCTTCAATCGGTTGAATAACTTATCTTTTCCAACTGTAGTAAACTTTCTGAAACATCATTCCACAGTAGAGAAAGTATACCAGTACACCACGAAACTTATCATGACAATATGAGCCAGTACTGAATTTTGGAATTCCTCAACCATGCTTATACTTTCAGACTACATGATTATTTTTCTAACCCTTTCTGCATAATATACACGAGGGAAGCCGTTTGAAATCTGAATGTGTTATAGTCATCAACTGTTAATAGTGAAGTTCATCTGGGTGATATGGATAAAATTTCTTGTGATTCGAATTTTGAGAGAATTGCAACACTTTTATTCTTGCAATAATTCGTAGTCCTTTCTTATTTGCTTTGTTGTTTGTTGCGTGTTGCACTGAAAATCAGTATTAAGAAATCTAGTTTTAGGTTTAAAAGGATCTTTAAAACTACATTTTTTCATGTGGGATGTCCGTGTGCGGCATGCTAAGTTTGTTGCCATTAACTTGTCTTGTCAACTCTGAAGTGAAATGGTAGTTGTGAACAAAGTTGTATCCAGTCAAACCATTACTTCTATTTATAGTTAGAAACTGCCCAAAAAATCTTTGAAGTTGACAGTACATTTGGTAATCTTGATTCTGTTGTCTTCGTTTTTATTTTGGGATTTGGCTTTACTTTGACTAACCAGATAACTGTAATAAAATAAACCATCTTAGTTTCACGGGGAAAAAAAGAAGATGAGAATTAAGATTTGGCTTTACTTTGACTGTTATGGATTTGACTGATAAAAACTGTTTTCCTTTTTGGTATATGTAGCTCTCTCTATTGAAGAAGTTTGAATCAGAGAGAAAGCCTGCAAATATAATGATGATGGCAATACTGGATGGCTTGCAAAAGGCATACTCAATTGATCTTGGGCCTTTCAATGCTTTACGAGCTGCAGCTTTCAATGCAGTACAATACATCTCGCCGCTGAAAAAGAATATCGTCTCATATGCCACAGGTGAGCAAAAGTGGCCACTTTTTCTTTGACCTCCAAGGCATATACTTTGACTGGTCCTGGTAATTCAAATTGGCGTACATGATACGTTATAAATGTTGAATTGTAAATAAAGCAGAAATAGTTAGTGATTTTACCTTTACCCAGTCATTGTGGTAGGAGAAATTGTGCTATGAGTGAATGATTTAAAATAGTTGATTCATAAAACATATCCGTGCTTTATTGTTGCTGTAATTTTTTAAGACACTCAAGCTCATGTGTGGTAAAATGGGACCTGACTTGCAAACTCAGCTCCAGGGCTAGATCTGTTGCTAAATGGAAAAGGCGTGAGCCGGGACATTCTTAACTCAAACTGAAGCCAACATATTGGGGTTGTACTTATATTTTGTATAATACCTCAAAAGCACTCGAGTTGCTTAACCCCATTGAGCAAGAAAATGAGCTGCAACACTTCATTTCCAATATAACTTAACAGTTTGGCACAAGACAAATTTAATGTAGGAAAGTTTTCAAGAGAGCATCAAGGGATCACTTTTCACTAGTATGCTCTACAATGAATTAGGCATCTTTTATATGCTCCATTAACTCATTGAAAAGCAAGGATATGACTACACAATGAATAGAAATAGTGTTATTAGAAAGGAAACAGACCAAACACTTCCAGTAGGACCATGAATCTTCACTTACTTTCTTCTTCTAGCTAGCCTATTGGAGTAGAATTATCGATTCAATAAAATTTCAAATAGTAGACCACCAAGCAGCAGCACCTGTATCTTTTGTCTTAATTACCTCGGCTCTCTTCTGCGCCACATACATGGTCGGCCAAAAGGACAAACTAGAGATGTTCTTGTGTGGCATGCGTATCATGGAAACCGGACAGGATCATGATCTTGGGGTTCGAGGCGGTCTCGTATCTGTCCAATGCTGAAAGCTAGCTATGTTTTTCTTGGCAGTTGGTACTCAATTTGCAGATTTCACTCATATATCCAGATGATATCATTCATCTACTTCAGGAGGACGCTCGAAATGTACACTCCTCTTAATCTTCAAATAAATTTTTTCAGTTAAAAAAAAAAAAAACGCATGTCTTTACGGATATCATTTCATTATTGTCAGAAGAAATTGACACTGTTTTGGACATCATGGATGAGTCTGAAGAAAAACGCAATGGTCCACAGGACCACAGCTCTGTGCTACTTTGACGTATCTCTAATATTCGATTTTTTTCTTCTTCCAATTATGGAAGAATCAGACGAAAGTGACACTGTTACGCATAATGGTTGAGCTGGAAAAAAAAAACGCAAATCACATTGGGTACATAAAAATATCGCCAACAGAAGACAAAAAATGACAAGGTATTAAACCATTACAAAGCTCTCTGCAGAGTGGAACAAAGAATTCTAGTGAGTAAGAGAAATTGGAGAGGAAGAGAAATGAGTTGTATACTTCATGTTACGCAACATGTTGTGTGCATACCATATCCAGCACAAGGCCATATAAGTCCAATGCTAAAACTAGCGAAACTTCTTCATAACAAAGGAATTCATATTACTTTTGTTAATATAGAATATAATCATAAACGTCTAATCAAGTCAAGAGGTGTTGAATCTGTTAAAGGTTTACCTGATTTTCAGTTCCATACAATTCCAGATGGATTACCACAAACTGATGCTGATTCAACACAAGATATACCTTCTCTTTGTTTTTCCACCAAGAAAAACTGTGCAGTTCCATTCAGAAATCTTCTGACGAAACTAAACGAGACGCCGGGTGTTCCTCGTGTCAGTTGCGTGGTTTCTGATGGGATTATGAGTTTTACGGTTGCAGTCGCTAAGGAGTTTGGTCTTCCAGATTACCTGTTTTGGACTACCAGTGCTTGTGGTTTCATGGGTTATTTCCATTACCGTCATCTCCTCGAAAAGGGTCTCATTCCACTCAAAGGTATGCAGTAACATCGCAAACCCATGCAAATTTGCTGAGATATGTTTTACATATAGCGAAAAGTACAATGCTAACAATATATTTTTGTTTCTTGCAGATGAGAGTTGCCTAACAAACGGGTACCTTGAAACAATAGTCGATTCTATTCCTGGATTCAACAATATCCGGCTAATGGATTTCCCTGCTTTTGTACGTACAACAGACCCGAACGATAAAATGGTCGATTATCTTGTCGGTGAAACGGAAAATGCAACAAAAAGTTCAGGTATCATCTTGAACACATTTGATGAGTTAGAGAACGAAGTTGTAGACGCAATGCGGTCCGGGAACTTACCGCTACCTCCTATATATACAATTGGTGGTCTTCATTTCCTTATCAACCAAATCCAGCAGACTGTGTTGGATTAACTTCAACATAGAAGTCACTAACAAGCTGGTTAGGACAAGATTAGGAAATTGATGTAATCCTAAGGGAATTTGAAGTCATCTAGTTCTAAGAAAAGGAAAGACATGTAATAAGGTAATAGGACTAGGAAAAGGAATTCATAGTTCTATATATATATGATCACCAAAGTTGTGGTTGATCATATGAGCAAGATTAGAGCTTGTGTTTAGTTTTGAGAGATTTTCTAAACATCAATAAAGAGAGTTGTCTTTATATAAGCTAAGTTTCATCTTGCAGTTGCCATTAATTGGTATCAGAGCTTGTTTCTGAGCCATGGAAAACGAAACCACCATTGTGGGTGCAAAACAGTTCACGCCACCATCAATACAAGTTCCAATCCTCAACGCCACAAACTACACAGTATGGGCCATGAGAATGAAGGTACTGATGAAAATCTACAAAGTTTGGGAAACAATTGATCCTGGTACATTGGACCCAGACAAAAACAATGTTGCCATTGGATTACTCTTTCAAGCAATACCAGAATGTCTTGTTCTACAAGTTGGTGAACAGGAAACTTCAAAGAAAATTTAGGATGCAATAAAGGCACGTAATCTCGGAGCTGATCGAGTTAAAGAAGCCCGTCTGCAAACCTTAATGTCTGAATTTGAAAGAATGAAGATGAAAGACACTAATACTATTGATAGCTTTGCAGGAAAGCTATCAGAAATAGCCTCAAAAGCTGCGTCACTTGGACAATCCATTGATGAAGATAAACTGGTAAAGAAGTTTCTCAATAGTTTACCAAGATCCAAGTATATTCATATCATAGCTTCTCTCGAACAAGTCTTAGATTTAAAGAAGACTAGCTATGAAGATATAATTGGAATATTGAAAGCATATGAAGAGAGAATCCTTGATGAAGAAAACAATGGAGAAACTCAAGGAAAACTCTTGTACACAAACTCTTACAAACAAAACTCTGCGACAAGAGGAAGAGGTCGTGGAAGAGGTGGTAGAGGAAACAGAGGCCGAGGAAGGGGAGGAAGGTTTAACTCACAAGATAGAACAACAAGTCAGAATGATCAAAACCAAGGGAAAGAAAAGAAGGATAGATCGAACATTATTCGTTACAAATGTGATAAACCAGGACACTTCTCCTCTGTATGCCCTGAAAGAATACAAAAGATGGAAGAAGCAAACAAGAATGAAACAAGGGAAGCAGATACAACTCTTTTCATGCACGAAGTTGTATTCTTAAACGAAGGGAAACTAATACCAAAGAACTACGAATCAAAGGATGGAGAAGAAGGAATCTGGTATTTAGATAATGGAGCCAGCAATCACATGACTGGTAAGAGACACTACTTTTCTGAACTCAATGAGAAAATCAAAGGACAAGTAAAGTTTGGGGATGGATCTTCTGTAGAAATTGAAGGGAAAGGATCAATTCTATTTCAGAGCAAGACCGGAGAACAGAAGCTTGTCACAAACATCTACTTCATCCCAAACTTACAAAGCAACATTCTAAGTTTAGGACAAGCTACAGAAGTTGGATGTGATGTTAGAATGCGACAAGATTATCTAACAGTTCATGACCCAAGTGGAAGACTTTTAGTTAGAGTCTCACGCTCACAGAATAGACTCTACAAGATAAGTCTCATGATTGGAAGGCCATTGTGTCTGAATATGAGACTGGAAGATCAGACATGGAAGTGGCACGCAAGGTTAGGACACATAAGTTTCAGAACCTTAAAAACTATGTCTCAGAACAAAATGGTTCGAGGGCTACCACAGATAAACGATGAATCAAGGATCTGTGAATCATGTTTAGTTGGGAAACAAACGCGTCAAGGTTTTCCAAAAGCAACAACATTCAGAGCCTCAAAGCCATTAGAGCTTCTTCATGCTGATTTATGTGGTCTTATTACATCACAAACCCTTGCAAATAACAAATACATATTTGTTATTATAGATGACTTCTCAAGATATATGTGGTATATTCTTATGAAAGAAAAGAGTGAAGCATTTGACAGATTCAAAGCTTTCAGAAATCTGATAGAAAAAGAGTTAAAAGAGGAGGTCAAAATGCTTAGAACTGATAGAGGAGGAGAGTTCACTTCCTTTGAGTTCAACAAGTTCTGTGAGTCAAATGGAATCAAAACGCAACTCACGGCACCATATACACCACAACAAAACGGAGTGGTGGAGAGGAGAAACAGGACTCTAATGGAGATGACAAGAAGTTCTTTAAAGGCTATGCAGGTACCTAATTATCTATGGGGAGAAGTTGTACGACACTCCACATACCTGATAAACAGGATACCTACGAAAGCTCTGAAAGACATGACTCCATATGAAAGTTTGCGAAAGAGAAAACCAAACATAGATCATTTAAGAGTGTTTGGTTGAAAAGCATACGCAAAAGTTGATTCTGCAACTCTTAAGAAACTGGATGATCGATCTCAGACTCTTGTGCATCTAGGAATTGATCCTGGATCCAAAGCTTACAGATTATTCAATCCAACAACGAAAAGAGTAATAGTGAGTCGAGATGTGGTATTCGATGAAAAAGCAAACTGGAACTGGAAAGAAACTAATGATGGACCAAGTAGGGATCCAGGAATGTTTCACATGAGATGGGGTCAAGTAATTGATGAAGGCGAAGGACCCATAATCATCAATACCAATGGAAACAATGATGTTAATCAATAAGAAGAAGAGAATAATGAAAACATTCAGATTAAACAAGAAGCTTATGCAAGGAGAATTCTGAAAGAAGCAGGACTTGAAACTTGTAATCCAACTAAGATACCAATGGAGTTTGGACTTAAAGTTTCAAAGGCACAAGAAGAAGCTGAGATTGATCCAACGAGTTATAGAAGAAATGTTGGATGCCTTAGATACTTGTTACACACAAGACCAGACTTGGATTTCTCTGTGGGAGTAGCAAGCCGTTATATGCAGAGTCCACGCAAGTCTCATGGTGATGTAATAAAGCAGATATTGAGATATCTAAGAGGAACAATCATTTGTGGATTGAAGTATGGTCGAGGAGGATCAAAAGGAATTGTTGGGTATAGTGACATTAGTCATAATATTGACCAAGATGATGGAAAAGGTACAACTGGTCATATATTTTATCTAGGTGAAGCACCTATTACATGGTGTTCACAGAAGCAAGACACTGTAGCCCTCTCATCCTGTGAAGCTGAGTTTATGGCCGCAACAGAAGCAGCTAAACAATCAATATGGCTTCAAGAACTGTTGGGTGAAATCAAAGGAAGAGAACCTGAAAAAGTTCTCATCAAGATTGATAATAAGTCTGCAATTGCACTCACTAAAAATCCAGTGTTTCATGGGAAGACGAAGCACATTCACAAAAGGTATCATTTCATACGAGAATGTATCGAGAAGGAGATCATCAACGTTGAACACATACCAGGAACTGAGCAGAAAGCAGATATATTGACAAAGGCATTAGCTCGGATCAAGTTTGAAGAAACGAGACAACTGATTGGAGTACAAGATATGTCACGGGTAAGGTTGAAGCTTAACGGGGAGAATGTTGGATTAACTTCAACATAGAAATCACTAACAAGCTGGTTAGGACAAGATTAGGAAATTGATGTAATCCTAAGGGAATTAGAAGTCATCTAGTTCTAAGAAAAGGAAAGACATGTAATAAGGTAATAGGACTAGGAAAAGGAATTCATAGTTCTATATATATATGATCACCAAAGTTGTGGTTGATCATATGAGCAAGATTAGAGCTTGTGTTTAGTTTTGAGAGATTTTCTAAACATCAATAAAGAGAGTTGTCTTTATATAAGCTAAGTTTCATCTTGCAGTTGCCATTAGAATGATGAGATAAAGTCTATTGGCTCTAATCTCTGGAAAGAAGAACCAGAATCTCTAGAATGGCTCAGTACAAAAGAACCCAACTCAGTCGTGTACGTGAATTTTGGCAGTATCATTGTTATGACAACACAACAATTGGTCGAGTTTGCATGGGGACTTGATAATAGTAAGCAAAATTTCTTGTGGGTCATTCGACCGGATTTAGTTCAAGGAGATTCAGCAATGTTACCGGCCGAGTTCATTGAAGAAACGAAAGAAATATGTTTGTTTCCAACATGGTGTCCACAAGAGGAAGTACTGAACCATCCGGCCGTTGGTGGCTTCTTGACACATAGTGGTTGGAATTCAACACTTGAAAGTATATCTGGAGGAGTGCCTATGATTTGTTGGCCATTTTCGCCGAACAACAAACAAATTGTGGGTATACATGTAAGCATTGGGGTATTGGTATGGAAATTGATACTAATGTGAAAAGGGATGCAGTTGAGGAACTAGTGAGAGAATTGATGGAAGGTGAAAAGGTAATGGAAATGAAGAAGAAAGCCATGGAATGGAAAAGGAAAAGCGAAGAAGCGGTTGCACCTGGTGGCTCATCTTATGTTAATCTGAACAAGATGATTTACGAGATACTGCATGCAAGTACGAAAATTATTGTTTAGTGTTGCATTTTACAATTTACCGGGGGCATTATAATTCATATAAGACAAAGCCTTTTTTCCGATTCATCTTATATGGATTTTGATATTCTCTCATGTAAACATATACGAGATACCATATTAGCAATGTTATAATTTTCGAATGTATCTATGTTAGCGGATGCACTTGTACTATAATTCTCTCCGAAGATGCGGTAGTCTAACAAATACAACCCAGCTCTAGATGCATAAGCACTGAAATATTCCTCTAATACCAGCATGCCAGTATCTTTTCTCAAATGTTAGGCCGCGGAGCACTCGTAATAACATAATATGAATTGTTTTCATAATTCGTTACATGATATAATTTTAGAATTTTGGTGGGTGGAATAGTTTTTTATCCAGGATAAGGTGGGACTTGATTATGGAACCCATGAGCGGGGAGGTCATCGATATTTTTTTATTTTTATTTTTGATGGAAAGGTTATTAATATATTTAACAGGTAAGGAAACCAAGCAGCAGATGGTGCTGCTTGGTTTGGCCAATCATGCGGTAGATGGAAGTCAATTGGAAAACTCATCAACCAAAATATGGGGACCAGACAATCCTTCTTTTTATTAGTCAAATTTTATTTCATGACTTGATGGATACCAAATTCCCGAGACAAATTGTAATCTAGTTTCTTGTCAATAAAATGCATGCTTTAAAAAAGAAGAAATTAATTGGGATTTGGCAGTGCAGAAGCCATGACATTTCATATCTTCACTAGCCCAGGGCCGACCTCAATTTTTTAAAGCGTTTTTTTCTTCTTTACCCGACTTGACTAAGGTGATCGAAATATTCTTTCTGTTTCGGATAAAGAGTTAGCATAAACTAAAATGAAAAAATGATAGTAACCCTTTTCCAAAAACAAAAGGAATATGAATTTAAGCCTTATTCTTTTAAACTTGAAACATATTCAAATCATTTATTATTATTTTTTGATCCAGAAAAGTATGAGACTTTATTAAGGAACAGAAAAAGAAACAACCTGGTCCAACAACCTAGGCACATTACATCAGTTAATTCTCAGTTGCTATCTAAAGCAACCTTTCAATCGATCAGTAAATCTGTGAAGGAAATGGTTTTAAAACAACCATAGTTCATACCCTAGGCCCCAAAATAGATGAGACTCTTAACTTCTAGTCTCTGCCCCTTTTCTTAGCCATAGTTAGGGGTGTGCAACAGACGGACGGTTGCGGATTATGGATCACCCACAACCAAACCGTCAAAGTTGCGGATTTGAAAAATTGAACCGTGACCGGTCCAATCACCCGCGGATTTCACATCCGCGGATCAACGGATAATACAGACCGGATGCGGATTAGTCGCGGATTTAGTCCAAAGAAAAAAAAAGTAAACAAACAAAACCGGTGAAGGAATTTTTGAACATGCTATACCAGACATTTCATCAAACAACTTGCATGCATAATAATGAAATGAGAAACTTGCACTGTTATGACGACGAAGAAGCCCAAAAGTGCTGAAGTCAGTGTAAATGCAGTACTCATTTCATATGAGTTTAGTGTCAAAAGTTCAAGTAAGTGTATTTCAGTAAATAAGTAACAAAGAGTATAGGGGTATCACCTCCTGATAGCCTGGTTACAATCGATAGAAAGATTCTCGAGCTACTTAAACTTGTGAATAATTTGCGATTCAAGATCCCACGCCTTACTTTATTAGTTTTCTCAGTTATAAAAATCCCTTCTCTTTTTATAACCAGTGATGGCACCCGCTCGAGGCTCATAAGCTTTGTTTTGCCGGGCTTTATCGTTACTAATTTTATTAAGTTCCCTTACTATCCTACGGTGTGGGTAAATCCGCGAATTTACAAAACCAACCGCAACCAAACCGCTAAATCTTGCGGATTTGAAAACTCATCCGTGCCCGGCCCATAGACTTTTGCGAATTGGTTTTCATCCGCAATTTTGTGGACGGTTGCGGGTGAAAATTGTAATTTTATGCACACCCCTAGGCATAGTTCTTGCATACCTTTCATCCCACAATACCCATATAATTGCAAAGGACCAAAAGGCAAAATTTTCTTCCCTTTTTTCTTTTCTACTTTCCTAGCAGACCACTTTTCCAATTGCCTTATCAGACTAGACTTGATTCTGGTTGTTGGTGAAGTTCGCTAAAAAAATTGTCCCAAACTTGAGATGTGAACTGGCAAAATAATATTAGATGATCAACGAATTCAACTTGAGAGTTAAATAAACAGCAGTTTGTTGTAATGATGTCATAACCCTCTTATTCAGATTGTCCACAGTAGGTATCACGTTTTGAGTTGCTAACCAAGGAAAAATTTGAACCATTGGTTGTACTTGTTTTATCCATGTACTTTTATAAGCTAAGGGACATAGAAAGTGTTGTTGATTAGTCATCCACATGTATCACTCCTTCATTAAAGATTCTGATCCCAATTTATATACTAGGAGTCCTCTTCTTCTACAAGGTTGGGTGGATCTCCCAAAATTTGCAGCAGATTAAAAGTATTCTTCTGCTTCCTGATCTGATGGTTGATGAAGTAGTTGAACCTTCAATCTCCCGTTGTCATTGCCCATTAGTTCCCCTAATGTATCCATTTTGTTTTGCAACTGCATTAGAAGCTAGTTGGTAAGAGATGCAGAATGTTGCGTCACCGAACCATCTGTCACTCCAAAACCTAACAGTCTTTCTATTATGTACTTGCGCTGAGATTTTTTTCCTATGACCTATCTTTATTTCTGAATGCCTTTCCAGAACCCTCTCCCATGAGGTAAAGTTACTTCTTTCGCCCAAATAATTTCTCTTCATATTTGGTCTTTTGCTGCACCACTCTCCTCCATAAAGTTTTATGTTTGCATATCTCCAACTCCACTTGGCTCGCATTGCATTGTTGGTAATTCCGAGATTTCTTGTTGCCAACCCTCCTAGCTCCTTAGGCCTACATAACCTTTCCCAAGTGATCCAAGCAATCTTCTTCCTCTCTGAAGTAAATCCCCAAATGAAGTCTCTCATAGTTTAATTTTTTACCGCCGCTGGAATTTGCAACAATGACATATATTACAATGAAAGACTTGCAAATGCAGAGTTGATAAATAAAATTCTATCGGCTTTGTTAAGAAATTCTCCTCCACGATGCCAGCTTTTACTTAAATTTCTTAATGATTTCCTCCCATATACTGGGTTGCTTTAATGTTGCTCCAAGTGGCATTCCAAGGCATCCTTTTAAAATTGAGAAGTACAATCCTTTTAAAATTGAAACCTATTCAAATCATTTCCCTCGCAAACTAACATTAAAACCTTGTTACATCAATCGATTTTGACCACATTGATCGATCTAAAGGAAATTTCATCATCCCTTTTTTCATCTTTTATTTATTTATTTAGTATTGGATTATGTTTGGAAATGCAATAAGGTTTGAAATATTTGACAAGAAATTGAACTTATTGGTTTCTATAAATTTAATCCTGAATTTAATGGAAAAAACGCTATAGCCACTTTAAAAATTATCATTCATCTTTCAAATTCAGAGATTATACTACTTTTCATGTTCCAATTGTTCCTTGGTATATTAGATTTTAGTTATGGTTTTCAAAATCTAGTTTGTTTGTATTAAATTTTTATCATGGAATCGTCACCGATTATATCTATTTATTCGTTGAAAATATAAAAAGATAACTTAAAATGCTAAGCGATGAGAATGCCTCGTCGTGTTTGAGACAATTAAATAATCAAAAACTTTCCACCCTGATTCGCAAGGCTGCTAATGGGATACCATTTTGCTCATGGGAGTACCAACCCAAAGGCAATTTCTTTTTTATCCTATGTGTATATTGGTACACCCCCAAACAAAATAATACCTCTATTAGCAGCCTTGTTGATTCGGTGAGAATTATCAACGATATTGTTAATTTACTAAATAAAAATACGAAATAAAATGGTTGGTATAATAGTAATAAATTTTTTAGATGAATTTAAACTTCATCTTCGACTTCAAATAACCTCTTGTTCTAACTCATGGATATGCTTTCGATGCTTTCATGTTAAGAATAGTAGTAATAATTTTGTAGAACTCTATGTGGTGTGTTGCCATTCTCCACCTCTTTCTTTCTCCTCGCCGTGAGTAACAAGGCGAAAGTCTCTATCAGTGACGGAGTAAGGAGTTGACTAACCCTGACTTTAACCCCCAAAAAATTCCATATAAACACCCTTTATTTTATTATGCATTCAGTGCTTAGGCCATTTAAGTATTGGCATTTAGCTAAGAAACCTTTGGCTGAGTTTTCTGGCTCCACCGTTTTCCTACGTCAACCATCATATAGCAACACAAAAGTAAGGATTACTAAACACGGGATACCTATTTGCATGGCTGCTAATTGGGGGACCAGAATTAGCAGGGGTACCGTTTGAGTGATCCAACGGCCATGATCGAATATAATTTTTTTGTTCCATATGAAACGATACCCCCTGTAATTCCGGTCCCCCATTAGCAGCTGTGCCTATGTGGACTAGGCCTGCACAGAACCGAACCGTAATTGCAACCCGAACCGATAACCGCACTAACCGAACTGTAACCACACCGAACTGATAATCCAACAGTCGGTCACGGTTTTCATTTTGTTAACTGTTAGATCTTCGGTTCGGTAAACGGTTTCACCCATAACCGCACCCTAACCGAACAGCAAAACCGAATAACAAGACCGTTGATTTATTTTTATCCCGATCAATCCTAGCCGTCTAGATTAAACCCTACACTATATATTTTGAACCCTAAAATTCTAGCAGCTTCTTCCTTTCTCTTCTCTTCCTCTCCGAGACTTGTCTCTCTCTCCACTCCAGTCGCCTCCATCACCAGTTCACCACCTCTATCAAGAGATTCAACACTCAATAGCACCACCACATCTATCAAGAGATACACATCGGTAAGTGTTTTCTCCTCTTCTGTTTCTCATTCTCCTCGATTGATTTTTTTTTAATCAATATCTAGGGTTTATTTTATTTTTAGGGTTTCTTTTGATTCACTATCAACAGATGGTTTGATTTCTGTTATCAATCGATTTATGTTGTCAATCGATTTATGTTAGGGTTATAATTATTTTTTTTGTTTTTTTGTTTTTATATTCTCGTACCTTGAGGAGAAGGAGCAGCTGGAGTTCTTCATCAAATAAAGTTGTGGATTATTTCAAACAGGTAACTACTAAATAGTGTTTCTTCTTTTTGTTCAGAGATTTTTATTTGTTTTTGATAAAGATTTATAGGGTTTATAGATCTGAGCTTGTTTCATATAGTATGGGTTTGTTTCATAGTATGGGTCTTGCTTATTTGAGTTTTAGTTTGTTTGAATTTGATGATAATGGTGATTTGATAAGACCCTATGTTGGCTTTCAATTCTGAGCTTTTACTCAGTGTTTTAAGTTCTTGATAAGTTTGAGTATGTAATGTAACTAGTTTGAATTTGATGTTATTTTTCAGTTTATTTAGAAGGGTTTTTGTTTTGTTACATAGATATGTGTGCTTGTATTAAGAACATGCTATCCATTTCCAAGTCTCCAACTTTCCAACTCAACTAACTTGTTTACATTTCGCAGGAGCTGTAAATGGTCATGCTTGGATCAAGTTCAGTTTCATTATCGAGCTGCAAGATGGCAGGTGCATCTCCAGCCTCTCAATCCCCTGCAGCCGAGTCTACTGAAGTGACAGCTTCTGAAACACCTCAAGTTGATGCTACACAAGAAACACAATAGGCTACACAAGCGCATTCTTACTCCATGGAGAAGCTCGATGTCTTCCAGGACAGTTGTAGCACTTCTCTGTACGCAAAGCTGGTTGCAGAAACCAATCTCTCTTGATTTCTTATGCGACTATGTACCAGATGACAATGCCAGCATTGAAGATAGTAATGAAACCTCTTCTCTTCTTTTTTGTATTTCTTGTTTTTTGTCAACTTAATTTACTTTTACTTTTACCCAAACCTAGGAGTGACTTGCTTATAGCCATGTCTCTATTAAGAAAAAAGAACTGTTTGTCACTTGAATCCAGTTAGAGTTTCTAAATTGGAATACTTTTTAGAGAGCTTGTATGTTTGGTAATGAGGGAAAGAACTGTGAATGCAGTCACGCTTTTATAGTTGTCTTAAGGAATATATCATGCATAGATAGCTATTTGCCAGTAAATCAATTTCATTATCTACGAGTCAGTAAATCACAATGGTATGTAGCTATCCAGTATGATTCTTTAATTGCTTAGGGCTTGCATATGAAGATTACAAAGAAAGTGGCAGATTCATTCTAACAAACAGAGCATAAAAGTTGTTATTGTATTGTGGAATTTTGATGTGGAGGATTAGCTTCAGTAGATGCAGGCACAATATGTGAATATCTGACTTTTGAGTAATTCTCTTTGCAGACATTTTGGGCAAGGATGAGGATTAGTGGGATGATTGGCTTGAGAATTGGATGGACTGGAGTTTTTTACTTGTCTTCGACTCTTCGTGCTACTTACTTTTCTTATGTTAAACTCTAAGATTATTGTGTGTGTCTGATCTTTAGACTCCTTGCTTATGAACTTCAAGTCTGTTTGATCTTGCACTCTTGTACGGAAATATGGAATGGATTAAAAATCTACTTGTTAGTTGGTATTTGTCAAGTATGGAATGGATGAACAAGTGCAGGTACAAAATCTGTCAGAATTTTCTGATATTCTATTTATGGTTAAAACCGAACCGAACCGCAAAATAACCGAATAGTGTCGGTGCGATTAAAAACCGAACCGAATACCACACAGTTCGGTTAAGGTTTTAAATGTGCTAACCGCACCATACACGATTAGATCAACGATTTTACCAATAATCGCACCGAACCGAACCGTGTGCAGGCCTATCGTGGACCTTAATCTATATATAATGAACTCCTGAGTCCTGATTTCCCATCCAATTTTTCTTATTTCTCAACTACCAAAAGTAAAACTAAAAAAAAGAGTCGTGGACCATTTCACATCCCCACGAAATCGAATGGTGCGTACGACATGTTAAAAAACATAGGCCGCAAGTCAAAAGATACGAATCTCGTACGGATTCCGGTAGCCACAACAATAATAAATGCAGTCGAAGTCGACCAGTAAGAATTAAAAAACAGCCGACAATGACGACTTCTCCAGATAGGAATAGCCGGAACAGAATACTAGTGCCTTTCCCTATTCCTATTCCACTTCCTCCTCTTTAAAACACTTTATGATCCAAACTCAATCCCAAACAAATAATACAGCAACAGCTGTCACCATTATTCATGCAGGAACCCAAATCCTTGTGATGCCACGCACACCTACATACGCAAAAGCACCTCTTTCGAAGATCTTTTTTCTTTTTTTTTTTTTTCCGCAAAAATCAAACTAATTCCTGATTTCTGCTGTATTTTCCTGACTTTTCGGTTCTTTAGATTTTAGTAGTAGTAGTGTCAATCTACACCAAAGTGTTAGAATTTGATCCACCGAACTTGTTGTTTTTTTGGTAGAATTTTGTTAACACTGAATCTCAGATTTTGTTTTTAAGTTTTTTTTAATCTGATTATTAATTTCTTCACTGCTCAAAAAATTGTGAGGATTTTTTCAATTTTTGGTTATAACTTGAATTGGGAGGAAAAGTAAACGAAACTTTGGAAATTAAGTCTCGATCTTGTAATTGCTTTTAAGTTATGTGTGTGTTGCTGTTTAATTTGTCGACATTAATGAAAGCCAATTACTATGGTTGTTGATATGTTGTTTTCACTATAAGTTGGTGGTGCCATGATTTTAATTCAGTGATTGAATCAAATTTCCGGGTGGTTGATTCAATCAAATTTCGCTATTCTTCTTCTCCTAGACTGGTTATACTGATTATCTTGGTTGATTGGGAGAATAATGATAGACATGGTAAGTGGAAACATATTCCATTGTCGAAAACATTCATGGCCATCCGAGGAGTACATCAGCAGGGCTACTTTGCAATTGGTAAGTTCCCCTTTTACATTCATTCCATGATTTTGATCTCTGTGTGTGTGTGTTTCTATGATTGATTGTGCAAATTTCTTATATGAACAAACCCTAAAACCCTGCCAAAACCTCTAATCATGTATACTGATGGATGGACTCAGAAAGTGTGTTCCTGGGTATGTCTTTTTTTTTTTAATAATAGGGCATACCTATTTGATAAAAGGTTGCATTGTATGTTGGTTAATTTGTAGGGATGTATGATGCCACAAGGAACCGGGTCAAAAGACTCATTTTGCATTATAGGCCGTCTTTTGATGTGGATTATCTTAGGGATGAGATTAACGAACTCCAGATAGAAATTAGTTGCAAAGCCTTTGTTTGGTAGAATTGGAGGTTAAGCTTTTTCTTTATGCTAGAGGGATGTGTATATACCACTTGGTTCACTTGACTCATAGGAGCACAATTGAATATGAATAAGCTCTGGAATAAACGGGGACCAAATCAAGGATTTTAACTTTCATGTGGCAGATGCCACACCCCAATTCCAAGCTAATAGCTTCATCCATGAGTAGATCCAGTGGTATGTAGCTTAAGTTCGCCAAGTTGATGTCTGTGTGATTTGAATTGGTAAAATTTCTGTGATCTTCTTTAGTAAGTGAAACATTCTTGATATAAGCTGGTGGAAGGTTCAACTGTTATTGTGTATCTTAGTGTCTGTCTCACATGACTTGGACGTTCTACATCACCTAATAACTTTTTTTTGGTACACTCAGTGGATACATCTGTCTAGTGGCTTTCTCACTTGAACTTGACTTTCTGCATCACCTGATAACCTTTTCTGGTGCAATCAGCATATTCTTATTAGGCTGTTTTAACTACCTCCTTAATACTTTCTGCTACATTTTCATAGCTGGACTTCGACAGTGCTGCCCCACCAAGACAGGCATGGAGACGAAGATTAAACAGCCATGCTAATATACTGAAAGAATTCAGTGTCACATTCATGGAGGCATTGAAGATGGTGAAACTTCTTTTTCCTTCTTTTTACTTGGTTTACAGTAGCAAACGCAAAAATTATGCATATTTATGCATTTTTTAAATGCTGTTGTGAATTTCAGATGCGGCTGGGGGTTCGTCTTTGGTCATATGTACGAGAAGAAGCTTCTCATGGAAGGGTAATCTCTCGGGTCCTGGATATATATTCATGAATGGAAATATCTCACTTTCTTAGGGATTCCTGTGAGCACCTATTGGTTTGCCATGACTCATGATTGATTCTGTAGGTTTCACTTTTGAAACCACGTCTTTGCATTTTGAGGTAAGTGTTTTAACATTACCGGTCTCTGTTTTGCAGAGAGCACCAATTGATCCGTTTACTCGGGAAAGTTGTAAGCCTTCGGCGTCACAGGGGGTTCCTCTTGGAGGGATGGGGTGTGTAATATGTTAACTATGGTTGTAAAGTTTTTGATTGGCTGTATCTCTACTTTATTTAACCCCCGCCTTTGCTACCTTTACAACAGAAGTGGTAGCATATCCAGAGGTTTTAGAGGAGAATTCAGACACATGCAAATTGTTCCTGGTATATGTGAAACTTCTCCAGTAATGGCGAATCAGTTTTCGGTAAATATGTACAAATATATTATCGTTTTTTTTTTTTTGCTTTATTCCTTTTCTGTTGAGTGGAATATCCTTTGGATTGGTAAACGATAAGGTCTTTTGATATTTTTATGCTGTATGTTAAGAAAAACTGGTAAAATATGCATTAAACGAAGAGAAATTATCGGATTTTAAACATTCTGGTTTAATTCGTCGAATTGTACCACAGAGCGAGTATCCTATTCCATATCATTAACATAGGTCATCCTCTACTTGATGCAGATTTTCATATCCCGAGATGGTGGAAATAAAAAATTCTCATCAGTTTTAGCTCCTGGACAACATGAAGGTTTAGGGTACGAACTTCACTACTTCTCGACGACATTTCTTTGAAGGACGTGCACGAAACCTTCAGAAAAATCCAACAGCTTATGTTAGATTGATGTCTACAGATTCTGATTTGAGATAGTGTACACATGTTATGCAACCGTAGCGTATATCTGCATGTCCTAAGAGTACCTTTTTTTGTTTCTGTTTAGAAAATTAGGTGATCAAGGTATATCATCATGGAACTGGAATTTGAGTGGTCAGCATTCCACTTACCATGCTGTATTTCCAAGGGCGTGGACAATATATGATGGTATATCACATGCTGCTTCTTTTCTTTTATCTTCTTTGCGCTATTTTTCCTATGTGTTTCTTTGCATTGACCTTTCTTTGCTGGCTCAACATTTGAACCGTCATGGAGAAGTATATTCTAACTACGAACTCCAATTACAGGTGAACCAGATCCAGATCTAAAGGTCTCTTGTCGTCAGATATCGCCGTTCATACCCCATAATTATAAAGATAGCAGTCTCCCAAGTGCTGTATTTGTTTACACTGTATGTTTTAAACTCTGAATGTGTAAACATGGCTCCTTATTTTTTTTTTTTTTTTTTTTGGCAATTACATTGGACCCCTTACACTCCACCCCACATGTGCACCCAACCAATTTGGTTACCGGCTCTAAGGGTGTACGACTTAGGGATGCCAACCCTATCCATATGGGAGAAGGTGGGAGGGTTGAACCCCTCACCTCCCACTTGGGAGGTCGGCAAGATACCCACTCTAGTATGAGTTGGTTTCTGCTCATGATGTCTTTTATGAAAGTGATATTTGAAGCTGTTTTCTTTTCTTTTTTTTTGGAAATTTTGAGCATTTATGGTGTGCTAGTCCGTAGTTGTCTAATTAATATCCCTTACGGGAAAAATGAGTTTCCAAACTTGTTAGATCATATACGAGGTTGCTATTGTTACTTAAATATATGTTGTGCTTAGTGTGATCTAGCTGATACAAACTACTCAGTTGTAGTTCACTTGGACTCAATTACACATGTTAGTATTGACAATTCTACGCAGGCTTTATCTGAAAAAAATCATTTGCTGTTGTAGTTGGTTAACACTGGAAAAGAAAGAGCAAAAGTGAGCCTTCTCTTTACTTGGGCTGTAAGTAAACTTCTATTAACGTTGCTTTATGTTGAGCAGACACTATATTCACTATGCTTCATTCGTGAATCTAGCTAATGAGTTCTGTTTGACAGAATTCAATCGGAGGAAACTCACACTTATCAGGTGGTCATGTGAATGAGCCTTTCAGGTCAGTACATGGCCCCTTGTACAGAATTGTAATATCTTACCATTGCAGCTTACACCAAATTATGTTTCTTTTGTTTATAGAGGTGAAGATGGAGTTTCTGGTGTACTTCTACATCATAAGTAAGTTGTCAACCCTTTATTTTTCTGTATTGGGAGTTGGTTACTGTTTTCCTTAGGTCATTTCATGTGATCTTGGGGTCTTCACACCAGCGAAACATTTCAATCAATTTGTTGCTTCCAGTGTCAAATGCCAATTGTGGCACTTGTAAGATAGTTTCTTACATTACACTTCCAAAATTGATTTCTTCTCCTTCCTCCATAATTTAGATTCAGTGAGCTCATACTTTCCGAATTTGCAATTATTGTATGGGAATATAAAGTAAATGCTCTAAAAAGTGGTTAAATTTGCAGGACTGCAAAAGGAAACCCTCCTGTGACGTTTGCGGTAGCTGCTTGTGAGACTCAGAATGTAAATGTGACTGTTTCTCCATGCTTTGGATTGACCGACCAAAATCGCGTTACAGCTAAGAGCATATGGGACACAATGGCAGAGGTAATCTATTTGGGAATATTTGCTTCACTGGAATTTATTCCTAAATGCTGGTGCGTGATATGATTAGAGTCAACTGTAACATCTTCAGACGTCTAAGCTCCACCAAGTGTTGAGTTTAGGTGTAGATTCATTTTAACACCCTGCTCCCAGTGGAACAAAAGAAAAGAAGTAACCGTTGAACTCCGTTGCCGTTTTTATAAAACCAAAGAATCGGCATCAGTTGTAAATATAATGTATTATAGCCATTTTATATAATTCACCATGCATTTACCTGAAAGGTTCATTCAGATGACCACCTGGCAGGTGTGAGCTTCCTCCGATTCAGCTGTCTGAACAGAAAGCATGAGGTCTTGAAGCATATTGGTAGTGTCCTTGTCTAACCACCCAAGGATGTTTATTGGAAAATGTTCAAAGGCCTCACGCTCATCAAATCGGAAGTTGACGCGCAATAACTATCTTTTAGGCGATATGGGACAATTTCAACCATGTATCAACCTCCTAAACTAACGTATGGTCTGGATAGGAGTCCAAAAGCGATGTGGGACAATTTCGTACTATGTCTTTCACTGGCACCATTTCACTTGCATGTCAGACGAGAGGGCAACCATTAGAATATTTTTAGCTCAGTTAGTAAAACAACCTTTCTCATGCTTGAGAATATTTAGTTGTCTCTCACTATTTCCAGTTAGTAAAACAGTCTTTGCTTCTGTTTTTTTTCGTGTTTAGAGGCAGAGCCACATTTTACAGAGCTGAACTTCATTTGGAAAACTTCTGATAACATTGCTATTTTTATCTGAAGGATGGGTCTTTTGACCTCGGAAATTTCAATGCTGGCTCTAGCGTTCCATCGTTACCGGGAGAGACACACTGTGCAGCAGTTTCAGCCTCTGCTTGGATAGAACCTCATGGGAAGTGCACCGTAGCATTTTCTTTAGCGTGGTCATCCCCGAAAGTAAAATTTCTCAAGGGAAATACATACAACAGGTAATTAACTTTTGCACAGATATCCTGTAGGTTTGTGCTTTCATTCTGGACATTATTTTCTTTTGTGTTCGGGATTGTCGCGGATTCTAAATTTAGTATATAATAGCGTGCTGAGGTAACAAAGTTTCCTTGTTTTGTAATTGGTTGTATGACATCTAAAGAATGAACCAAAATGTTTAAGGCCACAGATTTGGTGAGAAGTGCGCCTACTTGAAAATCTCTTCGCCTGTCGTATCTCCTCGCCTCTCTTTTGTTTGCAATTGTAGTTTTCTACTGTTCAACCGAAGATGTATTGGCTTATTTTGCTGTCATTAAACTAGTAACATTATGATATTTGTAATTTTTAAGTTGCTAAAATGGGTGGAATTGTTTAGTGTTAATTTCTTATCTGCTTCTGTTATTGCAGGAGGTACACAAAATTTTATGGCACTTCTGAGAGATCAGCGGCTCACATAGTTCATGATTCATTGATGAGTATGTCTTCCTTGGATGGTTTCTATTTAAACAGTCCAGTCCAGTTTGTATAAAGCAATCGTTGACTTAATGCATGAATCTTAATGGATTACTGACCTATGCATATTTTATGAGAATGGTCCCTGTTTGTAGCTTGTACTTTTAGTGGTAAAAGCTGCTTTAAAGTTATTAAATAACTTGGAGGTCCCTAGTTATATCTACATACACAAACCTTATGTTTCCAAATTGCTGTTCAGATTACAAGTGGTGGGAGGAAGAGATCGAGAAATGGCAGAATCCTATCCTAAGCGATGACAGTCTTCCAGATTGGTAAGTCAAGCCAGTTCTGCTTTATTTTGTTTTTCTCGGAGTGTCATCATAGGTACCTGCGGATATCGTGAAGATTATGTGTTAAGGGTTCAACGAGGTCCTGATAACATAAATAAGAGAAGCAAAAAAAAAAAAAAGAAAACTACATTAAAACAGTTCTCCTGCATTCTCCTTTGATTTCAAGTTATTTTCCCTGCATACTGATTGCTCACAGGCTTAATTTTGTATACCAAAAAAGAAAACGAAAAATTCGGCAAGTGTACTGTGCTTAACAGGAGACAATAGCTAGTACAGGTCGTTTCGTCATTTTCAATAAGAATGGTTGAAATAATCGCCAACCATTATTTTTCGTCCTGATATTTTGGTTGTTAACCACATATTGTGCCACTTTACATTTCTATTGCAGCTATTCCCTTACATTGATATTAATTTTTGCATCATTTGTTTGGTGTGTGTTTTCTGGTTGCAGGTATAAATTCACGTTATTCAACGAGCTTTATTTTCTGGTATCGGGAGGGACCGTTTGGATTGGTATGCGCTCTTTTTACTCAACTATTTTTGTGCAATTACTTTGCAAGATGAGAAAATTAAAGAACACATGTTCCTTACCTTCTTTTATTTCTTCCATCTTGTTTTTGCTTTTGCTGTTGTCTTTCTTTCGTTAATAAAATCCTCCTCCCGAAGTGCAGATACAACTTATAAAAGGATTGTCTAGTTACCACGAATTATGTCTGTGTAGATTCTATATGGGTTTTCCCCAAAAAGAATCAGTAGATAGTTTCAATTGTTATCTGGATCTAAAAGTGTACTCTTTTCTTAGATTTTTGTCTCAGTATTTGCCAAATTAGATTCCCTTCTATATTTTGCATTTGCTGTGTTACATGGTCAGATTTCTGATTATCATTTTCTATAGATGGCCATTCACCAGCCAGAGATAACCAATCTACTATGAGCCAGAACGGGCATAATTCCAGAATTGAGGAACCCATCAAAATAAAAGTGACTGTAGCAACAGTGCACAGCAAGGGGGATGTGGTTATTGAGCATGAGAGCTGCATAAATGGTTTTGAAGATGCTAATGGTAATGGCAATGGTAATGGTCTAGATTTAGATCAGGAAAATAGTGATGAGGAAGACGCTGCAGGCCACAATCCTTTGCAACTCAGTACCCTTGTAGATCAGAAGCCTGATGATAGCGAAGATGTTGGTAGGTTTCTGTACTTAGAAGGAGTTGAATACGTCATGTGGTGTACATATGATGTGCATTTTTATGCATCTTATGCTCTTCTAGCTCTGTTCCCCAAAATAGAGTTAAGTATTCAGCGAGACTTTGCTAAGGCCGTATTAAGTGAGGATCGAAGAAAAGTGAAGTTTCTGGCAGATGGTAACTGTGGAATTCGTAAGGTTAAAGGAGCAGTTCCTCATGATCTTGGTACACATGATCCATGGCATGAGATGAATGCATATAATATTCATGACACGAGTAAATGGAAGGACCTCAACCCTAAATTTGTGCTTCAAGTTTATAGAGATTTTGCTGCCACAGGGGATGTGTCATTCGCCGTTGATGTATGGCCAGCTGTTTGTGCTGCTATGGAATACATGGAACAGTTCGATAAGGACGGTGATGGTCTTATTGAGAATGATGGATTTCCTGATCAAACTTACGATGCTTGGACTGTTCATGGCATTAGTGCTTATTGTGGATGCTTATGGCTTGCTGCCCTCGAGGCTGCAGCTGCAATGGCTCTTCGTCTTGGAGACAAGCCATTTGCTGATAAATTCAAAAACATGTTCTCGAGGGCCAAATCGGCTTTTGAAGAAAAACTATGGAACGGTTCTTATTTTAACTATGATAGTGGATCAAGTAGCAATAGCAGATCTATACAAGCTGACCAACTGGCAGGCCAGTGGTATGTAGCTTCATCGGGCTTGCCTTCGCTGTTTGATGATCATAAGATCAAGAGTGCCCTTCAAAAAATATTTGATTTTAATGTTATGAAAGTGAGAGGAGGGAGAATGGGCGCTGTAAATGGGATGCACCCAAATGGGAAGGTGGATGAGTCATGCATGCAGTCCCGTGAAATTTGGACTGGTGTTACTTATGGTGTTGCAGCTACGATGATACTTAGCGGAATGGAGGAACAAGCCTTCACTACAGCCGAAGGTATTTTCACCTCAGGCTGGTCAGAAGACGGATTCGGGTAAGGGCACCTTTCATCTGCACTGTTCTGTATATTTCAATATTGTTACATTAACTGATATTTAACCAAGCGCTGCGATCTTCTGGCACATAAAGAAGATTCAGCTACTGTTTGGTGAGTGGGGATGTTTCTTCGCCATGTAGATCATCGTCATTGAAAGGAAGTCCATCTAGAGACTCGAAACTTAGTTAAAACCCGAGTAGAAGTCAATTTTATTTAGTCAATATGGACGAACTTCAGTCAATTTACAGTCTATTTTTGATAGCAGAAAATGTTATCAGTGTTGAGAGTGAAGTATGAAACACATTGAACTTGGATATGAATGAGTCATTTGGTTCAAAAAGAACAGTGTAGAGATAGGATTAGAGTAGACTAGTGATCCCACATCTGTAACAGCGTCCTTTTTACCATTAACACACAATAGTGGGGACACTTACCTTCTGGACCTGTTTTCTTCGATAATGAAGCTTCAAGTAGTTAGGAAGTTCTTAATGAAGGTGTAAGGTGTATTGTCTTTAATTAAGCAATAATCAAAAGTTTTTCAGGGCAACTTGTTTAAGTGTATCTTTTGTGGGACTTGCATGCAGGTATTGGTTCCAGACGCCAGAAGGATGGACTGTGGATGGTCACTATCGTTCTCTAATATACATGAGGCCACTTGCAATTTGGTCTATGCAATGGGCCTTGTCTTTGCCGAAGGCAATCCTCGAGGCTCCAAAGATCAACATGATGGACAGAATGTTGTATGTACCTATTAGGGCCTCGCATAATGATGCGGGTATTGTAAGGAAAGTTGCAAACAAAACAAAGTGTTTTAGCAACTCGGTTTTTCACTGCGCATGCTGATGGGGTCAGGTAATCTTTTATGAACTGAGCCAATCTTTGCAACTTCCTGAAATTCTTTCACAGTGAATTAAGTAAAAGGAGTCCAGGTATGAGTTAATGTTGTAAAATGAGGTAATAAAGCCTGGGGCTCAAAAATATAAAGCCCCTGCGTCTCGGATAGCTATGATGTATATGAGTTCTTTTTTCTGTAACAATTTTTACTTATGGCTGAACCTCGGCTTAGTCTTGTAACTGTAATCCTGTTTAGGAAGGGACATGCTGAAGATGGATGCAATAAGTTTAATTGCAGTTATATACGGGTTATAAGGATACAGATGATGTTAGAGATCATAGAAGATATGGTTTTGGGGTCTTGAACTGAACTTTATTTCCGTACAAGCCCCCTCTAGGAAAATGGAATGTGCTTTCATAGAGCTGATTGTATATTAGCAGACAGCTTGTCTGGATGAAGATATAATGAAATTTGTATTGTTAAAGTTGATTAAGAGGAACTCTGTAGATGTGCAAATGAATGATATGATGCGGTGGTGAGAACGGCTCAATTGCGCTTCTCTGTCTTTGCACAAAGAAAGCAGTCTTTTTAACTACCAAGCTTAAAATTGTGAGTCCATACGCAACACAACATTTACAGGAACCCCAGTTAGCCGCTCTTGATAAAATTTATCACCAATTTATCACCGCTGGTGAATCTCAACTAGCAAATCCAGAAACTTCAATGGAACTTTGAAAGAACTATTTGAATGTCTACCAAGTAAAAATTCATACACAAGAGTGCAAAAATGAACAATCCATTACACCTCTATATTCTAGTGGAGGTACTTTTCAAGAGTTCCCCCATCGGAACTCAAATTAAGCCGGATTCCCTGATCGTAGATGGGGAACAAAGATGTGGAGGTACTTTTCAAGAGTTCCCCCATCGGAACTCAAATTAAGCCGGATTCCCTGATCGTAGATGGGGAACAAAGATGTAGGTTGTAATGAAACGCGTGGCTCTTGTTGGTCTGCAGTCAACAAACCAATAAAATTATTGATTTGTGGCTCTTGTTGGTCCGCAGTCAACAAACCAATAAAATTATTGATTCATAACTCTTTCACCTTAACCAACTGTAAAAAATCCTGGAACTTATAGTTTTGGGATCTCACCAATTACGGTTCGTAAGTATTTATGTAACCAACCGTAACTCTGTATTTTTTTTTTGGCAGAGTTACGGTTTGTAATCTACGCGGGTAATCGACCGTATCTCTGGAATTCAATTTTCCTCAGAGTTACGGTTTGTAACTTCTAAACAGTTTCCAACCGTAACTCTGGAATTCAAAATTCTTCAGAGTTACGGTTCATTTGTTGAATATAGTTACCAGCCGTAACTCTACTTTTTCCACAAAAAAAATAATTGTTTTCACTGATATGTACTTTTTTTTCCCTAGTTCTCTTGGTCAGTGAATTTTCTTCCACACTTCTAATGTCCAGCGTTTACCTGAATTGTTGAAAGTGTACCCAGATTATAATACGCCTTCTCGAGAACTATGGCATGTCCAATAAGAGCTCTTCTTGTGCTCATCTCTAGTCTCTCTCTATATATATTTTCAACAACGGCCTTCAAGGCTAATGGTCCTTCTTAACATACCAGTACATATTAAGATTGTTATTTTTAGCACATTGTGCTAAGGCACGAGCAACATAGTTACATAACAGAGGTTGAAAAGTGAATAGGAAAGCAACTAACAGGAGGAGGAGAATCAAATTCCTTAAAAAATAACATCCGTTCTTGGGTCACCATCAAACCTCCCAGTTGAAAATGGGTTAATGAGATCCTTTGCATCACTTTCAATGATAATGTGAGTAAGCTTTTGTTCAAGAGCTTTCTTTAAAACCGTCCAAATTGCTCTAGCTTCAACAGCAGACTCAACATCAAAGGCCATTGCTACACAAGAAGAAATTTTATGATTTTTGTTAAAGGGAGAGCAAAAAGCGATTCGAGGAGAGCGAAATTCGTGGTCTAGTCGGTAACTAGGCTGATTCGTATACTGAGTCAAGTTTTAAGTTTTTTCCCCCAAATGCCCTTAAACCTAACTGCGGTTATGAACCTAACCTATGTAAGTTAACCTAATATATAGTTATAGAAAAGCTCAAGGGAATAAAATCAGAATTTTCTTCTTATTATCACCAAAAACCTAAACACCGTTAAACCCTAAATCAAGTCATGACTTATTGTGGAAACCAGGAATCAAATATACTTGATGTTACAGGGAACCAAGAATCCCAGGTACGTAAAACATTATAACACCACCTCATATATACGTCTCTCTGGAAAAAAAAAAGAAGAAAAAAAACTTGGTTCGTTCATGCACTGAACTTGAAGATATGTTTTCACTGTTACTTATCATCACGCCATTACTATCAGTTGTGTGTGTTTTCACATACGTTTTGAACTAATTTTTGTATTCATCGTCTATATAGAGTTGAAATATTCAGGCTTTGGTTTCTTTTTTTGTTTACTTATAGAACTTCTTTTAATGCTCAGGTTTTTGAATCCACATCTCTCCCTTGCAATGAAGAACCTAATCCCATCCCCGAACTTTTGGTGTCATCGGAACAACCAGATTTTACACAACATTTTCTAAAACCGGAGGGATTTGGTACTAGAGAAGAATTACAGGCGTGGTGCGTGTCTATTGGTAAAGCACACAATTTTCAGATTATCTGTAAGTCATCACAAATGAAAGACACTTTAGGTAATTGTCAAGGATCTCGGGTACAATTGTGTTGTGAAAGAAGTGGCAAGTACACTAGTCACAGAGCGAAAAGCTATGTGCCAAAGACCACTACGACAAAAAAGAGAAAATGCGGCAGTATCAAATGTAATTGTCCATTTCGTCTAAATGGAAGTTGTGACAAGTATGGGAAATGGAAACTTAGAGTTGATGTGGTTACCACAATCACCCACTGTCAACCACATTAGTTGGACATGGTTATGCTGGAAGATTGGAGGAAAAAGAAAAGTTAGAAGTTGAAAAATTGACAAACAGTGGTTGTCGACCTCGGGAAATTCTTACCAATATCAAAATCGATAACCCGAAAAACTGTTCTACCATGAGAACCATTTATAATGCAAGGCGCAAATTGAAAATTTGTGCAATGCAAGGTAGATCAATGATGCAGCATTTCTACAAGTTAGCACTAGAGAACCATTACACGGTTGAATATAAGTATGATCCCATGACAAATAAGGTCACAGATCTCTTTTTTGCTCATCCGGTTTCAGTGAAGTTGGCACAGTGTTTTCATGAATTTCTCCTATTGGATTGCACATATAAAACTAACAAGTATAGATTACCGTTATTCCACGTTGTGTCTCATACCTCAACGGGAGCAACATTCACAGTTGCGGTGGCCTTTATGAGTCGAGAAAAAGAAGCAAACTACATATGGGCTTTAGAGTGTATTAAGCGACTTTATAGAGGAAATGAGATTCCATCTGTTTTCGTCACTGATTGTGAAGTTGGTTTAGTTAAAGCAATTGATTATGTTTTTCCCCATTCATCTCATCTTCTTTGCGCATGGCATATAGGAAAAATGTGTATGCACACGGTCAAAAATTCTTCAAGCTCAAGCCTACAACTGCTGATGACAAAGAAAAACCGTAGAAGATTGATACTGTCATAACCCGAAAAAAGAAAAAAAGGGAAACAAAAGGAGAAGCAAGACGAAAAAAAGAAGGAACTCAAAAAATGGTACGAGGCATGGAAGGATGTTATTACGTCAAGAAAGATACTATCTTAGAACTTGTTTGTTTGCAGCTGACTCGGCGTCTGAATCTGAGTCAACCCCTGACTCGGACCGAGTCAGCAGTCAGACCGTTTGTTTTCCATTTTGAGTCAGATATGACTCGACCTCTGACTCAGACATAACCCCTGACTCGGACTCATTTGAATCAGGTAACAAAATACCCCTGACTCATGGGACCAAACCACTGACTCACTTATTTCCGAGTCAGACGAGTCAGATCTGACTCAAAACAAACATATCGACTCAGATTCAGATGAGTCAGGTGATTTCACTCAGATTCAAATGATTCAGATCCAGACGACTCAGATGAGTCAGGAGTAAACAAACATGGTGTTAGTTAATCCAAGGTACTTGACTCATCTGCCTTTGATAATGCGAAAATTCATCGCTGCTACACAAGAGATGCCAAAAGACGGAAACTGCCGTTATCATGTGTTGTTGAAGCAATTGGCTATCAAAGTAAAGCATCACAACGGTTGTCAAAATGCCACCGGACCATGTATGAGGAAATGTGGGGTGTCGATTTGTTAAAACAGTTGAAAGACGGCATAGATGGAAATGAGTGGATGAAAATGCCAGAGAGTGGTTTTATTATTGCCGAGGCTTTCACCACAACGGTTGTATATCTGAGTGAAGAACAAAGCATAACTTTTGTTCCTATTACCAAGGATGCTTACCCGAAGATAAGAAAGAATATGGTGGTTATCGGCTTCGTCAACAGCAATCACTGCATCGGATTGAAATTGAAACGTAGTTCTCCATTGCCTTCACTTCCAAGATTTTCTTATTGGGAGAAACAAAAGAATAAGAACAATTTCTCCAATAACTGGTCGGAACCATATGTAGTTGCAGGAAATCCTACACTACACCCCTTATTTGTCCGCTCGTTTTTCATATTTATTGAGTTCATAATGGGAGCAAAATGAACAAAATTTCTTGTTTGTTTACACGACAGGAATTGCTCTAACAAAGTATTTGATTGCATTTTGAAAAGTTATTTTTTTGATATTCAGAAGCATGGAAATTTAAAGTACACACCAAATTTCGTGAAATCTTTTTGCTTCTACAATTTGACTTCTTTTGTGGAATCTTTTTATTTTTAAAATTCGAATTTAGTTTTTGGACAAGCTGAATTATTTTGTGAAATTCTTTTCCTTCTGGAGTTTGACTTCTGTTTTGAGAAACAAAATCACTTTTATAATTGAATTGGCAGATTTTGGAACGTTGACTGTACTAGTGTATAATCATTTTGGGTTTAGCACAGCTCTCTAATAGGAGGTCAGGAGCCAGTTCGACTGGCCGGGTTTGCGCCCAACTTTCATGTAAAAAAAACCAAAAAAATGACTGTACTAGTTTTGGGCATGTGCAACTGGGCTGCTTGCATCTGTGCCGGTTCCGTAATATTCGAATCTTTTTTCTTAAAGTCGGTCTGAATGTGATGATACGCGGCAGAATCACGACTTTTGCCAACGGCTGACTCAGACACAAAAAAGGTTAGAACCTTCGCCACGAAGCTAATAAAAGCTGTAATAAAAAGTTCTTTCGTTCCCGTTTATCTTAAATAAACAAAGAAATTAAATATACTTTCAAAGACACAGAAAGAAAAAAAATCTGCCGCCTATATAACCAGAGGAGCAAATTCATAAGAGAAGATCAGAGAAAGAAAAATGGAGAAACACGAGAATAAGTCAGATTTTAACAATTTACCAGAAGGATGTATTTCTAGTATCTTATCTTTAACATCTCCAAGAGATGCTTGTAGATCTTGTTTAGTTTCATCTGTTTTCAAATCTGCAGCTGAATCTGATGCTCTTTGGGATGAATTTTTACCATCTGATTATAAAGAAATTATAGCTAGAGCTTCTCCACCACCGTCGTCATCACCGTCACCATCATCGTCATCACCGTCTCCGTCACCTGCTGCTGATTCTACTTCTACGGCTACTTCTTCCGGGATTAGTTTCTCTTCTAAGAAAGAATTGTATTACCGGCTTTGTAATGAACCTCTTCTCATCGACGGTGGTCGTAAGGTAAAATTACGTACTCAATTTAGTGCCATTTTGGAGATTTGTTAATTTGAATTTATATGATCGTCTTCTGGTAGGATTCTTGCTGAAATCTTATTTTGATTACACGGATATCCTTGTCAAACTTCTTGATGTTTGATAATGCAATTGTGATTTTTACAGAATCTGATTTAAGCTGGAATGTTTTATTGTTAATTAAGGCATTGTTTTACATTTTCTAATGCGATCTGATCAGACTCTTCTATTATATTATTAGAATTTAGATTCACGAGTGGCATCCTGATATAAAAAGAGGTTGAACATGTGCCAAACATTCTCTTCATTGTATTTTTAACTGAATGAAATATGGCCACCTACAAGTAGCTTAAGCTTTTTGTAGTGCACTTTGGAGGTTGTGTTGACTGCTTCTTAAAGGATTAGGATTAGAAATTTAGGTATAGAATTGATGGAACACTGATTGATTTGTAGGCATTTGATCATCTGTCGTGGGAGTGCACTTGATCTTTTTTAAGGTTTTGCAGCGCAATATTGACTGCAGTTGGCTAAATTCTTTTACTGCTATCTTGATGTTGGCTCTAATTTAATTAGTTTAACTTCAACAACCTGTCAATTCAAGATCTGATCCACAATGAATACTTGAAATTACCTTGTCTTATGTACAGAAATCTCTGCAAACTCCAAACTAAGAAGTTGGTCATGTTATTCTGAGCTTCAACTTGCTCTAACTCAAGATTCTTGTTTATTCTAGAGCTTTGCACTGGAGAAATCGAGTGGGAAGAAATGTTTCATGCTTGGTGCGAAGGAGCTCTCTATTATATGGGGAGGCACACCCAAGTACTGGAGGTGGACAGAATTCCCTGGATCCAGGTATACACGGTTTCACATTCTCCCTAGTTATTACTTAATTTACAAAGTGGTCTTACTTTTGTTCCCATTTTGCAGGTTTGCCGAGGTGGCTGAACTGCTGTCCGTATGTTGGCTCGAATTCAGTGGGAAGCTTCAAACACGATTATTGTCCCGTAAGACCTTGTATGGAGCCTACCTGGTACTGAAGTTTGTGGAAGGTGCATATGGATTTGATCACCCACCTGCAGAGGCTGAAGTAAAAGTCATTGGAGGAGCTGGTAACAGCAGCAGTGGGGCTAGTGGAGAGAGACCCGTCTACTTGGATCCTGATGGTAGTCGTAGGCGTCAATTGCAGGTTGCACCACATCGTATTGGGCTTATCAGGCGCAGGTTTGGTCACATATTGAGGCCGGCTCCATCCATGTCAAGATGGGAGGGACAGTTCCCACAGGAGAGAAATGATGGATGGATGGAGATTGAGATGGGTCATTTCTACAATGATGGCGGGGAAGACAGCGAAAGCGCCGAGTTACAGATGTCTCTGAGAGAGATTAAGGGTGGTCACTGGAAGTCTGGCCTTATCATCCAAGGTATCGAAATTAGGCCCAAAGCTGCTAACTAAACTAAAATTACTGCGAGAAACCCGTTTCCTCTACTTTTCCCCTCCATCCACAAATGTAACCAAAACGAATTGATTTGAAATTGTTGTGTCAGTATGTAAGCAGCTTGAGTGGATCATCTGGCCCTATGATTGAGCGGCTCAGATCAGGGCCATCTTATGGACCAGGCCAGCTAGGCTATTGCCTAGAGCCTCACATTGTTAGGGCCCAAATTTTAATTTTTCTTACAACATGATTATTTTGTGCTCTTACAGTGGTTGATAGTGCATACTTCTAGCTGTAATTGAATGCCGTTTGTTTTGTAAGTACAGCGTACTGCTTTCAATCGCATTTAGCCATCTACTTTTGTACACTTTATGACATGAGAGAATGAATTGTATTAAACAAATTTTCTCAAAATGATTTAGATATTCTCTCATGAGAATGTACTGTATTAAACAGTTCTTTCCATAATCTTTCCAAAATAATTTAGATACCCTCTCTTTCAGTAAGTTCATCAAAATTTGATGAATATCATTACCATTAGATCTTTGTTGACTTCTGCCTGCTGCTTGATTTGCGAATGCATCCGTTGACTGGTTAGCCTCTCTATAAATGTGGTTTGTACGGTGCAGAGTAGATTGCAGCTGTGCTCTGATTTTATTATCATATCTCGCAGATACGATGGTGTTTCGATACGGATTATGGTGAAATGACGAGGTTTTGTGAGTTTGACTCTAAGTAAATTTTTGTCCCTTATCGTTTGTTGCTATTCTTTTGTGAATTTGACTCTAAGTAAATTTTTGTCCCTTATCGTTTGTTGCTATTCTGATCGTTATAAACAGACCCATGTCTGTCACTAAAATCAAGGTTATTCCTTGTGGTGGTGCTATTGATACGGTCGTGGTAGTTGAGGAATTCTTCCAGAAACTCTCGGTATAAGTTCGATGTTAAAACTAATTGGAAAAGTATATCACCACACAAATCATCGAACTGGAAAAGACCAAAATATCAAGTATCAACTCTTTGAAATCAAGATCCTTGTTAGACCACTGCTTGGTTGAGCCACAACTATTGGTATGTCAAGCTTGTTGTCAATGTTAGATGACTAAAATTGTATGTTGATTTATAGTCTATTAAAGTCAGTCTCAGACTAGGATTAGAGTATGATAGTTGCGTACTAGAAATCACCGAATACCGTTGAAGATTTAAGACCGAAGAACAACGCGAAGGCACCTGTTAGAACTTCATCAACAAATATATGTAAAGACTGACTGTCTTATTTACTCATTATTTCTACCATTCTATCTTCAAAGACAATGTCATATGGCTTTAATAGATGATGAATCATAAAGAAGAAGTTTTGAATTCAAGCTTGTACTTGAAAAATCTTGAAATATGAACTCAAGCATTGTATGTTCATCGGTCCTATCACTTTTGATGTTGAGAATAAAATTTATTGTTAAAAAAGACTATGTATGTGAACTATAATCCTAAAAACGTCAAATTGTACTTTTCTTCACTGAATTTTCAGTTTGTGAACTATGAAATTTATTGATGTCATTGAAATCCAAGGTGCACAAGTATTAATAAACTGGTTTTTCCGTTTTTGAACTATGCAATTTCCAAGTGTTCCTCGATATTTTTTGAAATTTTGCATGTTCACGAACTATGCAATTTTGGGAATGTTCATGAACACTTCAAATATATTGAGTTCGCGAATCACTATTCTTAGTTCGAGAACTGGTCTTTTTTTGGGTGTTATTGATCTCCAACATTGCTTGGGTGTTCATGAGCTAACTTTTATGCACGGTTCCCTAATAGACAAATACACAAGTGCACATTCTTTTTGTATTGCAAGGGAAACTTCTCACATGCTTACACGGTTTCCATTATTCGGAATCAATATATGTTGAGAACTTTAGTTTTCTTGGGATCAAAGTAATTCTTAAACATGGAAACTAGTTTACGAACTTACTTTAATCACAAGAAAATTTGCTCGAACCTTAAGCATTCTAGCATGTTTCGTCATTACAGATAGATAACTCTCTACAACGTAGAATCTCAACACCTATAATATGTACACTAGCTACGACTAGAGTCATCCTCGAAATACCTAGCTTTCTTCGTGCAGTACATAACTAGGTTACGACTTTGAAGACTTCACTTGGCCTTTGTGAAGACCGGTCAGACTATCTTTTAAGTGATAGATCTTTGATATCCGAAATCTTACAAATGTTTGAGATATTAATAGGATAAACAAGATGATTGCTGCCTTGGGAGGGGTTAGGTGAGGGGACACACTTGAAAACGAGTATCGGGACATTGATGTAACTATTCTACAGATAAATATTTTATTATAACAAGTTATGATATTATGAATGCGCTCTTTTAAAATTTTGATAATTAAAAATAGACAATTCATATGGATTATTTTAAATTCTCATATATGTTCATTGCTCATCGGATCATCCCATGTGTTTGTAATTCTCATATATGCATATTGCCGAATCCTGGATATCTTGATGAACTTTCAAGTCTAGACAGGTTGTCTGCTTTCTTCGATATTGTGCACGACAACCCTATCATACATTGTCCAAAGAATCCAAACTTTAAACTGTAAAGAATATTGAAAGTCAAACAACTACATTATATCATCCAAGCAATCCAACAACATTCACAAATGAATGCGGTGTATCCTTGGTTTTATTATAACTACCAAAGTTGTGTCAATAATTAAATTAATTAATTGCTATTATTACAATAGAAAATTCCTTTTTCGTATAAAGTATAACATCAACTTTTTCGTTGCAGAACTTATAGAAAATTCCTTACTTGAACTTTAGGGAGGATTAAATCCAACAAGAAACTTCTTTGGATAGTTTTTAGGTTACTAGAACTAAAAATAGATAAATTGATCAATTGACTGGAGATCAAAGTATAACATCAACTTTTTCGTTGCAGAACTTATAGAAAATTCCTTACTTGAACTTTAGGGAGGATTAAATCCAACAAGAAACTTCTTTGGATAGTTTTTAGGTTACTAGAACTAAAAATAGATAAATTGATCAATTGACTGGAGATCAACCACCTTTAATCTTTTGATTGGATATTAGCCACCTTAAAATAATTTGTATTGAATTGAATGAATAATAGAGTTCTACAACAGGTATATAAATAGTCTAGGAAACCATTAATCAAGCAAGTTCTAACTATAGCAATCACAACTAAATAAAGAAGTACTCAGCAGTATCTAAATAAGGGTACTCTAGAAAGACTGTAAATAACGACACACCGAATAAATGAAGTTGGTATCGCAACAACCCAGGCTTTTGCATACAAGCCTTGTCCCCAATCTTCAAAGTCAGGAAAACGGATGAGAAATTCAGTAGCATCTTCCCAAGTAGCTTCATCAACATGACGGTATTTCCACTTAATTATCCATCGAGTAACAACGCGATTATTACGTTTGAAAATCCGTCTTTCGAGAATTTATTCAGGTTCCCATTCAATATGATCATCAGTTGTAGGCAAGGTATCAGCAACATTCACATGAGCTCCCAATTTGAGTTTCAAGAGTGAAACATGAAAATAAATGGATGAATACGACTATGGGAAGGTAAATCCAGTTTATAAGCAACATCGCCAATTTATTATAACACAGGAAAAGGACCATAGAATCGTGGAGAGAGTTTGGAATAAGATTGGATAGCGGTTGTGGTTTAACAATAAGGTTGTAGATGAAAAAAGACCCAATCTCTTAAAGCAAAACTCCTTTCCGTGCGATGTCCATTCGTATATAACTTCATACAATCTTGAGTATCTAGTAGATGGTATTTTAGAAATTGTAGAGTGCAATCTCGAGCTATTAAAGTTAAGTCGACAATATTAACAGCAATTGTACCCGACAAATAAGCATAAACGGTTGGTGGTGGCCTGCTGTATAAAGCCTCAAATTGAGTCATTTTAATCATAGAGTGGTACGTAGTGTTATATCACCATTTATTCAATGGTAGCCAACGACACCAGTCATGAGGTTTCTTACGAGAAACAACGAAGATTAACATTTTAATGTCCGATTTGTTACTTCTATTTGGGAATTTGTCTAAGGATAATAGGCTGAACTCTGACAAAGTTGTGTGTTGTGCGAAGAAATAAAAGCTTCCCAAAATTTACTTTAAAGGATAGGATCACGATCACTTACGATGGTAAGAAGCATTCCATGAAGACGAACTATATCCAATACAAACATATCGGAAACCACAGATGCATTGTATGGATGAGAAAGCGCACTAAATTGCGCATACTTGGAAAGACGGTTAACGATTACCATTATTGAATTCCGACGCCGTGAAGGAGGTAAGCCATCGATAAAACCCATAGAAACATCGAGCCAAACATCGTTAGGAATATGAAAGGGTTAGAGGAGACCTGGATAAGAGATTTCTTCTGATTTATTCCGCTGACATACATCGTAGTGGGCAATATAGGTTTTAATGAACCCTTTCATATCTTGTGAAAAAGCAGGGGTCTAACAACCACACCCAATATTTCGTTTAGGCAATCTGTATGGACTAACTCCAATATAATTCTGAGAGAACCAACTAATAAAGCGAGCTCAATCAAGAAATATATCCAAGAGTTATATCTCTGTTTCTTAATGTTATCAGCAAATCAAACAGATAGAAATCCGTGAGCCTGATTAATATAAGAAACAACTTGGATGGTATCAAAAACCAATATCCAAGTGTCAATCAATTCAATCAACAACCAAAGGTCGGATTCACAATTGATTGAAATTATGCACAACCTGTGATATTTCAATTATATAGAAAATATAATGCGGAAAAGAAATAACACAGACATCAAATGTTTTGTTAACAAGGAAACCGCAAGTGCATAAAAATCCCGGGACCTAGTCCAGATTTGGACACCGCACTGTATTAAGCCGCTACAGACACTATCATACTACAAGTTAACTTCGGACTGGAATATAGTTGAGCCCCAACCAATCTCACACTGATCAAGGTACAATTGTGCTCCTTACATCTCTGAATCCTAGCAGGACTCTACGTACTTGATTCCCTTAGATGGTCTCACCCACAACTAAGAGTTGCTACGACCCAAAGTCGAAGAATTGATAAACCAATCTTTCCCATACAGAAAAGGCTATTGAATAGATAAATTTTTCTCCTACAGACATACCTATGAGTTTTTTTCCGTCTTTTGATAAATCAAGGTGAATAGGAACCAATTGATACACCGGACTTATATTCCCGAAGAACAGCCTATTAATATCAATTACCTCACAATAATCTTAATCGTATGGTAGCGAAACAAGATATTGTGGAATCACAAACGATGAGACGAAGATGTTTGTGATAACTTTTATCTTTCCTATCGGAGAATAAATATCGAGCAAATCTTAGAGAAGATAATACTCAATACAATAAAAAATAGCAAGATCAGAACACTCAACTACAGAGAAAATAGTTCGATCTGGCTTCACAATCCCGATGAAGTCTTCAAGTCGTCAACCTATAATGGTTTTAGAAAAACCTAGGTTAAAGGAGAATCGACTCTAGTCGCAACTAGTATCACACAGGAGGTGTGGGTATTAGGTTTCCAAATTGCTAGAGTTCTCCTTTATATAGTCTTCAAATCAGGGTTCGCAATCAATATTACCTTGGTAACAAAGCATTCAATATTCATCGTTAGATGAAAACCTGATTAGACTCAAGCTAATATCTTTCAACTGTTAGATTGAACTTAGCTTGTTACACACAAATGAAAAGTGACTTCATTTAGATATGAGTAACCGTACCTAAACGTGTACACTTTGTTGGTTTTAGTTAACCGAAGTTAGCCATATGAACACTTTCATATCAACCTTATTCATCTCAATCACAACTAGTTCAAATGACTCAAATGAAACTAGTTCTAGAGTTGTCCAATTGTTTATATTCTCATAGGAGTATACAAAACACAATTGAAGCAAAATCGATTTTGATTCACCCGAATCAATTCATGAACATTATAGCCACGGTTTGCAAAAGATTGCATTCCTTAATATATAAATGTATTAATTCATGAACAAACCGATTTTAGAACATAACCTACTCAAGTATGCAAACGGGTACGCATACCTAAGTGGTCGGACTAAGTTTGTGCGTCGGTATGCGAATGGGTACGCATACCTTCCAAACTCAGTTTAATCCCGGAACTTTGAGCTTACGCCAGTACGCGTATGGGTATGCATACTAATTTCTCGAACTTCCATTAAACCAACCAGTACGCATACGGGTATGCATACTATGGTTCCCGGACTAGGAATAACTTGCAATAGTTAGCATACAAGTACGCATATTGTGTTATATCCAATCATGGTTATTTGTTCTAAACTCCCAGTTCAATCACTGAAACATTCTTAGAAGACGAGAATAGCTGTCTCACACAAACAATTAGTTTCAAAGCAATTTTCAAGTGACCGAATGATCAATACGAAATATTCCGAGTCTACATCAAATGACTGTCTTTCACAAATCATGTAAGATATTACTAGGCAATTTTCATATGATCATCTTTTGGCTTTTGTCAAGAATATAAGATGAACTTGGTTAAAGCGAAAGCTTACCAATGCATATTTCTAGAAATATGTAAGCGAGTTAAACTCAGCTCGAAATATCAAATGTGTATAATCGAAGTTTATATAGCTATACGACTTTAATCTTAAATAGGAGATAGAGTAGACAGACTTTTGAGTGATAGATGAGTTCAAGTCTCCACATACCTTTTGTTGATGAAGTTCCACAAGCTCCCCCTTAGTATTTCTTCGTCTTCAATCGATGAACGCCGTGAAGTCTAAAGATCAACTACACTTTCTATCCTAATCCGAGACTTAGCTATAAGTAGACTAGAAATCAAGACTTATAGTTTTGGCAACTAAACTTGCCAAACAAGATTGAGATAGCAACGCTTGCGAGTTCGACATAGCAGTGCTCTAACACCTTGCCAGTAGAAATTTTTCCGAAGGCGTTTGTAAGTGTGAAGAAATCCGGAGTGACCAGCAGTAGGGGTATCATGAAATTCATGTAATAACTTGGAAACCACGTAGAAGAGGGAACTACTGCCACACGACCTTTATAATAAAGAACATAACCAACATATAAATAATGTTTCTTATAGTATGGATTACTGACAAGTGCATCATTTATACTTTTCATCTCAGTATTAGAATGACATTCTTGAATTATTTCGGTAAGACCCGCAAATATTGGAGTGATAAGAGCAACGAATGTAGGATCAGAAATGTGGGATGGTGCATCTGCATCTACATTTTCTTTACCATGGAGAAATACAATCTCATAATCGTAGCCTAGTAAATTAGACACTCATTTTTTTTCTTTATGGAAGATTGTTTATGACCTAAAAAGTACTTAAGATTGCGATGATCCGTATAGATTTTTAAGTGTCGACTGAGCAAATATGGTCATCATTTTTGAACGGCAGATACCATAACTAGCATTTCCTTGTCATGGATACTTAAATTCAAATTATTACTAGCAAGGGGATTGCTATAATAAGCAATGGGTTTCCCTGATTGCACCAAAACATCCCCCAATCCATTACCACAAGCATCACACTCTATAACAAATTCATTTGTAAAATCAGGGAGTACTAAAACTGGAGTCTTTGTTAAAGCATGTTGAAGTTTCTTAAAACCATTAGTGGCGTCGTCCGTCCACTGAAATGCATTATTTTTTAACAATTAAATTAAGAGAGCATGATCTTACCAAAATATTTTATAAATTTGTAGTAATAGCCAGCTAGACCCAAAAAACCGCAAAGATCCTTAAGTGAAGTAGGGATATGCCATATGATACTATTAATCTTATCACTCTCAATAGAGACTCCTTAAGAAGAAATAATATGTCCAAGATAACTCATATGTGGTTTAGCAAAAGCACATCAGACCCCTTCACAAAAAGGTCATTAACACGCAAAACACCAAAAACCAAGGTTAAGTGTTCAATGTGATCAGACAAACAAAGAATATATATCAAATATCATCGAAAAGAACAAGGAAAAACTGTCGTAGGTGAGGCCGAAATATATCATTCATCAAACTACAGAAAGTAGCTGACGCATCTGAAAGACCAAATGGCGTACCAAGAACTCGCAATGACCATCATGTGTCTGAAACGCCGTCTTTGGAATATCTGGCTCATGAAGTCTTATTTGGTGATACCCAGAACGTAAATCAAGCTTATAGGAAATGTTGGCACCGTGTAGTTCATCTAGTAACTCGTCTACTATTGGAATGGGAAAACAGTCTTTGATAGTTAGCTTATTGAGAGCGCGGTAATCTACACACATGCGCCAAGAACCATCTTTTTTACGAACCATAGTATTGAAGAAGAGTACGTACTAGAACTTCGACGAATCAGTATCGCTGCTTGCAACTCTGCTACTATCTTCTCAATTTCATCCTTTTGAAAAATGTGGATGACGATATGGTCGCACATTAAATGGAGAAGAATCTGGATCTAAAGGTATATGGTGATACAAACAGTACCACCATATACTTTGCACTTGCCGCTTGAATCGAATATTACATTGGTATTTAGAAGATTAATTTTCAATTACATTGTGTAAGGATTGAGATTCTACTTTGTAGAGAGTACTCTATTTATAATGATGAAGCATGCTAGATTGTTCAAGGTTCAAGCAATTGCTTCTTGTGATCAAAGCAAGTGTGTAAACTCGTTTCCAAGTTTAAGAATTAATTTGATCCCAAGCAAACTAGATTTCTAAACTTACACTGATTCCAAAGAATGAAAACCATGTAAGCATGTGAGAAGTTTTCCTTGTAATATAAAGAATGTGCACTCGCGTATTTACCGATTAAAGAACCGTGCATAAAAGTTAGCGCATGAATAACCAAGTATGGTTTGTGAACCATCAAGTAATGTTAGAGATCATTAACATCCAAAAAAAGACCAGTTCGGCTCTAAGAAAAGTGATTCACAAATTATATATATTTGAAATGTCCACAAACATATCCCAAAGTGCATATTTTGCGAACTGAAAACAAGGATGAGCCTTGGGTTAGGTTAACCCTCCCAAACCGAATATTGGGACGACATAGGAAATTTGAGTAAAAACGTTTCGGGGTCAAAAACAAATTTTTTTATTAACCCTAACTAATTTGGGTAGGGATGACCACAAAGTTAACTAATTGGAGCAACTTGCCCAACCCGAATAACTGTAACATAATTTTTATACATGATGTTTCTCTTCATTTAGAATAATCTTAACTATTATTCTTTAATTTAATAAGAAAAGTTATGTATACTATATATCTATTTTATCAATAGTTATGTTTTCATCGTGGAAGTTTTTGCTATGTTATCATATAATTTCAGAAAAAAGATTGGAAGTTAAGGTAGTCTGAAATATTTTTTAGTTAAATTCGTTGTTATTGGCACACGACCAAGACTTCCATGGCCCAAGACGAGGAACCTAAGACACATCACGGTCCATCTTCTATGGGTTTTACGGTTCAATGTGAATCCGTTAGATGGGTTGATAACTCGGATCTAGACCGGCCAAGCTACCTAACTCGACCAACCCGACTAAGTCCGACTTCTAAGTGAAAAATAAATTTGTGAACACAAGAGCAATTTTCAAAAAGCATCCAGGAGCACCTTGAAATTACGTAGTTAGCAAACTGAAAAAGAAAATTGTGAACATTTGTGCACCTTAGAATTCAGTAACATCAATGAATTGCATATTTCGCGAACTAAAAAATCAATTTGTGAACAAAAGTACCATTTGACATTTTTAGGCTTATATTTCAAAGACATAGTTTTTTTTTAACATCCAATATTTGAGTTCATGTTTTGAGATTTGTCAAATATAAACTTGAAATCGAAACTTATTGTTTTTGGTTCGTCATATAATAAATTCATACAACATTGTCTTTCAAGATGGAATGACAAAAATAAATAGTAAATAAGATAGTCAGTCTTCACATACCTTCGTTGGTAAAGATCTCGCGGATTTCTTCATATTTTCTCAATCACCAATCTTCGAGGGTATTCGGTGATTCATGGTATTCAACTACCATGCTCCAATCCTGGTCCGAGACTGACTTTTGTAAACTATAAATCAAGATATAATTTTGGTCATCTAACATTAACGACAATCTTAATATACCTATACTTGTGCGGCTCAACTGAGAGATGTTCCAATAGGGATCTTGATTCCAGAGAGTTGACACTTGATGCTTTAGTGTTTCCAATTTGATGATTTTTATTGCAGTATACTTTTTTCCATTAGTTGTAACATCAAACTTATTGTAGTATACTTTTTCCATTAATTATAACATCAAACTTATAGTGGGAAGTTCTGCAAGAATTTTTTAACCACCACGATAGTAGGCACAACATCTAGGAATAATCACGGTTTTAACGGTGGAAACATGAACCGTGCTTATGATAGCAAGTTATCAATAAACAAACAATTGATAAAACTTTGCCTAGAGTCAAACTCACAAAACCTCATTCATTTCATCATAATCCGGATCGAGACACGATCATACTTGCGAGATATGACCCAACTTGCGAGATCAGATCCAACTAGCAATTGATGCACTAGCAAATCAGGCGGCTGATAGAAGACAATAAAGATCTTTTGAAATCAGGCGGCTGGTAGAAGACAACATAGATCTTTTGAAATCAACTTTTGGGAGCGGGCCCTGCTTATTAAAACTATTCATAAGAGCAAGGACTATGGGATAGACTCTAAAATAGTCGAGCTGATAGAGTGTAAAATCTACCGTGGAATAGAGTGATAATAGACTACATGGCAAATTGTTTGCCTTTTTTCTATCATTTTAATTTTATAAGGCGAATTGTTTGCCTTCTGTTTCTCATTTTAGTTTCATAAGGCAAATTATTTGCCTTCTGTTTCTCATTTTAGTTACATGAAGCAAATTATTTGCCTTTTTTTTCATTTTAGTTTCATCAGAAAAACTGTTTGCCATTTTTTTCATTTTTATTTCATAAACAAACTGTTTGTCGTGTAGTGAAGACTTTCGCTCACTCCTTCGACTGAAAGAAAATGTGATTGAGTTTTAGGTGAAAGGGGATTCCTCTCTACCTACACTGGGACCAAATTTAATCAAATTTGATCAAATCTTTCAAGATTAAATTTGATCAAATGAAAGAGACTCTCAACCCCTTGCTCCAAGAGATCTTTTGAAATCAATTTTTTCGGAGAAGGCCCTGCTTTTGAGGACTTTGGGAGCAGGCCCTGCCTTTTAAGACTATACATGACCGATAATCAACTTTTGGGAGTAAGCCCTGCTTTTTAACACTATACATGACTGATACATGACCGATAATCAACTCTTTTTAAGACTATACATGACTGATGACTCCGTGAGTTGTAATATTTTTTGTTAAATTCAATATATTATGCTTCAAGAACTGCATCCAAAATTTGATCTTCTTCTAGTCCCGTAGTGATATTCTTCAAAATATGTATGAAATTAGAGGGAAAGAGGATAGTTTGAAGAGGATTGCTTAATATAGTGAATTCAAATGTTCTTAGATAAAAGTGTACAAAAGTATATGGCTAGACTAGATGGAACTGGAAGCAGTACACGTACTTACAAAACAAACTGCATCCAATAACAGCTAGATAGTGTGATGACTATCAACCACTATGTAAGAGCACTAAAACAATCAAGCTGACAACCATAACTATGCACCAGACCAAAAGCAATCAAGCTGACAACCATAACTATGCACCAGACCAAAAAAGAGAGTATTATCCCAGCAGACAACCATAACTATGCAACAGACCAGAAAAAAGAGAGTATTACTATCCCAGCTGACAACCATAACTATGCAACAGACTAAAAAAAGAGAGCGTTATTATCCCCGCAGCCAAACCATCAGTTTGTTACGCAGACTTGACAAAATGTGGTGTCAACAATTTTGCAATCTCCAGCATCCCAACTTTCTCCTTCCCATCGAAAATACTCTTCAGCTTCTCATCACATATTATCTGCCTCTTGTCAGCAGGATTCTGCAAGTACAGAAGTACAGTTCATAAGATCAGTGTAATACTCTTACTAAGGGTCTTCTGTTGGCCAATAAAACAACAGCACAACTTATATCCTACACAGTAACAAAAACCTAAAACCAATACAAACACTTAGATGAAGTTATTGTACAAAAGCAGTATCAAAAGATCACATCTCAAAATCCAAGGAAGAAGGAAACCCAAGACTAAGACAAGATGGTTTTCTTAACAATCGCTACTAAATATACAACAGAAACGAGACAAAGGACAAATAATATGCACACTGAACATTGAACTAAACATAGCAAAGCTCCCAAACTCATAAACATAACTAACCAAGGCACCAACCTATTTTTATGCTGTTCAATATACAGAAAGAAGCATGGAAAATTCATAGAAGTATTTGGAGTCTACATCATGTGTAAATTTTATATCTGAGCCATTTACCCCATTTCACTGAGTATCAAGAATGTTTAATGATCAGATAATTACAGTAGGTGATTACTAGGATAAAGGTTTAGAAACTAAAAGCAGCCAAATCCTAATTATGCAGAGTATACTCACAACAATCCAAAACCAAGTGGTGCATCATAAGTAATCAACCCGCAACCCAGTAATATGTCACATGATAGAGCATGAAAATCTAATTAGCAACATTGAAAACCTATAGAGAAGGATGATTTTGGTACATGCAGACAGCCATCAGAGTAGGATCAAATCAGACAACAGCATACTTTATATCAAAACAGTAAACACTTGGCTCAAGTTATGATACAAAAGCTGTATCAAAAGATCACATCTCAAAATCCAAGGAAGAAGGAACACAAGACTATGACAATATGGTTTTCTTAACAATCACTACTAAATATACAACAGAAACAAGACAAAGGACAAAGAATACGCACATTGAGCGTCGAACTAAATGTAGCAAAGCTCCTAAACTCATAAACATAAGTGACCAAGGCACCAACCTACTTTTATGCTGATCAATATACAGAATATAAACTAAGATACCAGAGTTTGAAACCAAAAAAGCATGGAAAATTCATGGAACTATTTGGAGAAGTATCAGTCTACACCATGTGTAAATCTGAGCCATTTTCCTCATTTCACTGAGTATCAAGGATGTTTAATGATCAGAGAAGTGGCTACTTGCTGTATACGATTGTTGTTGTTGTTACAGCAGGTGATTACTAGGACAAAGGTTTAGAAACTAAAAGGAGCCAAACCTAATTATGTAGAGTAATCTCACAACAATCCAACATCGAGCGGTTGTATCATAAGTAATCAACCCCGAATCCAGTAACATATTGCCTCACAACAATCCCAAATCGAGTGGTTGTATCATAAGTAATCAACCCACAACACAGTAACATATTGCCTCAAAAAACTCCGAAATCCAGTGGTTGTATCATAAGTAATCAACCCACAACCCAGTAACATATTGCCTGATAGAGCATGAAAATCTGATTAGAAACATTGAAAACCTCCAGAGAAGGATGATTTTGGTACATGCAGACAGCCATCAGAGTAGGATCAAATCGAATAGATGGCAACACATTACCAACATATCAACATCATGATAATCAACACCCATACCTAAGAAGCCATGAATTCAGAGAAATACACAATTACCAGCTACTAGACAATGAAAACCTTCAGCGAAAGCTGATTTCCGTACATGCAGACAGCCATTAGAGAAACACGGAAGGATCAAATCGAAAAGATCGAAACAGTTTTACTAACAGATCAACATCATTATAATCTAAAAAACTAAAAGTGATACAGAACGAACATCACAAAGAAGATGATTATGATGATTGATGAAAACGTTAAACCCTAACAACACAACCAAAACGAGGAAAAAAAAAGGGAAAAATCAACATACCTGAAGATTGTTGGCCTTGATGTAAACCCAAATCTTCTTAACAGCATCAGTACGCGAAGCTTCAGGAACACCACCGAGAAACTCACCAAGAGCTGGAGAAACAGGAACCACCTTAAGAATACCTTTCGGAGCAGCAGGAGTAGTACCACCAGTAGCGGCGGCGGTGAAAGAAGGTTTTGTAGCTGTCGACTTTGCAGCCGCCATTAGAGCTCTGCATCCTCCAAAAACCCTAGATGAATACATTTTTTTCTCTCGTCTCTCTCAGAATTCTCAAAAAAAAAGTGTAATAAAAAGAATCAAGGCTGAATCGGGGGCCATAAAATTTGTAACCACCCCATAAAAGATAGAGGGCTTCCAAAATGTCGGTGGAAATACCAATTTAGCCTTCTCTAATAACTACTTTAAAAATCTCATTAACCACTAATTTCGGCCCCCAATCATCATTTCAATCAAAACTTCTTCTCCTCCCATTCTTTTTCTCCTCCGCTCCCTCCCTCTCACTGTCTCCCATTCCATTAACGACTTCTGTAAAAAAAAAATTCTCACCGATTCATCATCGTAAGTGAACTAAAACCTCCTAATCTAAGTTGGGTTTGTATTTAATTTGATTTGTTGATTGAAAAATTAGGTTTTCAACTGCCAAATTGCAGTTACAGTTCCAGGGTCGTTAACCACGGTTTTTTATTGCTTAACAATTTTTGATATGCATATTGAATTGATGAAAAACCGTTAACCACTAGGGTGTAGTAGATAATGATCATAAACCTGGTTTTCTGCCCTAGAATAGTGTCGTCCAAGAATTTCTAAATCGTTAATGATTCTTCTCGACGACCCTTTTTAAATACGAACGACTCTTTCTTATGCAGAACCACTTCTCTGTCCCAAATAGTGATAGGGTCGTTGGGTTCTAAACATATTAAGTTAACGACTCTGTGTGACCTAATTAGCTGGAGTCGTCAATTATATCACACTTGGTTGACGATTTTTCATAACCTGCAAAAATTGCAGGTTTGAGTCGTCAAAGGTTGTGTCAAGTAATTGACGACTTCTTAGAGGCGTTCGTTTATTACCCTCTCAACTTAACGACCCTCACTTTGAGTAGTTGCATAGTGTACATGAATCGACCACTTGGAGCATCATTCATACAATTTGAAGAGTATAGGAAGTTTACCTGATTGTTTTGAGCTTCGGGTTCTTCATTTTGAGGATTGGTTCCTTCATTTTGAGCAATAGAATTCCTCCACTGGAATCACTCATTTCAAATAACCCTAAATTTCCCCCCAAAACTCAATTTCTTCCTCTCCACAACACAAAAACACAATTTTTCTTTTATCAAAATTTTATCCCTAAATCTGATTTTAATCTAATTAAACTAATTAACAATTAATTAACACTCAATTAACACTAATAATTTGGAGATAATTTAGCCATTTTTAAAAAAGTGCGATAAGGGATAACTCCCAATTACTATTTCATAACATTTTCTATCTTGTAGCTAGGGTCCCCAGTTATTTTTCCTGGCCCCTAATTCAGCCTTGAAAAGAATCTCCTCACTCCTCTAGATGGTCTTATATGTGTTGCTGCTCAGTCACACTACTCTACTCACCGGGTGGGCCCGAAACGTTTAAGAAGAGGGCCCGACAAAAAACTTGGTCCGATTGCTGCTAATAGGGGTACCAACTTATTCAGGGGTGTTACAAAAGTTCAAATAAGGCAAAACATGTCTCACCATTGCATTGGTACACCCAGAAGAAAATTGGTACCTCTATTAGCAATGGTGGGGAATATAGACCAGGTTCTCAGGTAGGGTAGTAAGAAAAGAAATTGATGCAACTGTGATAAAAAATAGCAATGGAAGGAGAAATGCATGTAACACTGGATCAACCAGCAATGAGCAGCTCCAGAGAAAGGCAAATGGCAATGTTGTACTTCTGTTAATCTGTTACTTGTAACTTCTCAACACCCCACCTACTAACAAAAAGGCCCCTCTAGAAAAAGAAAAAAAACAACTCAAGTTGCAATTTCTTGATCCCCCCAGCAGGTGATGGTCAATAAGAGTAAGAAAAGAAGATAATGTGACCAGATTGAGCCTCAAACTTTCGCCAGCGCTTGATCACCTAGCTCTTCTTCGATCCGAAACAATTACTGGAAGAGTAATGAAGATATCATTAGTACAATAATGATAGGAAGGTCACGGATTCAATTTATGATCGTTTGAAAACCAGTTTTATTATGAGGTCGTTTTGACTCGGGAAAAATAGGATATGCTGACTCAACATGGAAGAACTGAGAAGGGATGGAATATATCAGAAGAAAGAAAGTGAACCTGGATTATGGTTTGGAAAGCAGTTCACCCTGGCTAGCTGCACCTGCTTTCATCTGACCGGTGGACAGGCCAACAGCTAAATCAGCTATGAAGGAATCTTCAGTCTCCCCACATTTATGGGAAGTTACTCCTCCCCAGTTGGCATCCGCTTCACAGCTTCAATGGCTTCTGGAACAGTCCCAATCTGATTCACCTGTTTCCACCCCCACTGAAATTGTAAGAACATATGGTACTAGTAGCGCTGTTGCCAGTACAATCCAGTTTTACAAGACACTGGGAATACAACTTTTAACTCCTGTTTCTCAAGGTCTCATCCATTGGTCATTGCTAAAAGTAACTGATCATTATGCAAGAAAAGTGACTGTAAATCTTCTCTTTTCTCCTTTTCCCCAGAGGATACGTGTTCCACCATCTACAGTTAGACGCTGAATTTTGCTAGTAGGGATTACCAGACGAAAACAAGCAACTAGAGGAATTTCAGAAGCCAAAACACTAAAAAGAGAAAAGAGAACATTGTTGGACTTGTGTACGCTACAGATTGACTTATTTATAAGCAAGCTGGAAAAAGAAAAGGAAGAAAATCAGTATGAATACCTTTAAAACAAGCGCATTGCAAGTGAATTTGTGATTGCTTTCACAGTACATTTTGGGTTTGACATCAACAAGTCATCTCCAACAACCTGAAAAGAAAATTTTGTAAAGTTGTCTTTGCTTTTAATTTGTATGATGCAGTCCTATGAAAAGAAAACATGAAAGATGATGACATCGTTAGCCAAACTTGCCCAGAACATGGCTAAAGGCAAGACAAACCGCAAGTTATATATGTTAGTGTTAGGCCAACTATAAAAACTATTTGATAATGTTCCCAACGTCAATTAGAGATTATCATTGATAACACATCAATAAACCAGACTGGTCAAATAAAAAGCCGCTCACTCACGCCAAATATCAGTACTACAGGGGTGATTTATTATACTTGAGGGCAGGGTTAGATCCACTCCTGGGTAGATATTGGATAAGTTCTATTGGTTGATCCCTAGATGAGACATCAAATGGTTCTTGCCTGCAATGGAATAGGGTCAGTAGACATTTTATGTACAGATCTCCCCCCGAGGTAGTCATCCCCAGACACTCCATGGAGAATGCATGGCAAGTAGGAACAAAAAAGTCATCCCCAAGATTTGGATTCTTGAAACTAGGTGAAGATCCAGCCTCACGACAGTTACTTGATTCAACTGATAACATTAACCCCGGGAAAGGTACTTCATAATCACCTCAAAACTTTGATTGCGTAACCCTGTGAAGGACTCAGTGAAGTAGCACCAAAAGGACATCTAGGAGCTAAAACTTGCAGGGAAGATGGAATTTGATAATTAATTTCCACTAATAACCTATATTTTTTTCAGCATTAGCTTTATTAGGTATAAGCAAAAAATAACACCGTTTTTCCTTAGTTGGTATGGGAATCAAAGGTTTAACGCTTCTTAATAATACACTGATCATATAATACACAGATCACAGGCAGCTATATACACAGCTATTTTCGAGTTAACCAGGCCATACAGACATCCCGACTCATGCAAGACTTAGAAAAGTTGTTTGGATCATCAAATATACATGCCAACATACATTATCTATCTAAACTCTTAAGCAATGCAATGAAAATAACAAAGGCAGAGATGTTTGAGAGAAATTACATTGTATGATGATAGGTCTCGGAGCCCATTTGCACTGCCTCCTCAGATGTGTTTTCCCCAACAGGAAGAGTCGTAATTTCCTGAGTGTATTTCAATTGTCGATTCCAATTGGGTTAATTATCATCTTTACAATAAATGGCATCTACATGTTGGACGAAGTTACAGAGGAAACTAGAATCTGGGAGTAATTATGTCTGTGATTATATAACTGAAATAATAACCAGATAACAAAACAGAAAAATTCATGGTTTATCCGACATTGTTTAGACATTTAATACTTCGTTGCAAATGCATGCCCTAAAGGTAAGATGATATTCCATTTTTATTACAACACAAGAGCTCATTGTTGCATTCTTATTCGAGATTCCAAACGGCCCAAGGTGTAGGTGAGCTTTTATGTCTATATATCCCATAAACAAATGAAAGCTTGTCGTGTTACTTAAGACTTAAAATATTTATAATAGCTGTCCACCAGTCTAACCTGATATTATATCTGCACAATCATCCATCAAAATGGAGTTCAAAAGTAAACCGAGCACCTAGCATACTACAGCCATCACCAACCTCGAACAGAGTTTTTCCTCTAACCAGATGATTTTCTTTTGTTTTTCTTAAAAACCAAACATCTCCATACTTTAATAATAATTAAAAAAAAACAGTCACTTACAAAGGACTGCCCATAGAAAGAAAAAGACAATAAGTCCCATTACAGACTTCAGAAACAGTCACTAACAAGAGGACTGAAAGACAAAAAAAGGAACAAGAGAATCACTATTCATTAATGCTATACAAATATGAAGTATGATTGGTCAGGCACCTCAATTCTAGTAATAAAACTAGGCCTACAATTGAATTTTAAAACCTGACCTCTTTTCTTTGAATAGCCACAAATAATTAATGTTGGAGATGTGGGGTATCAAACCCTGTACCTCTCTGCATAAGTTTTTTATTCCATTACCTCTAACGAGATGAGAGGTAATGGGATTGAATATACTGATTATGAAAATTTGATTAGGTTAAAGTTCTTTTCATGAACTCTCAATATCACTGTTTCACATGTATATTCATGAATCATGAACTTATGCAGAGTCGTATTGATGCATTATGTTGCAATTGACTGGTGAGTGTAAGTCTGAAGGATGCACCTTATTAGCTATTGCATTACACAAGCAGGAATTTTCCAAGCAATGGTGAAACAGTTTTGCAAGAGAGAGATGATAATTCACATTTAAATCAGCAGCTTACTGGATGACTGACTAACCTGTGGTTCAAATTCCTAGTGATTCAACTGCACTGAACCCTGTATTCTTTTTGATCTGACTTGAGTTAAATTCACTCCTCATATCCGAAGCATCACCCCATCTAACGGCAGTCGCATATATATTAGAGAGTAAAACTTGGCAACCTGCTTCCTCAGGGTTCCGCTCAAGAAGGAACTCCTTCCTCAATGCATCTGCAATTGCAGCACTCCCATGGATTCTGCAAGCACCAAGCAGAGCACCTAACACCATTACATCTGGCTTCATCGGCATGCTTCTGACCATCTGCTGAGCTTCATCCAATAAACCAGCTCGCCCCAAAAGATCCACTACACAACCATAATGCTTAATTTCAGGTTGAATCCCATAGTTCTTGGACATGCTTCTAAAGTGGCGAAGACCTTCCTCCACCAACCCGCCATGGCAGCAAGCCATTAACACACCTAGAAAAGTGATGCTGTCAGGTTTTTCCTTCGATCTCAGCATCTCTTCAAATAATTTGAGAGCTTCTTGCGCAGCCCCATTAACGGCAAAGCCTGTAATCAGAGCATTCCAAGTGGAGACATTTTTTTGTACCAATTTCCAGAAGATCTCAACTGCGGTTCCCACACATCCACATTTAGCGTACATATCAACCAGAGCAGCACCAAGGTTATCATTTAATCTCATTCCATTCCTCTCTATGTAAACATGGACCCACTTCCCTTGCTCAAGAGCTGCCAGATTCCCACATACGGAAAGCACACTCACCAGCGTCACCTCGTTGGGCCTGATGCAGTTCTTTGACTCCTCCAGCTTTTTAAATAGTCCAAGTGCATCTCTACCACGACCATTTTGCGCATAACCAGAAATCATGCAACTCCAAGAGATGACATCTTTCTCTGGCATCTTGTCAAATAATGATCGAGCTAACTCAACCTTTCCACTCTGTGCATAAGAAGAAATCATGGCGTTCCAGGATGCTATGTTTCTTAAAGGCATCTCATCGAACATTTTTCTCGCGAGTGGCACAAACCCACACTTAGCGAACCCTGAAATCATTGAGTTCCATGTTACCGGACTCCTGCGAATGGGCATTCTATCAAACAAGGACTGAGCAATATCCATGTTACCAGTCTTTGCATATCCAGAAATCATTGCAGTCCAAGTGATCTCATTTCGCTCAGTCATTTTGTCGAATAAGCTCCTGGCAAGCTCAACAGCTCCGGACTTCACATACCCATCAATGAGAGTGTTCCAAGAGACAATGTCTAAATTGGGGGATGTTTCAAACAACCTTTGAGCAGATTTCAGGTCCCCAAACACAGTGTACATGCTCAACACAGTATTTACCACGAATATGTCAAATTCGAACCCGTTGCTAACAATCTGACCATGGACCTGCACTCCTTCTTGCATAGACGATGCAGCCTTGATGACAATGGGGAACGTGAAGTTATCAGGTTTGCAGGAATTCTGGAGCATCTTACGGTAGGTCGTGATTCCTTGCTGGGGAAACCGGCTCCTCGAGTAACCCCTGATGATTGTATTCCAGAGAAATGTAGTGGTCGAAGGAGACATGTTAAAATCCTCTTCTCCTCGGAAGACATTGGACTGATGTTCTAAGAGAAGGCGTGAGTAGAGAAGGAGAGTAGAGTTCTGAGACTGAGCTAGGACCTCAACAAGCTTACACAGATAGAATGATTGGCGGATAAGTCCGCTTACCACGAAATTAGATAGAATCGGGTTCACCTCTTCCACACTCTTGCATTTCTCCAACAACCATTGGAACTGGGTTTGTAGCATTTGTTTATGTTCTGGGTGTTGTCTCAAAGGTGGGTGACACGGAACTTTCACTCTCAATCTATGCATCTTAAGTCTGGACTGTGTCTCAGTTTCTTATCTAAGACTATGAGGAACTATTGCATCAGTAACATCTAAAAAAGGTTGTGGTTGGAGATAATACAAAATTACAAATTCCTTATAAGAGAATGCAAACCCCATCCCCATTTATGATTGACTTTGTAGAAACCCTCAATTTGAACCTAGAATAAAATGATGAATAAAATCATCGTCATCATCATCAGGTCTTGTAATTGGTTTAGTCTAAGTTTTGAAATGCACTAGGAAACGAATGTCACAGTGTTCATATTACATTCAAATTCACTGTAAGCAAAACCCACTCATTATATTTGATCATCAGTTTTCATACAACAACGGAAAGGGGATCCAAAATGTAAAGAAATATATACAAAGAGAATAATTGTAAGCTGTGACTAAGGAAGTAACCTGTTCTGTTGAGTGATGAACTTTATCCAGAATTCCACTGTAGGTAGGCAACTGTAACTGATACAACTCCCTCAAGAAGAAGAAATGCTTTGCTGGTAGATGAAGAAGGGTTTTATTTTGGGGGTGTACCCCATAACTAATGGATAGGTGTCAATATAAGAAGTAGCAACACAAAAGATGATGAGGTCGAGTTTGACAACTTTGACCATTGAAGCAAAGGGGAAGAAAAGGATGCCAACTGCTCATCAGTTTTTAACAGGAAAAACATTTGAAGGTTCTCCAAGAGGAAGAAGAGTCTGGTGGCAATTGTGGATTTTTGAGAAAAAAATATAGTTTACAGTTTATGGTTGCAAAGGCCATGGCCTAGGACAAAAAAGAAGAATTGTTTCCTCAAATCTGGAAAGTGAATGCAAGACTAAATTGTGTTTCACATTGGCTAGAGGAGCACATCCGAGGTGTGGGCTTCATTATATACAAATGCAGCTGCAAGCAAAGAGGTTTGAGTGCAGCAGCAAACTTATTGACTTGGACCCTCTACAAACAGTTGTCCATGGATGGATGGATGCAGTTACTCAAACAATCAAGAGAAACACTCCTCATCGACAAACTTATTGTTCTCTGCAAACAAAGTGAACATTTTACAGCAGATGCTTTACATGGATGTTTAGTTTATAAAGGAGCCCAAAATTACATATACTCTGAGCAGCACAACCTACTCTACAAAGAGTACTGCAGCAAGGCGAGATTAAAACTGTTAATCATCATTTATCATCATCCCTATAATTGGATCGCTGTTGTAAGTGTTATTAACTTGCTCAGACGATGATGAAGGGGAGATTTCTACTTCCACCACCTCAGGAGATTCGGTCGACTTACTAGGTATGTTCCCTTGTGCCTCCATAGCTTCTCGTGCTGCTTTTTCTTTTGCGCTTTTGGCCCTTTCTAACACTTCCTCCTGCAAACAGAATTTTGTTCAGCATTGTTTTCATTTCTATCAATGGGCTTGAACAATGATTAGCAAACAAGAATCATGACAAAATGGGAGTACTGCTTGCACTACAGTTATAATTTTGTTGTTTCTTTGAGAACATATTCAGCAAGGTGGTTATGGGGAGACCTATCAATATCAATGGGCTAGAACAATGATTAGCAAACAAGAATCATGACGGAATGTGTGTACTACTTGCACTGCAGTTATATTTTTGTTGTTTCTTTGAGAACATATTTGGGAAGCTGGTTATGGTGAGACCTAATTAGATATAAAAGAACTGCTAATCACCTGAAAATCTTGAACTTGCTTTTGTTGCTCGGCTTGCAACCTGCCGACTGTACTCAACAACTCTCCCAATGTAGATTCAACACGCTCGTTAATAGCTTCCGCTAGCGCCTTGCCCAAGAAAAAGGCATCTAGTACGCTCTTGCTACCACTGTCCCCTGCAAAAGATATTTCATTGTAACGGGACAAATACATCAAATTATCCATGCTTCATATCAAACCAAATGCTTATACTGAACGCACATAAATGACGTAATATGGTGTTAATTCCTTAGTGAAAAAATATTGCTGGGCATGGTCCACCTGCTTCTGTATACACGCATTGGAAAGGCCGAAAGGTGCAAACACAAAATAATAATCTTACATCTCTTCTTGTAATAGTGGACATGTAAAAAGTCATGATTGGTAATGCAACTAAGCGACCTGTCTCTATTACTTGATAAGCAAATCGAATTTTCCAAACTTATTTTGACCAATTTTAAGGTCTTAATCCAAATGTACTCCCTCCAAAGTGCAAGTTGACATAACTCAAGCTATACTTGTATTAACGGAGCTTCTCCACATAGCCATATTCATACATGCTTTAAAGACTGAACAGCACTTTCAACAGAGGGGATTGGTTCTAGCCTTAGTTCAGGAGCAAGAAACCGATTCACATAGAGAACCCCTTTTCTATGATGCAATTAGCAATACAAAAGATCGAACACAAAATCAGAAATCAAAAATTAAAAAAAAAAATAAAAAATTCAAGCCAAACCAGGTCAATCTTGAATTGCAAAATTTGGGGGAATTTTAAGAACAGTCAAGACAAATTCAAGAGAGAAAAAAAAAAACAGGATATCAAATTTCTTAATAAATAACAGTAATTTATATACCTACTTAAAACTGAAGCTCAGAACAACAATCTATGAATTGGAAGGAAAAAATTGTAGAGAAGAAAGTGTGAAGTAATTCAAGTTCAGGTGAACCCACCTCCTCCTCCTCCTTCAGGTAAGTTGTTTCTGCTGGTGCAATGCGTTACGACTCCATTATTCCTTGGTAATTGAAGTCTTGGGAGAGAAATTCTTGATTTGGGGAATGAGTGGTGACTAGAAAAGATAACATGCGAGGAGTAGGGTGATGGTGAGGATGAACAACTAGTTTTGGTTCTGAGGTGAGTGGAAGAAGATGAAGAAGATGGGGAAAATAGCACCTCATTCATTTTCCTCACTGGGTTTGTTTACTCGGATTCAGAGACCAAACATATAAAATGAACGGCTCTACCTCTGAAAAGAGGATACCCTTCATTTCTCAAGCGTTTTTCACTTGCTTGTGAACTCGGGTGCATGATTCGCCAGATTGACCGATCCGCGCCAAGACTTCTGTTTGCAAAATGGTTATTTATCCATTAACCGGCGAGTTAAAGCAAATCCAATGGAAGGTGTTATTAAATTAGGCTAATCCCTATTGGCTAGATGGAACTGCTAGATTGGCCAAAAAGTGTTGCAAATCAAAAAAAAAATGTAAGAAAAAAGTTAACACTACTTCTGGATACTTCTCTCTCCTAGCAACTGCTCGCAGTCCAAGTAGCAGCGAGATTGAAACGCTGAATAATTCAACGCTCAAAAAGTGGTCCAAACGCCGAACAGTTCAGCGTTTTACGAATATTCCAGGGCATCAACGCTGAATTGTTCAGCGCTCATCTGGACATTGTTCCATTCAGCGTTGGACGTGGACGCTGCACCATTCAGCGCTTGACCTTTTTTCCCACCAACGACTATTTTTTTTACAGAATTTCATTTTCTAAATGTTTGGCATTTTATTCCAATGGTTGTTTGTTTCAAAATTTGAGAATTTACCAAAGGAAATCTTCTATTACATTGCAAAACAAGGTTACAATGTTTTTTGACGAAATTAAAAAAATACATTAAATTAAAATAACTTAAAACATAAAAAACTACATTGAAATTGAAATCCTACTACTAAATAACTTAAAACATAAAAAAGTACATTGAAATTGAAATCCTGCTTCTAAAAAATCCTACTTCCAAATAACTAAAAACATAAAAAACTACATTGAAATTGAAATCCTACTTCTAAATAACTTAAAACATAAAAAAGTACATTGAAATTGAAATCCTACTTCTAAATAACTTAAATTATTACTAATATATCACTTTAATTTAGGGGATAAGGTCCAATCCATAACGGGACAAAATCTCGTTCTTCCATATTTTGTAGACGGGTTTCTCCCATTCATGTAATTCATCCGAGGATTGTCATAGGATCTTCATGTCCGATTCTCTTTGTTGCGTTTGTGCCAAGATTGAAGAGGTTTCCATGTTCCTCTTCAGATACGCTTCCTTTGTTTCATACTTGGAAGCTCTTTGTGCTTGTGCGTTTTCAAGAAGTACGATGAGTTTATCCATTTTTTCATCTGATTTCTGCGATGCTTTAGCCTCACGAGCCCTTTTCTTTGCTTGATCTCTCCCTTCACTTCTAACGTCATCTGTTTTTTCGAAATAGCGTCTTCTCTTTGATATGTCCGAGGTTTCAGAATTATGAGTAGATGAAGTGCTACCAAACCTTGCCATGTTTTCCAAATCTTCAACCATATTATCAGCTTCATTTTCTTGAGTAGCTTGAGTCTGTTGAGTAGGTTGAGTGGCTCCATCATCATTATTCACCGCTGGGTTGTAATAGGGTTGATATGTCTTCAGGATCTGGAAAATCGATTCGTTCTTCCAAAGTCTTCCAACCTCTGCTTCATAATTCTTTTGTCCATGATAATACTAGGAAAAAAATGAAAGGAAAAATTTAGAGAAAGAAAGAAAGAGATCAAAATGGAAGAAAGAAAACATTAAAAAAAAAAAATTAGGTACTTACATAATCCGCCTCCGTCATCCCCGTAGGTCTGTTTCGGAAGTATGGCCTAACATGTGAAACATATCTTTTCACTTCGCCTCTCAATGTGTTGCACTTTGTTTGCAATGACTTTTTATCTCTTTCGAAACCATTGGGGCCTTTTCTTTTATTGTACTCTTTCATAATCTTCCCCCAAAATAATGCACATTTTTTATATTTTCCACAAATCGGATCGTTGCTTGCTATAACCCAACCATAAATTAGTGCCTCTTCTTCTCTTGTAGTAAAGTGTGCCATAATTTTGTATGAACAAAATTATGTGAAGAAGAAGAAGATAATCAATGAAGAAGATAATCAATTGATTTTGGTGTGAGGGATGAAGGAGAAGTAGTCATCTATTTATAGGGAAGCCTGAAAATATAGTTGTTGAGGTTTCAAACATCTATTAAATTTGAGTCGTTGAAAATGCAAAGGTCATCTTGATCTGATGGCTAAGAAGAAAAGCGATGAATGGTTCAACGTCAAAGCGCGGAATGGTACAACGCTACCCTCCCTGCCGTTGAAAATAGAGACTAGTTTTTGATCTTGCGGCTGATAAGTAAAGCGTTGTTCTATTCAGCGCCTGAACGATGTTTGGTTCAGCGTTTTGTCTAACGGCTAGATTTCCAACCCAAACTTGGATCATTTATTCTCTATATATAAACTCAACACATGAACTCAAAATCCCTACCCCAAACTTGTGAAGTTTCAATCTCTTCTTCTTCTCCTAAATTCTCAATCCAAAATTCAAGCATGGTTGCATTCTCAATTGCCGAAGACAATGATTTGGTGAGAAGTTTTCACAAAATTAACAACACAAATCCTTTCGACATGTCTCAAAGAACCATCTTTTGGGAACAATTAGTTGAAGAATTTGTGAGAATTAATGGTAATGCTAATGGATGATGCAAAAAACAACTACAATGTCGGTTAGAAAACATCAAGCGTTATTGCAAGTTTTTTGTCATTTCATTAAGGGCATCAAATGGTAATCGTGAAGATGCTATGAATTTATACAAAATGGATCATAGAATGCCATTCATTCGTAACACTGCTTTGGAGATATTTGGTTATGAAGCATATGCATGAAGAAGTATTATGAATAAGTGTAGGAGAAGTATATGCATGAAGAAATATCATGAAGAAGTATTATGAAGTTCTAGTTAAATATGTAATGTAATTGTATTATGGAGTTTATGCATGAAGAAGTATTATGAAGTTCTAGTTAAATATGTAATGTAATTGTAAACGTACTTAAATGAAAAAAAAGAGTATTATGGAGTTTACAAGAACTAATTAAAATGTCTACTTATTAATGAAAACATGTTTGATTAAAATAAAGGAGTATTATGGTTAAATAAATAGGTGAATATGAAATTTACTCTCCATTCTCGTAAAATGCACCATCTCCTTGAGGGTCATATTGGTCCTCGTCGGTGTCCACGTCGGATGTACCCGCATCAACTTCCGGCAAGGCATCATCCATAACCATGTTTGGAATATCACCATCTCTCAAACCTTCTCCGTGTCGGTTCCAAAATGTGTGTAGTGAGTTCCAAGCGAAGTTCCACCTAAATCGCAGGGTTGTAAAATATATGAGGAGCTATCCTTACGTTTCCTTGAATTGGCGATTGAGGTTCATCCCCCGTGATCCTCCCCCAATCCTCGTTTCGATATTCCATCTCAACACACATATTGTGCATTATCAAGCACCCCCTCATAATTTCCTTCATGTCCGATTTTTTGTAATAATGACAAGGTTTAAATATAATACCAAACTTACCTTTTAGACCACCAAATGCATGTTCTATGTCTTTCCTTTTAGCTTCTTGGTATTGATTGAAAAGAGATTCTCTATTGTTTGAGGCGGGTTTGTATGCTTGCACGATGCAACCATACATAGGATATACATCATCTCCTAGGTAGTACCCCTTGTCGTAATTCCTTCCATTGATTTGATAATGACAAGGAGGTGCTACACCAAGAAGTTGTCTACCGAACAAACACGAAGCATGCAAGACATTAAGATCATTGTTATGCCCACCCAAGCCGTTAACATGTACCAATCTAAAGGAAGGAGGCCAATTTCAAACTCCCGAAAATGAAAGCTCTTCGTTTTTTACCACCATCTCTCATCTACGGATTCAACTAAGGCTCTATCCCTATTGGCGAAATTAAACTCGGAAACATAAGAAAAGCCACAACTGTCACAATATCATTTTTCTACTGGATTATCTTGCACTACAATATTATAACACACTTCAATTTCATTCAAACAACCACTAAAGCTTACTTTGCGAGGGTCTTTCGTAACATCGTGATATACATGTCTATCACAATTCTTTGATGAAACTATATCCAACCGATCTAACATTTCATCCATTTCATCCATACTCATACTCATACTACAATCAATAACAAACATGAAAACAAATATCGTTATCATTGTCATTCATTTTCATCCATACAAACTAAATGATCATTATCAATTCATCCATACAAACTAAATTATCATTATCATTCATTTTCATCCATACAAACTAAATTATCATTATCAATTCATCATACAAATAATCAAATTATCAATAATTTCATTTTTTGTTTATCACAAATAATCAAATTAAACCCTAAAAATTCTGAAAATCAATTTCAATCACATATGATTTAAGTCACGTAAAAATATCATCTTAATCATGCATTGTATCAACTATGAATCATCAATTTCATCAAATTTTCATCATAATCAAAAATCAAGAAAAAAAAACCTAAAATTTTAAATCCTTACCTCAATCAATTTCGTGGACGGAATTGAATGAAAATACTCTCAAACGATCAAGAAATCGATGGAGTACAAACCCACGGAAGGAATTGAGAAATAAACGTCTAGAATCACCTATCTACGAAATCCATTTGCGGGTGTGTTTGAGAAGGAAAATGAAATGGAAGAAATGAGGAAAAAGGGACTTCCGCGTTGGCGAAAACCCGATCCTAAGACGTTGAACCGTTCAGGGTTGTCAACCCAGCTGACCAAGTCAAACGTTGTTTGGTTCAGCGTTTACCTGGGCGTTGTACGGTTTAGCGTTTGATGTTGTACTGTTCAGCGTTTTGCTGCTAGATTCGCCACACCATAGGACTTAGTAGGTTGTCCTAGCCGACGTGGATGACCAATCTAGCTGCTAGATATCTAGCCCATAGGGTTAGCCTTAGCTCATTTGCCCATCCACAAGATTAGCAAACTCTTTTAATTAGGTGGGACCCGTTTGTTTTTTCCCTTCTTTTGACTCAAGAAAATAAATAAAGGATTCGACTAAGATAATTTATTGTTTACTGATTCAAATAAGGATTTGATTAGGATAATTGATTGCTTTCGTATTGTATTTTAGTACTGATCCAATGGTTTATATCAGGGGGAAATTATCATAAAACTCAAAACTATCACGGTCATTCTTTGTTTTTTGGCAATATAGTCTGCATTCTTGATCCTAAGCATGATTGACAAGATCATAATGGTTTGTAATAAAAACTTGATATTTAGAATAAAAGAGTGGTTTGTCAAATGAACACATGGAAATGTTTTGTTGACAGATTATATTAAAGATAAAGAATTTGATTCAAAAATAACTTGCTCATAGTTATTCGAGACGGCCCATTCTACTGCTTCCATTAACGCCTTACATTCCAGATGCTCGGCCTCATGCTCAACATTCAGACTTCCATCAAAGTATTGTCTTTTTGCTCCATAACAATTCCCTGCAAAATCTCTAATTATTAGTCCAATGCCTGTTGAAAAGGCGAGGGTACCCAAATATACCGCAAGCTAAAACTTTTCCTGCATATAAGTCCTTTCTCCGGAAGTGATTTTCTATGGACTGAGTCGAGATAATACAACTAATCGGTTCACACTTCGTTTGATCGTCTACGGATACAAGATCGAGACAATGCAACAACGAAGTATGTTTACTTGATACAAAGGTTCGGACTTAACCAAACACAATAGGATTGCTTATCAAGTAAATAGGAATTATAACGCGGAAATATAAAGTAAATGACACGGCAAGATTTTGTTAACGAGGAAACCGCAAATGCAGAAAAATCCCGGGACCTTGTCCAGAATTGAATACTCTCAGGATTAAGCCGTTACACAAAATTACACCTAACTTCGTATAGTTGAGACCAAGCAACTAAACCTATAGTTCACCTAGTTCCGTCTGTATTCCCACGCCTCCAACTTATAAATAAGTCAGGTACTTGGAACAATTTCTTTGGTTCGTATTCCAAACAGTAAAGGAAAAACAAATATGTTTGGTATCAACTCTATTCAACCAAGTGATATGAGTCGGACAAAGTATCTTCCGTTTATCTTAACATAAACTCCTTCGTCAGGTCCTTAGATCTATCTTATGTTCAATTATCGAAGTAATCGTTTAAGATTGAGCCAACAATACTCTTAATCCAAAGAATTGTGTTGATGCCGATCTACTCAATTAATCAAAGCAATCTACCACAAGGATAAACCGATTAGTAATTGGATCCTCTTTTATCAAAACAAGTATTGTGCACACCAAAGATTATAAACCCAAGTCATATCTTCAATATTTTCTTTGTCTTCAAATCTTCTTAAATCTTCAATAAACACCTGCACACAATCACTTGAATTTCTTGTGATTAATCACGCAAAGAACGGAGTCTGTTAACAATGGATTATCACAAGATCGTCTTTAGAACTAACAACAGTCTAAAGATTCCTGTCGAAACTCTGAACTAGTTTGAGTGAATCTTATATGATAAGAGAAGATCCTCAAGCATAAACAAACTAGGTGCAATCAGATTTCAACCACTGTTAATCAATCAAATCATTCGAAAACAAAATATAAACCGCAATTATCTAGTTTCCCACCAACGGTACACGCTAGAGCTTCTCAATCCCAAAGAACACTTTAAACTGAGCGGTCGTAAGAGATTTTTCCTAATTAGGTTACTCTCCTATCTGAATAGGCGGCTACAGCAGTAACAACAACAAAAGAGGAAGTTTGTTGTTACGATGGATTAGTTTGCTAGAAAGGAAAACTTCAAGTATTTATAGACAAGGAAGTTTGGACACCAAGGAATTTCCAAAACCGAAAATATTCTCAAGATATTCATTAAAGCAAAAATTCGGTTTCCATAATTCTTGGAAATTCTTTGTCTAAAAATAATGATCGAAATCTCTCGGAAAATCTAATTAGTAAATGCACATTACTAATTCTTGTATTTTCCTATAAAATGAAATTAATAACCTTAATTAAAATATTCTTAACTTACTTATGTTTCGATCCTGGGATTTTCTTCCTTTAGCTATTAAGGAATAACTTTGAACAATTAAAGAAATAAACATTCACAGCACGTGTTCAAAGTATGTCGACATCCTTACTTTGTAAGTTCTCTTTCACACTTACAACCTTGAAACCGATGTGTCACACTTCCAAACAAGTTTAGAATTGGTTCATCTGAATTTCAAGAACTATGTGATTGATCAAACAAACATTCAATCACAATCATGGGTTTAATGGTTCTACCAAAACAAGTTTCGGTTCTACCTCCATGTGAGTACTGTGCATAGTCACACTAGCTTTCCAAAATTGGGTTGACTAGGTACTAGGATCGGTTCCCCACATAAATATGGTATCTAACTTATATGTGTTTCACATGTCCATAGTATTAGTTCCCCTTTTCCTAAAAACGTGTTGCACATGTCCATAGGATCGGTTCCCCTTTATGCTATAAACCTTGTTGCACCTCATACAAGGATCGGTTCCCCTTTGTGATGTATTGCATCTCTTACTAGGATCGGTTCCCCTTTCCCAAATTTGGTCATACATAACACAAACCCGTTCATACCATCTCAGGTGATTACTTAAGATCGGTTTCACTAATAAAATTCATAGCAATACATAAGTCAGTCCTTTGTGAATAGTTCTACCAAGAACACAACAAGTTGTGAGCGGTTATACTCAATTAAACATATTGGTTGTTCATAAGATATGCAATGAATAACAAAACCAATAACACCTGGAAATTTCCTTTTCGGTTCACAAACAAGTTTATGAACTTACTTCCTTAGAACACATGTAAACATTGTCCCCTAGGATGAAATCCTCACCTCATACCCATACATAATCACAATAACATTCAAATGATTATGGCGATGTCTTATCTACAAAGTTAAATGGTTAAGCAATAAACCTCGTATTGTATTCCTTAATATTATGTCTATCTAGAGTTCAAATATGCTTCGCAGTTATGTTTTCAATATGCACGACTTGAAGGATATGTTACGGAATGACACAGTTCAAATCAAATATCACTAACCTCAAGTGGAAGGATGATTGTTGTCGTTGTATCTCTTTTCTTCTTCACATCTTCAAGACTTCGCAATACTTGTAATGTCCCATATCCTAATACTTTCAAGCTAATATATACGAAGTTGACTCTAGTACATAATCAAGCGACTCTTAACATGAGGTTTGATTCACTAAAATATGACAAACAAAATTGACATACCAACGCTTGGTGGGTTCAACCAAGAAATGCTCTAACACATGTTGTACCAGTTTCCATTTTAAAAGAAGCATCTAAATTTATTTTGTAACAATCAATTGCAGAAGGAACCCAATTATTAGACTGTTGAACTAGTGAGGCATTCAGATTTTAGTTTGGTTAGAAACAACATGACAACGTTCATTAACTAGAAATTTAATTCTTTAGATAATATGGATTCCATTAGGTTTAACATTCTGAAAAACTGCAGAACATCCATCTTTCCATATCATCCAAGTTGTAATCATCAAAGTATACAGTAAGTAGTCATTCCGATGAGTATTAATTTGGTCAGCAAAAGAGCTACCTGCATTAAACCAACTTATGACCCAGTTAAGAATGTTAGAATGCCCAGAAAGAATAATTGAAACATCTATACTTACACCAAACCATATAGACCTAACATAAGGATAATCAAAATTAGTTAGGATAAGAGATATATAGGTTTTACCAATTGATCTAAAGTCTGCAGAAGATTTAGGGATAAGTGATATATAGGTCTTGTTTAGGCTTCCAGGCATAAAACCAGACTCAAAAAATATTTGAACAATATCAACGACATCTGAACCAATATGCTTCCATTGGGTTTGATAAAACCCAGCTTGGAAACCATCATGACCATGAGAAATCCAAGCTGACATGCTTTTCACAACATTTTCAATTTCCTGCACAGTTGGAGTACTTAACAATCTAGAGTTATCATCATCAAATAGGATAGAAATGATACAGTCAAAAAATAGAGTCATTAAAAGAAGTATTAGCAGAACATGCAAGAGGAAAAATGAGATGTCAACAGGTTACTAATGTTGTCTTTATCATTGTACCAATATTCCAGCAGAATCATAAAGAGCATTTATATTATTCTTATGCCTTCTTCTATTAACTAGGGAATGAAAGTATCTAGTATTATAATCCATATCAGTAACAAATTTATTCCTAGATTTCTCTCTATAAAATTCAGATATTGAATATTAAACCATTTTTCAATTTTATGAGTGAGAAAAAAAATTCTAGAGTGTTGATCCACCATATTATGTATATCCTGAACTTGTTTCAATTCAGATTGAAGATTATTTATATTCTCCTAAATGTCACCAAATTCCAACCTATTCCATTGAGATAAAGTAGTCCTAACATGGACATTTTTATTCCAAGTTATATCCATCTGATTATTAAAAGTTTCATGCTTAATCTAGGTACCAAAAATTTTAAATGGTCTCAAAAATTTAGGTATTGGGTCAGTTAATAACAAGATGGGACAATGATCAGAAGAAATATGATTAAGATGCAAGACTTTAGCAGCAGAAAAATATAAATACCTATCATTATTTGCAAGTACCAAGTCAAGCCTAGCTTTCCCAATTCTTGTTCCATATTTATTACTAGACCAGGTATAGTCTTTCCCTTCATATCCTAAGTCTATTATGGCAGAGTCTCTCACCTGATCTCTAACCCAACTATCTAGACCATTTGAATTATTATCCATATGAAAATTTAAGTCACTTATTACCAACCAAGGTTGGTGAAAAGACGAGGGTATCCAAAGACACCACAATCTTTAAAATATCAACCTATAAGTCTTATACCTTGTATGATTGTCTATGGACGAGGTCGAGACAATACAACAATAAGATATTTATTTGACAAAAGTTACAGTAATAAAACCGATTGACTATTAGGATCAATGTCAAGTAATTCGGATTAACGTACAAGTGTAATTTACTTTATTATAATAATACAATTATAATGTCGAAGTAAAGTAAATTACACATAAATATTTTATTAATGAGGAAACCGCAAATGCAGAATAACCTCGGGACCTAGCCCAGTTTTAAATACTCTCAGAATTAAGCCGTTATACAAAATCCAATACCAACTTCGTATAGTTGAGACCAAGTAGACTACCCCTAGTTACTTAGTTTTCTCAGTATCCCCGCACCTTAGACTTCTAGAGTCACACACATGAATCACTACTCATTTTGATAGTATTCCAAACACCAAAAGAAATAATTTTTTTGGTAACCACTCTAATCAATCTTTGGAAAAAGAGTTGACAAAGGCTCTTCCGTTTAAGCTAATAAACTCATTTGTCGGGTAAGATCAATCTGAATCAGTAACTTAGATTCGGATTCGGATATTGAAAAATACCACCAAATGATAGTTGTCGATCTATACGACTTTCTGATTAGAAAAATATAATCAAAGTCGGATCCCAGTCGATCAAGATGTGTGCACAGAATTCACAAGATACGAAACTAATAAGAAAATCTTATTCGTATTCAAAAATCTTCAATTTCCTTCTCAATAACCTACATAACACAAACTTAAATCCTCTTGTGATCAATCACACACAGAACGGAGTCTGTTAACAATTGATTATCACAAGATGTCTTTAGATCCGCAAACGGTTCTAAAGATCTCGTCGATACTTTGATCTAGTTTGAATGACCCCTATGTCAGAAGAGAAATCTCTCAAGAATAATCAAACCATGGTGCAATGAAAGTTTCAACAACTGTTAGTCAATCATATCAATAATCGAAAACTAAAATAACAATGCAGTTATCTAGTTTCCCACCAACGGTACTCGTAGAGCTTCTTGATCCCAAAGAATTATTTAAACGAGCGGTCGTAAGATATTTCGCCTAATTAGCGTAATTTCTTCTCTGGATAGACGGATTCACCAGAAACAACATGAATGAAGTTTTCCTTCTCTTAGGATAATTTGCAAGAAATGGAAACTCAAGTATTTATAGAACAAGGTTGTTTGGACAACAAGGAAATTCCAAAACCAAAAATATTCTCAAGATATTCATTAAAGTACCTTATAAATGTCAACCCATATTTCTAAAATATCTCTTAGAAAATTCCTATTATTAATTTTGCACATTAACTAATAAACCTTTTCGAGAGAATATATATGCTTTAAATTGCTGGAAATTAAAACATATATATATTTGAAAATCATAATTAAATGTTTTTCAATATTTCGGTTTGGCATCACCTTGAGCATCAAGGAATATCTTTGAACAATTAATTATAAGAGTTATGTACATTTCGAATAATGTCGACATCTAGAAGTTTCTTTTAGAAACCCTAATTCCAAATTCACACACAACTATAAAGAAATGTGTGAACTTTGGAAACTCGGTCTTGATCTTGAAATCGATTATACCAAGACTCACAATATAAGTTGTGACCGATTATACCATGCTCCCCAAGATAGGTTGTGACTGGTTACACCATGCTTCACAATGTAGCTTGTGATCGGTTACACCTTACTTCCCAAATTAGCTTGTGATCAGTTACACCTTACTTCCCAATGTAGCTTGTGACCGATTATACCTTGCTTTTCAAATAAATTTGTGACCGGTTACACCTTGCTACATACAATAGGCTATGACCGGTTATATCTTGATTCTCAATATAAGTCAAGATAGCTTCTACCTTGTCATCTAGTATTGGTCATCCAAAAGATATTCAATAAAGAACCGGACCAACACATTCATGATTTCCCTTTCGATTATGAAACAAGTACATAAATCTACTTCCTTAAACCAATGTAATAATACATAGTTTTCTAGGATGAAATCACACTTATATCCCACACATAATCAAGTAACTAAATACATATATTATGATGATGTCGTATTTACGAAGTTCAAAAGATAAGCGTTATACTTTATAATTCAATATAATTCCTTGACACTTTGATCGTAATGATATGACCAAGTATAATCACTAGAGTATTATATATACAGCTTCACATGTTATGTTTTCAATATAATACGACTTGAAAGATACGTTAGGAATGGAAACAAGTCAAGTCAGTATTACTAACCTCAAGTGGAGGGATGATGTCTTCGTTGCAGTCATTAATTCTTTACATTCTTCAGGTCTTCAGAGTAATACTTATACGTCTCAACATTCCTATACTTTCTAGTCTAACCTAAACGAAGTTAACTCTAGCAAATAACCAAGCGACTCTAGATGGGTTTTGATACTAAAATATGACAACCAAACTTGACATACCAACGGTTAGTAGGTTCAAGCGAGCTATGCTCTAACAGTTGGTCAATATATTTACAAAGATCATGCATGAAATTCCATTGATATTTCTTAGGATCAGGATATGTAGAGCCATACATATAGGAAATCAGAGGTTTTGGAGAATTAGGATGGATTTTGATCAGGACATGTATAATGTAACCTGCAATACTAACAATTTCACAAGAAATACCATCCTTCCACATAAGGATCAATCCACCAGCTAAAGAAACTTTACTTATAAAATCATAATTATGATAATTCAAGTAATTTGCAACAGAAATCATTTTGATAATATCAACTTTGGTTTCAGGAAGAAAAAGGAAATCAGGACTTTGCATCTTCACAAGATTATGAAGTTGTCGTTGAATAAACTTGATGTTAAGATCTTGGACATTCCAAGCTAAGAATTTCATGTTAACAGTGTGATTATATGTTGCAGAACTTTTAAATTTGTTAACAGGAAGAAGGAAACTACTACTTGAATGCAACTAAAACTTAAAAAATGAACTAATAATATGTAGGAAAAGGTGACTTAAAAAAACAGGGTTAAGAAAATTAGTTAACGCAGTCTCCTTGCGTTAGTTCCATGATATTTAATTATCTGAAAAATTTGATCATTGTTTTAATTAGTCATAACCATTGGAGTGGCATCATTTTGGAGATTTTTATCATGATTGGCAGCATCAAAATTGCATCATAAGTACTGGAAACAAGGATGTTAGATCTCCTTTGCCTTTTTAAAGCCTAGCTTCACTTGTAGTTGAATCAATAGCAGCTTCAGAATTTGCAGTACTTCAGTCTAGTGTAAAACCTTTCACAATAAAGCGATCGGCTGGAGGGATAAATTTAGACATCTTAGTATCCCTTCTATGATAATTATTGAGACTAGGGATATCACTTCTTGGACCTATTTGATTTTGAGTTCTGATAGTTTTGATATATTCCAAAGTTACTGGTTTCTTGTGTATTGCATCAAGTTGCTCAGTTACAGTAGAACATTTAGCTTTTGATGTTCAAGTATATAACAGTCCTTACAGATTTTGTGAAGCTATTTTTCATTAAAAAAAAACTAATCCACCTTGTAGATCCATTAGCAGTGATAGCTAAAATACCTCTTCTAAGTGGTGTAGTCAAACTGATTTTCACAAAAATCTTGAATAATTCACGACCCAAACAGATCCAGTCAGATTAGTTCGATCGTCTCAAGTTGAAACTCTCAGATTAAATTGAGACTGGATTGATAAACTCTCAGAATTGAGCCTTTGCCTATTCATTTTCTTGGTTTGGTAGTCCCAACGTAGGTGGAAATGGGAAAATCTGATCATTTGGCCATCCCACTGGAACTGCTCTTATGTCACTATTCACTTTGATGCTGCAATTACATAATTGTCACTATACATTAGGCTCAAGATTGTTATATGGTATTCACCCTCTAGGATTCACCGCTTCTCCTCTAGTATCTATCGAACTCCGATCCGGTTTCAGGATCGTTACATGAGATTACTAAAGGATTCACCGCTTCCTCTCAGGGGTTTAGCAAAACTTTTACCTCAACCACCTAAGTTAAACGAGGGAGAGTATTTTAGGAAAAAATATCACCGTTTTTTTCAAAAGTGTTAAATTGGAAGGAAAAATATTATTTTGTAAACACTAATCAAAGACATGACAATTTTATAAATCCAATTAGGCGAGTGCGACCACTATGTAAAATTCTCTTGTTTTTTATAAGTTAAAATTGTATTCAAGAAAACCACAATTACATATGGTTTTAAGAAAAAAAATTACAAAAAAAGAGAAGTCGTGGTAGCCTCAAAAGCTTTTACGTTAATTGAATCTAATATAAGATAAAGCAGACATCTCTATATTAGTGATGAAGTTTGACTTGCAACCGTAGCTTATCTATTTTCTAGTTGCAAATTTCAAGCCCTTTAATCTAAGTTGTCAGCTGTGAAAATCAATTCCCTAAGCATTTCAAAAATGACAACTTCATAGTTAGCACAAGCAGTTAACCATCTATGTCAGATGCACCATGGCAGACTCTTGTTACAACATATTGTTTTATTGTTATAGTTTGAGTAAATATCATTGTGTTGAATCTATACTTAAGAAATATAATTAGTTTGACTATAAAGCTGATAGTACTTCGTATGATTCTTCTTGTAATATCAAGAAGAATAAGGGTGAAGGAGTTAACCACCTTGAATACACTAGAGTCATAGGAAGTATGATGTATTTGATGAATCGTACGAGACCATATATTGCTTATGTTGTGAGTAGGTTAAGTGTGTATACTTATAATCTAGAGCAGATGCATTCGGATGCAGTTATTGGAGTGTTGAGGTACTTAAAGCACACAATGACATTCTGTTTGAATTACAAAAGGAACTCTTCCATCCTTGAAGGATTTTGTGATGCAAACTGGATAACAGACTCAGATGAGTCAAAGTTTACCAGTGGATACGTATTCAATCTAGCAGGAGCGTATATGTAACACCCCGTGTTTTTAGCATGGCGCATGCTCAAAGATGCGCCATGGTCTGAGATGAAGCTTCATCCAAAGCTTCTGTTGCGTGGGAAAAAGAATATTGGCCCTTGTCCAATGCGTTAAAATGTTCAGCCAACAAGGCTGCACATCGGGTTGGCAGCGGACAACCAACATGGCTGCACTTCGGGTTGGCAGTGGACAACCAACATGGCTGAACATCGGAGTTGGCATTGGCAGTGGACATCCATCTTGGCCGCTTATTCGGAAATATATGGTAACGGACATGAATAGTAAATGGGGATTTGATGAATAATTTTTGGTCCCCCAATTCAAATTGTAAAAATGTCAAGTTAACATATATAGGGAGGGGTACTTGGTTGAAGGTGCATATACAGACCATGCACCAAGTGAGATATCCTTAGAATGTACATCCATCACGGATGGACATTGGAGTGGACTATGGGACAAATACGTAAGTACAACCATCACGGCCCTTCATGGGACATGGCTTAGTAAATGTTCAACCATCAGCGCCGGATATTGAAACTGGCCTGTGAGCCAGAACTGAATGAACGGCCATTACGGCCGTACATCGCAGTTGGCCAGAATGGTAAGGTGCAGCCATCATGACCTAGGGATTTGATGAATGATTTTTACTCCCACAATTTGAGTTGTAAAAATGTCAAATTAACATATATAGGGAGGGGTAGTTGGTTGATGGTGCATATGCAGACTATGCACCAAGTAAGCTTCATAGCTTAGCCTGAAGAGTATAAATGATGCTTAGGCCTCATTTATAGATGTGTAGCCTTACCAATGGAGCGTTTTAAGCATGGGCATCACTATGCCATACCGCAGACCAAGTGTTCATCACTTGGATGCATTTTGACGGAACGACCTATACGGACTAGGCCATTACTATTATAGCTTGGCCACGGCCATGCAAACGAGTTGGCTTAAGTTTCTGTCCCTTAGGATGAACTATGGTCTGTGCTTGATCTCTTTAGAGTAGGGAAGGGTACGTAGGAAGCCGCAATGAGTTGGAGCATTGCTGGTCCAGCACTTTGTCGCTCATATCATCTAATTGACTGATGATTGCGACATTCTGGCATCTCATATCATATGTCTCAGTAACTCGATGCAAGAGATGATTGTGGACAAACTTGATGAGGCTAGTTGCATTCCATTCCTTGGATGCTCATACTTCCTATCAAGGCGTTCGACATAGGCTAAAAACCCGAATGTCGTAATTTAACTCAAGATGAGTCCATTTCGATAGGAAACGACCCAAAGATCAAGACATATTGATCTATAGATCCACATGGTCACCAGAATTTAGCCAAATTCCATCGTTCAGGGCCTCAAAAGCCCGTTTTTGCCGTTTTAGGAAGGTTTTTGTTTTCTTAGTAAACACTTCGCGGATCAAAGGTAAGTTCGAACGGTGTGGAATCTAAGCTAGTTGTATCATGCTCCACGAGCATGCTTGCAAGTGCAAATGGACGTGCATTTGCCTAGCTTTGAGGCCCGGATCATAGCTTCATCATGGCGCATCGGGGAGATTACGGCCCTCGGAGCAACGCGCCAAAGGCGTAATTTTTCGGTCCGTCACAGTTAGTATCAGAGAAAGTTCCGAGAAAACTCTAGGGACTGTGCGGAGTGGACTTTCCCCCGAGTATTTTCCTTAATGGAAACTTAAAGTTGGAGAGTAGGCCAACTTTTAGCGGAAATGAGTTTGTAGCTGCTATGCCAGTTACTTTGCGAATCGAGTTGATCTTGTTTAAGTACTGTGAGTTTGCCTGGCCTAAGTGGCACCCCACTTACGAATGGATATCCGGAAGACCGTCTGAGACGGTGGGTAGACAATGGGACTGATCATCCCCACACGTTGGCACTGACCAAAGGTGTGTGTTGTCAGGCCCGGCTAGCATCCCACTTACTATTGGCAACCTGGATGATCGTCAGGGACGGTGGGAAACTGTTCCACACAGTACTGTGCTAAAATATTGTCATTTGGATGACACCTTTCAACTTGTGAACCTTAGGGATTCCTGGGTGGTAGTATGGGATGCCATCCATGATACCTGGTCGAGATGTCCTCTTGGCACTGGCCAATTGCGATTCTTGGTAATGTTGTGGGCACTTTTGGATTCCTAGGCAGGCGGTATGGGACGGTTGCTCAGAAGGTCTAAATTGTTTTTCAAGATAACTTGAAGAAACTCGTGATTTATGAGCATCTGGTATGGGACTTTTGCTCAAGAAATCCAAAATCAAAGAAATTGTCCACAATAGCTTTTTTGTTGAATTTCGGGGACGAAATTCTTTAAAGGGGTGAATATTGTAACACCTCATGTTTTTAGCATGGCGCATGCTCAAAGATGCGCCATGGTCTGAGATGAAGCTTCATATAAAGATTTTTTTGCGTGGGAAAAAGAATATTGGCTCTTGGCCAATGCATTGACAATGTTCAGCCAACAAGGTTGCACATCAGGTTAGCAGCGGAAAGCCAACATGGCTGCACATCGGGTTGGCAGTGGACAACCAACATGGCTGAACATCGGAGTTGGCATTGGCAGTGGACAACCATCTTGGCCGCTTATTCGGAAATGTATGGCGACGACCATGAATAGTAAATAGGGAGTTGATGAATGATTTTTGGTCCCCCAATTCAAGTTGTAAAAATGTCAAGTTAACATACATAGGGAGGGGTACTTGGTTGAAGGTATATATACGGACCATGCACCAAGTGAGATAGCCTTAGGGATGTACAACCATCACGGTTGGACATTGGAGTTGCCTATGGGCCAAATACGTAAGTACAACCATCACGGCCCTTCACCGGACATGGCTTAGTAAATGTTCAACCGTCAGTGCCGGACATTGAAACTGGCCTGTGAGCCAGAACTGAATGTACAACCATTACAGTCGTACATCGCAGTTGGCCAGAATGGTAAGGTGCAGCCATCATGGCCTGGGGAGTTGATGAATGATTTTTTCTCCCCCAATTTGAGTTGTAAAAATGTCAAATTAACATATATAGGGAGGGGTAGTTGGTTGATGGTGCATATGCGGACTATGCACCAAGTAAGCTTCATAGCTTAGCCTGAAGAGTATAAATGATGCTTAGGCCTCATTTATAGATGCGTAGACTTACCAATGGAGCGTGTTAAGCATGGGCATCACTATGCCATGCCGCAGACCAAGTGTTCATCACTTGGATGCATTTTGACGGAACGGCCTATACGTACGAGGCCATTACTATTATAGCTTGGCCACGACCATGCAAACGAGTTGGCTTAAGTTTATGTCCCTTAGGATGAACTACGGTCTGTGCTTGATCCCTTTAGAGTAGGGAAGGGTACGTAGGCAGCCGCAATGAGTTGCAGCATTGCGGGTCCAACACTTTGTCGCTCATATCATCTAATTGGGAGATGATTGCGACATTCTGGCATCTCATATCATATGTCTCAGTAACTCGATGCAAGAGATGATTGTGGACAAACTTGATGAGGCTAGTTGCATTCCATTCCTTGGATGCTCATACTTCCTATCAAGGCGTTCGACATAGGCTAAAAACCCGAATGTCGTAATTTAACTCAAGATGAGTCCATTTCGATGGGAAACGACCCAAAGATCAAGACATGTGGATCTATATGGTCACCAGAATTTAGCCAAATTTCATCTTTTAGGGCCTCAAAAACCCGTTTTTGCTGTCTTAGGGAGGTTTTTGTTTTCTTAATAAACACTTTGCGGATCAAAGGTAAGTTGGAACGGTGTGGAAGCTAAGCTAGTTGTATCATGCTCCACGAGAATGCTTGCAAGGGCAAATGGACGTGCATTTTCCTAGCTTTGAGGCCCGGATCGTAGCTTCATCATGGCGCATCGGGGAGATTACGGCTTGTGGTGCAACGCGCCAAAGGCGTTATTTTCCGGTCCGTCACAGTATATCTCTTGAAATTGCTCCAAACAAACATGTATAGATCGATCCACTATTGAATTTAAGTTTATTTCATTAGATAAAAAATGAGGGGAGGCTGAATGACTAAGATATTTTTAGAAGATATTCCTCCTTGGCATAGACATGTGCCAGCTATATCAACACATTTTGATAGCGAGGTTGTATACAGCTAAAAACAACGAATACAATGGGAAGTCTATAAATATTCGTAATGGACACAATTCTTTTGGAAAAAATAATGTCAACATGCGTTATTTTCATTGATTGGATGAGGTGCAAGGAGAATATCGCAGACTGTTAGAGCATTGATCGGTTGATCCCACCAATCGTTGGTATGTCAAGTTTGATTATAATATTTTAGTACCAAAACTCAATTAGAGTCGCTTGATTAAATATATTAGAGTGAACTTCGTTTAAGTTAGATTAAAAAGTCTAGGAATGTTGAGAATACAAGTATTACTCTGAAGACCTGAAGAACGTGAAGACGTATCGACTACAATGAGGACATCATCCCTCCACTTAAGGTTAGTGATACTTACTTGACTTGTTTCCATTCCTATCGTTTCATTCAAGTCGTTTAAGATTGAAAACATAACATGCGAGGTTATATTTAATACTCTAGTATTAGACTTAGTCATTTTATTGTGATTAAAGTGTCAAGAAATAATATTTAATTACGAAGTATAACGTTTATCTTTAGAACTTCGTAAATGTGACATTGACATAATCTATGTAACTCGTTACTTGATTGTGTATTGGATATGGGTGTGATTTCATCCTAGGAAACTATGTTTGATTACATATGTTTAAAGGAAGTACATATACGAAACTTGTTTTGTAATCGAAAAGAAATCAATAGGCATTTTGGTCCGGTTTTCATTGAAGATCTATTGGATGACCAATTCGAACCTAGGTAAGAAATTTGGTAGAACCGATCTTGACTTATGTTGAGAGTTATGATAGAACCGATCCTAGATTTTGTTGGGATTGTTGGTAGAACCTATCCTTACCTATATTGGGAGTCTTGGTAGAACCGATCTTAGCAATTGTTGGGAGTCATAGTAGAAACGATCCCTACCTATATTTGGAGACTTGGTATACTCGATCTTAACCTATATTAGGAGTCATGGTAGAACCGGTCCCAAGAGAAAAACGATCCTCTATATTCACATATTACTTTACGATTTTGTGTGAGTTTGGAATTAGGGTTTTGTTATAGCACTGCTCGGTCGAACTCGCATGCGTTGCTATCTCAAGCATTTTTGTCAATGTTAGTAATCAAAACTATAAGTCTTGATTTCTAGTCTACTATAGCTAAGTCTCGGACTATGATAGAAAGTGTAGTTGAGATCAAGAACTCCATGGCGATCATCATACAAGACGAAGAACTACTCAAGGAACTGGTGTAACTTCATCGACTAAAAGGTATATGGAGACTTGAACTTATTTATCACTCAAAAGTCTATCTACTCTATCTCCTATCTTGAGACAAAAGTCGTTTTGCTATATAGACTTTGATTATACACATTTGCTATTTCGAGCCGAGTTTATCTCGCTTATCTATTTCTCGAAATATGTGTTGGTAAGCTTTCGCTTTGGCCAAGTTCATCTTTACCTAGTGACGAAAGTCATATTATGTTTCAATTACTTGAAAATGGCTTTGATGAAAAATAGTTTGTGAACAACAACTATATAACGTCCTCTAAGAATGTTTCAATGATTGAAATGAGAGTTTAGATTATATAACCATTGTGGTAACACATATATGTATAAGTCCTTATTCCTTGAACCAAAGTATGCGTACTTTGCTGCTCAGGAAAAACGGAACAGAGTCCGCGAACCCAGTCCGCGAACTGTCAGAGGTTCTCTTCCCGAGAAAATCTGCTGGAGTTTGTAAACCATTTACAAACTTATTCCAGGTACTTAAGTCCGCGTAACTAGTCCGCGTACTTAGGTTGGTTATTTTCTAAAACCGATTATCCGTGAACTTATACTTATATAAACTAAGGAATGCAAGTTTATAAACTATGGCTATAAAGTTCATGAATCGATTCGAGTGAATCAAATCGTTTTTGCTTCGATTGTGTCTTGTATACTTCTATAAGATCTAAGCAATTGAACAACTCTCTAACTAGTACATTTGAGTCATTTGAACTAGTTATGGTAAAGAAGAATATGGTTGATATGAAAGTGCTCATATGGCTAACCATTTGGTTAACTACTGTTGAACCAACGAATGTACATGTTTGGGTACGGTTACACAAACCTAAAATTGTGCATTTCTTTTGTGTGTAACAAGCTAAGTTTTCAATCTAACGGTTGAAAGATATTAGCTTGAATCTAATAATGATTTTCATCTAACGGTGAATATTGAATGCTTAGTTACTAAGCTAACATTTATTTCAAACCCTGATTTGAAAGGCTATATAAGAGAGAACTCTGGAAACTGGGAAACCAATCCCCACACCTCCTGTGTGATACTCGTTGTATAAGCTAGAGTCGATTCTCCTTTAACCTTAGGTTTCTTCTCGAGACCCTATAGGTTAACGACTTGAAGACTTCATTGGGATTGTGAAGCCAGACCGATACTACTTTCTTGTAGATGTGTGATCGGATCTTGCTGTTTCTATCGTATTGAGTACAATCGTAACGATTGGCTTGAGATTGATATCTCCGATAGGCAAGATATAAAAGTAAGGGACGGGATACCTTAACAAAAGCTTTTGAAAAATCCTACTGGTCGTTGGATTACTTATATCTAATGGCTTATATCGTTGCTTACGTGGAAGTTTAGCAGGCTCCATGTTGTGTTTGGCTTCTTTGGCATAACCATAATGATTCTGTTTTTATTTTTATTTTGATTGACGTAGTAGATTGCGCTGAGATTTTTTTTGGTTGTTAAAATCTTCTTTCACAGATGAATGGATTGAAGCTCCAACTATTTTTTTAGATCGATAAAGATCTGAAATTTTCATGTGCCGATAATTCCTTTTATTCTTTTCTTCGTTGCAGAAGTGAAGAGATTTATTTCCATCACAAGATGATCGATATACACACTCAAAATCAGGCATGGCGATGATTCACCATTTTCTCTTTCCATCACAAGTTGATCGATATACCCACTCAAAATCAGGCATGACGATGATTCACCATTTTCAGATTTGAAAAATAGTCCCGCTTAAACCCACTCAAAATCAGGCATGATGATATTTAGGGGACAAAATGATTGTTCTTGATTTTATTATCAGGAGAAGAAACATTGCTATTATTACCACACCGAGAAACCTTGTTCTTATGATTATGATTTCAGTAGTTACCTTGTTCTTATGATCCCCTTAATACAATTCATACCAGCTCCATCATCTTGCTTTTTTTAATTAATTAACGTTTCTAAAAAAAAGGTTGATGTCGGTTATGTATTAGTATTGATGATCAAGTGGAAGAAACTGTTGGTGGTGATAACAATGCAGAAGACATTCAAATCCAGTAGAATACGACAATAAGAAAACTGTGACGATAAATGGATTTTTATGTAGACATTCAAAGAAATGAATTTTATACTTTAGAGGAAAAAATTGATTACGGTGATGAGATTGATGGTATGAGATCATTAAAATAACATAATTTCAAAAAAAAAAACAAAAATAGTGTTTCGTAAGTCCCGGTAAGCATATAAACAACCAAACAAAGAATAAGAGTAGTTAGGTGCCACTTCACCTGATTTTTTCAACCGATGGATTGATTATATCTTATGGTTTAAAAATTTTGTCAAATTGTTTTGTCAAAATATTTTGTCAAAATATTTTGTTACACGATCCCCACCCTAAAAGTAATCAAATACATCTTCGTTTCATCGTTTGTGATTCCACAATATCTTCTTTCGCCGCGTCGACTAAGATTATTGTGAGGTGATCGATAATACTGAGCTGTTCTTCGGGAATATAAGTCTGGTTTATCAATTGGTTCATGTTCACCTTGATTTATCAAAATAGGGAACAAAACTCGTAGGTATTTCTGTGGGAGACAGATTTATCTATTATTGTAGACTTTTCTGTGTGATACAGATTTTTTTATTAAAGTCTTCGACTTTGGATCGTAGCAACTCTTAGTTGTGGGTGAGATCCGCTAAGGGGAATCAAGTGCGTAGTATCCTGCTGGGATCAGAGACGTAAGGAGCGGAACTGTACCTTATATCAGTGTGAGATTGATTTGGGTTCAACTACAGTCCAGACCAAATTTAGTTTGTAGTAGGCTAGTGTCTATAGCGGCTTAATACAATGTGTGTTCAATCTGGACTAGGTCCCGGGGTTTTTTTGCATTTGTTGTTTTCTCGTTAACAAAACTTCTGGTGTCTGTGTTATTTCTTTTCTGCATTATATTTTGTTATATGATTGAAATATCACAGGTTGTGCGTTTGAATCAATCAATTAGAATATTCAACCTTTGGTTGTTGATTTACATTGATTGATACTTGAACATTGGTCTTTGGTACCGTTCAAGTGATTTCTTTTGTATTCAATTAGACTCGCAGATTTCTATTTGCTTGAGTAAGAATTGAATCGAGAAATAGAGATATAACTCTTGATATACTTTATTAAAATTGAGTCTAGTTGATTCTCTTATAAGTATATTAGAGTTTGTTCATACAGATTGCTAATCGAAATATTGGGTGTGGTTGTTGTACCCCCACTTTTTCAATTGGTATCAGAGCAGGCAAACACGTTTAAACGCCTTACAAGTTTGTGTTTGTAGCGATCTGACTCTATGGACAAAATTTTTATCTCCATAAACGTACCATCAGTCTTCGATGGCTCAAACTGCCTATGGTGGAAAATTTCTTTGCGTGCTTTTCTTCAAGCTCGTGATTTTCAAACATGGGTACGTGTTATTAATGGATATGAACCTCCGGTTAATACAAACGACGATGTGCCTATAAGGATACTGGTAGATACAGCCCAGAAGAAGTTCTTGTTGCAAAGAAAAATTCTGACGGCTTAAATGCTATCAGACATGCCATTACCCCAGATCTTCATTACCATGTGACTATGTGTACAAAGTCTAAAGAAGCCTGGGATATTTTAGAAACCGTATTTGAAGGAAATACAAATGAGAAAGAAGCTAGACTTCAAAACCTAAGTTCTGATTGGGAAAACGTTTGTATGGCAGATGAAGAAACGTTTGATGAGTTTAATCACAAAGTGTCTGAAATTGTCTATGCATTTTTTGCATTGGGTAAGGCTATTCCTCAAAAGGACTTCGTGATGAAAATTATCAGATCACTGCCATCTAGATACGATTCTAAGAAGCATGCCATCGTTGAAGGAAATAATCTCGCAACGCTTTCCATAAATGCTCTGGTTGGAAAGCTAAAGATCTTTGATCATGAGCATACGTCCATGTCTAGTGAAGATGTTGCTTTCAAAGCACTAAAGAACACTAAATTACTTGATAAAAAGTAAAAGTGTCTATATCTCTAAAGATGATCTTTCTGAGGCTGATTCATCAGATGAAGATCTTGACAAGTCAGACTCGTTGATCACAAGACAGTTTAGAGATCTTCTTTTGAAGAGAAGTAAACAGTTTTCCAGAGATAAATCCAAGTCATCATTTAAACCTCATAATCGTGTTCCTCATAAAAATAGGGATATTGATGAAACTGATGACGGTGATATGCCTCAGTGCTTTAAGTGTAAAGGATTTGGTCATTTTGCAAATGATTGTCCAAATCGAAAGACATACACTGGGAACAAAGGTATTGGTGCCACTCTTGATGAAATGTCTGACAATTATAATTCTAATGAAGAAGAAAAATCAAGTGTTGCACTTCTTTGTGAAAATATTGATTTTGATAACTGTAGCAATACACACATCAATCTTGATATTCTTTCAGAAGAAAACTCAACCAATCTGGAAGATAAAATTGGCCTTTCTATTGGAAACTATGTGTATAATGTTTCAGGTTCTACTATGTGTCTTGCAGCTTGCACGTCTCAGATGCCTGAACTATCTAAGATTAATATTGTTCACTCAAAGGTCATGAACTATCAAAGTGTTACAAGTACAAACACAAATTGAGACATGTCAATAAACTTCAACGAAGAGCAAATCGTCTAGCAAATAAGCTTAAACTTGCTCAGAAGACCGCTGAGGTATGTAAGATTTTATCTTCGTCTAAGACGTTAGTTTCCAAAGACAAAACAAGACCATTAGAGAAGAAATCATGGTAAAATCGTTTTGATAGACAGAGGTATGTGGATTCCTCTCAAGAGGAACATGGTGGAAAAATTGTTGTTCACCGCAACACAACTTGATTGTGTTGATTGGAAGATCTTGTCTCATGTGCCTGATCAAAAGAGACAAGGTTATGTATCTCTCAGGTTTTAGGAAAAGTTTATTTTCTTATTTTTTTAGTTAATTTTTTCTCTCTTTGGAATACTCTGTCTAAAGGAGGGTTATTATCGATAATTCTACTCTCTCTAGGGTTCAGAATTGTATGTGCACGAACCTGTTAAAAAGGTTGCGCAACCCTACATTCCTTTTTCCTTCCCTGGAACCTTTTTTTATCTTGAGACTACTTGTTGAGTTTAAATTGTGATTTCCTTTCACAAACCCATACGTTTATGGATACTCCAAGCATTATGTCTTCTGATGGAAAAGATGTTAATATGATTGTCAAGCCACCAATCATGAAGGAAAAAGAGAAATCTCCGTTATCTCCGATATTGAAAAGAAAAAGAAGTAATGTGAGGAAGCCAAGAGTTGTTCCTTCAAATTCTCAGAAGTTTCCTGATGTTCTTGAAGTGTTGATGAAGATGCGTAAGGAGATTCAAAAAATAAAGGCTTTTGTGTTCAAGACTCATGAGATTCAGAAGGTCCTGGTTCGACATCAGTCAAGAAGGTTTATTGATATTAACTCCTATCTTCATGAACCTTGTGTCCCAATGGTTTTTGACGACAAGGAGTTCAGGGACGATAAAGAATTCTTCAAAGGTCTTAATGTCTAGTAAATCTTCTATTGAGAATTTTATTTTCTTGTTTTATTTAGAAGAATAACTAGAGTTTGGAATAGCCATTATTGTGACTACACATAGCTATGTCCAATGTTTTCATCTTCATGTTTTTAGGTTTATTTGTTTAAATTCTAAAATTGTTTGGAAGATGATTCTTGCAGTATTAATCTTTATGGTTTTATATATTGCAATTTGTTATGGGATATGTGTGTTTGCATTCGTGAACTATGATTGTCCCATACTTTGTCAAAAGTTAAGTCTTTCGTATGTCGATATGCATGTATTTATAAAAGAATAAATGAGCCTTTGACATTATAAAAGTTTGAAGCCTATTATGTCATTATTGATGGAAGATAGGATGAACTTTTGCTTACGAGGATTATGTCTATTGTATGTCATTGTGAAAATAGTGATGTAAAATAGAATGAATCCTTCTCTATTCCGCAGTATTGATCTTTCTTGATCCATATTTTATGTATATACTGTGCGGATCCGTAAGTTCTCTTATGTTGAGCATTTCCGATTAGATTAATCATGGGTTTTCTTGTGGTTAATTTAATTGAGTATGATTTGGATTCATATTCATATTCATATTCGTATGTGATTTGTTATGTCCAAAGAAATCCTTTTTTTCTCTTGAAATTAAGGTCGCTCTTGTTGTTCTTCAGGGAATGACATTCTACGGGGGAGAGTTCTTAATTAAACTTGTGCTTAATTGCCAAATCATTGTGGGGAGTGCGGATGTGGAATATTATAGGGGTTATCTTGTATCTTTATAAACTCCTTGATAAAAGCATTTAGCTTCGGCTTTATGATTGCATCTAAATAAGTTGATATGTGCTTGATTTTGGTCATGAAATGTCTCTATGGAAATTTTCATTAGGATCCCGTTTTCGTACCTTTGACAACTTTATTGACAAAAGGGGGGGAGAATTAATGTGTAGTTCACACTACAAATACATATGGTTTTCGGATCATTATGTAAGGGGGAGTGGTTTCCATGTGAGGTGGAGTATTGACTAAGGAGGAGTGACACATATCACCATAGTATTGTTGTCGAAGTTGTGGTACAATTGAACTTTGATGTTGTGTAATAATACTATGACACTGTGTAACAATGATTGAAAATTCTTGTTTTCTCATTTTTATAGCTACATATTTTTAACAAAGATGATGCTAAACTTACAACCTTTGGAATCATTGGAGTACTTGAAAGTGATGAAGATTTCGAGTAATGTTGAAGATTAGGCATGTGATATAGGAGCTACAAAAGCTTATTTATCTATTTTTGTATATATGTATTAATAGTCTTGCCACTAAAATTGACAAAGGGGGAGATTGTTAGAGCACTTCTCGGTCCAACTCGCATGCGTTGCTATCTCAAGCATGTTTGTCAATGTTAGTGATCAAAACTATAAGTCTTCATTTCTAGTCTACTATAGCTAAGTCTCGGACTAGGATAGAAAGTGTAGTTGAGCTCAAGAACTCCATGACGATCATCATACAAGACGAAGAACTACTCAAGGAACTGGTGTAACTTCGTCGACTAAAAGGTATATGGAGACTTGAACTTATCTATCACTCAAAATTATATCTACTCTATCTCCTATCTTGAGACAAAAGTCGTTTTTCTATATAGACTTTGATTATACACATTTGCTATTTCGAGCCGAGTTTATCTCGCTTTATCTATTTCTCGAAATATGTGTTGGTAAGCTTTCGCTTTGGCCAAGTTCATCTTTACCTAGTGACAAAAGTCATATTATGTTTCAATTACTTGAAAATGGCTTTGACGAAAAATAGTTTGTGAACAACAACTATATAACGTCCTCTAAGAATGTTTCAATGATTGAAATGAGAGTTTAGATAATATAACCATTGTTGGATATAAGCATTGTATGGTAACACATATATGTATAAGTCCTTATTCCTTGAACCAAAGTATGTGTACTTTGCTGCTCAGGAAAACCGGAACAGAGTCCGCGAACCCAGTCTGCGAACTTGAGAAGGTTATATATCTGAAGATGATTTCTGAACTTAAACTTAAAAAGACTAAGGAATGAAGTTTGCAAACCGTGGCTATAAAAGTTCATGAACCGATTCAAGTTAATCAAATCATCTTTACTTCAATTGTGTCTTGTGTAGTACATGAGATTTCCTTGTAATTGAACAACTCTCTAACTAGTTCATTTGAAATCATTTGAACTAGTTATGGTGAAGAAGAACGTGGTTGATATGAAATGCTCATATGGCTAACCATTTGGTTAACTATTGTTGAACCAACAAGTGCATACGTTTGGGTACGGTTAACAAACCTAGAAGCATGCATTGTCAAGTGTGTATAACAAGCTAAGTTTTCGATCTAACAGTTGAGAAATATTAGCTTGAATCCAAATCAGGTTTTCATCTAACGGTGGATATTGATTGTTTTGTTACCAAGGTAACCTAATTGCAAACCCCGATTTGAAAGACTATATAAGGGGAACTCTAGTATCTGTGCAAAACTAATCCCCACACCTCACGTGTGATACTAGTTTGCATACTAGAATCGGTTCTCCTTTAATCTTTGGTTTTCTTCTTCTGAAACCAGATTAACGACTTAAAGACTTCATTGAGATTGTGAAGCCACACCGATACTACTTTTATCGTAGTTGTGTGATCTGATCTTGCATCTTCTATCGTACGAGTACAATCAGATTGATTGGCTTGAGATTGATATCTTCGATAGGCAAGATATAAAAAGTGATCACAAACATCTTCGTCTCATTGTTTGTGATTCCACAACATCTTATTTCTCTACCATACGATTAAGATTGTTGTGAGGTGATTGATAAATCTAGGCTGTTTTTCGGCAATATAAGACCGGATTATCAATTGGTTCCTGTTCACCTTGATTATTATCAAAAGACGGAACAAAACCTTTTAGGGTTTATCTTTGGGAGACATATTGATCCTTTGATAAACTTGTCTGTGTGAGACAAATTTGTTTATTGTCAAGTCTTCGAGTTTGGGTTGTAGCAACTCTTAGTTGTGGGTGAGATCAGCTAAGGGAATCAAGTATGCAGTATCCTGCTGAGATCAGAGGCATAGGGAGTACAAATGTACCTTGGATCAGTGGGAGACCGATTGGGGTTCAACTACAGTCCAGTCCGAAGTTATCTTGGAGTAGGCTAGTATCTGTAGCGGCTTAATACAGTGTGTGTTCAATCTGGACTAGGTCCCGGGTTTTTTTTTGCATTTGCGGTTTCCTCGTTAACAAAATTTCTGGTGTTTGTGTTATTTCAATTTCCGCATAATATTGTTTTATCTTTATAATTGTAATAATACAAGTTGTGCGTTAGATCATTAATTAGAGTAATCCAACCTTTGGTTGTTGATTGTCATTGATTGATCCTTGGATATTGGTCTTTGGTACCATCCAAGTTATTCCTTGTGTTTGATTAAGGACTCGCTGATTTCTGTTAGCTCGAATAAATAAAAACAAGAGAGAGATATTAACTCCTCGGTATACTTTAATCTAGATTGAGTCTGACTATCTAGTTGATTCTCTAGCAAAGTATATTGGAGTTAGTCCATACGGATTTCTAAGCGAAATATTGGGTGGTGTTGTTAGACCCCCGCTTTTTCAATTGGTATCAGAGCAGGCAAACACGTTTAAGACCTCAAAAGCCTGTGTTTGTAGCGATCTGACTATATGGACCATAAAGTCTCAATTGACGCTTCACCAGGGTTAAAAACCAATCGTAGAAAAAAGTATGATAAACTGGTTACTCTTCAAAAGGGGTTGGATGAACAAATCCCGACCAACTCTGGTCTTGTTGCAGAAATTGCAATTCTTAAGAATTTGATATCTGCTAATAGCCCCTTTGTGAATCTGAGAAACTCCAGTTGTTTCTCTGTAAATAATAGTCGTAAGTCAGATAGTAATCAATGACCGGTTGTTGTGAAAACTCATGTGACTATGAACTACTCAGACAAACTTCAAAGTTTTGGCCCGTATTATTATTGTGATTATTCCAATCGCCTTCAACAAGTTTGTATGTCGTTTCAAAATAATCTGAATGTTGCAAGTAATCTTTGTAAGAAAACTAAACAACTTTTTGATACTCTGAAAGGACATACAAGACTATCAGGAAACTCTAAACAGAGAAGTACTAATAGTATGGGTGCCTTTGCTTTAAGATCCACGTCTCCTTTTCAATGGTTTATTGATAGTGGATGTAGTAAACATATGACAGGTGATCTCACATGGTTCGTTTCGTCTATTGACTATGAAGGAGGTCCTGTAACATTTGGATATGGGAGTTGTTGCTACATCAGCAAGAAGGGAACGATCAAACTGCCCGGTGTTCCAGAAAATCATGATGTAGTATACGTAAAAGATATGACTGCTAATCTTCTTTTTATTAGTCAAATTTGTGACAAAGGCCATTGAGTTGTCTTCAATGCAAATGGATGTGACATTGTATACAAAACTGGGAAAGTAATTTTTCAAGGAACTCGTGGTAAAAACAACTGTTATCTACTTGATACTCAGTTTAGCAACCGTTGCAATTTGACTAAGGTGGAACCTACACATCTTTTGCATGAGCATTTTGGTCACATCAATTATCGTCTCCTAACTAAGATCATTAACAAAGAACTTGTTAGAGGCATTCCCAAAATCAACGCAAAGATTGAAGGTGTATGTGGTGCCTGTCAAAAAGGTAAGCAAACGAAAGTTCACCACAAAACATCTCGAGATATTCTCACTAAAGCTCCACTTGATTTAATTCATATGGATCTCTTCGGACCAATTCAACAACCCACTGTTGCTGGTAAGAAGTATGCTTTAGTTATGGTAGATGATTACACCAGATTCACTAAAGACACCAAGGTATTTGAATTCTCTAACGAACTGGGGATCATTCAACAATACTCACCACTTATCACTCCTCAAGCTAATGGAGTTGCTGAAATAAAGAATAGGAATATTCAGGAAATGGCCAGGGTAATGCTCCATAACAAAAACTTACCATTAAGATTTTGGGAGAAGCTGTTTTTACAACACGTTACTTGATCAACCGTGTGTATTTACGGTTTAAAACCCTTAACACTCCTTATGAGTTGTGGTAGGAAAGGAAACCCAACCTACACTATCTCAGGGTGTTTGGAAGTAAGTGCTATATTCTGAAAGATCGAGAGCAGAAAGGGAAATTCGACACCAAAAGTGATGAAGGTATCTTTCTTGGCTATTCTTCTGATAGTCGTGGTTTTCGAGTGTTTAATCTCGGAACACAAGTCATGATGGAATCTGCTAATGTTATCATCGACGATATTAGTAACTTTCGTCATGATAATATTCATGCTGAATCGGCTCCAACAGAGACAATTGAGAAAGTCAAAGAAATTCCAGAATCAGTTGAAGTTATCCCAACGGTTGTTGATCCTGACATTTCTATTGACGAGGAGAAGAGCACTGATCAAGCCATTCCTGATGAACAAGAACGTGTCCCTCAACGATATCTCTGGGTTCAAAGGAATCATGATACCAACAATATTATTGGGGGAAGAGATTCTACAGCCAAAACAAGAGGATAACTTCAAAATATGTGCAATTTTGGTTGTTATCTTTCGCAAGTAGAACCAAGGAATATTGATGAAGCTCTGAACGATCCCTTTTGGGTGAACGCAATGCATGAAGAGTTAAATCAATTTCAAAGACAAGATGTGTGGGAACTTGTACCTTGTGCCTCCAATATCAATATCGTTGGTACCAAATGGATATTAAAGAATAAGTCTGATGAATTTGGCACGATTGTTAGAAACAAAGCTAGACTTGTCTCTCAAGGATATTCACAGATTGAAGGGATTGACTTTGACGAGACCTTTGCTCCTGTGGCACGCCTTGAGTCCATTCGTCTTTTGTTAGCTCATGCTTGTTTTCTTAAGGTTAAGCTGATGGATATAAAATCCGCGTTCCTAAACAGAATTTTAAAGGAGGAAGTCTATGTCGCTCAACCTAAGGGATTTGAAAACCCTGATTTCCCAGATCATGTTCTAAAACTTAAAAAGGCATTGTATGGGTTGAAACAAGCACCTAGAGCCTGGTTTGAAAAACTTACCACTTCTCTCATTATAAAAGGTTTTTCAAGAGGCGGAGCTGATAAAACATTGTTATCAAATGGTGTGGGAAAGATGTGGTTATTGCTCAAATCTATGTAGAGGATATCATCTATGGATCAACTTCTGAAATATTTGAAAATGACTTCCAAGTCTCTCTTGCTAAGGAATTTGAAATGAGCAATGTTGGTGAATTAAAAATTTTCTTAGGATTACAAATTCAGCAACATAAGTATGGAATTTACTTATCCCAAGAGAAGTATGCTCGAGATCTTGTGACAAGGTTCGTCCTGGATAAGTCTTCTCCAAAATTGACACCTATGCCCACTACTGGTAAACTACATAGAGATGAGAAATGAGCAAAAGTGGATCAAAAGTTTTATCGATCTATTATTGGTAGCCTTTTGTATCTTACAGCTACTAGACCTGATATTTCTTTCAGTGTTGGTTGTTGTGCCAGGTTTCAGGCAAATCCAAAGGAATCTCATCTTGCAGCTGCAAAAAGGATCATTCGATATATTAAGTACACTGCAGGGTATGGGTTATCTTACACTTTTGATACTAACAATGTTCTATCTGCTTATTCAGATGTTGATTGGGCAGGATGTATAGAAGACAGAAAAACTACATCAGGGGGTTTCTACTATATAGGACTCAATCTTGTAGCTTGGCATAGCAACAAGCAAAATTCTCAATCCCTGTCTACATGTGAGGCAGAATATATTGCTGCTGGATCATGTTGTACTCAACTTCTATGGATGAAACAAATGCTAGCTGATTATGGAGTTGATACTAGAATAATGAAGATATTTTGTGATAACTCTAGTGTGATTCGAATCACTAAGAATCCCGTTGAGCACTCAAGAAAAAAGCACATTGACATAAGGTACCATTTTATTCGTGATCTCTATGAAAATGGTATCATAAGTATGGAATTTGTGCCTTCCGAACAACAATTGGCTGATATTCTTAGCAAACCATTAGACACTGCTACGTTTCAATACTTGCGGCAGGCTATTGGTGTTGTTTGGTTCATTAAAACGTTTCTATAACTCTTGCCCCTATGCGTATCTCTATCTTTTGGGAAATTGAGTTTGAAACTCCAGTAGGTTTAATCCAGTTCAGTTTCCATGGAGTTGTTTTTATCTTGTTATTGTCATTTTTGTTTCAAAATCCTTCTTTTCTTTCAAAATTAAGGTCGCTCTTGTTGTTCCTTCGGGAATGACATCAAATGGGGGAAAGTTCTTTTGAACTTGTGCTTAATGGTCATATCTTGAGGGGCGTGCGGCTGTGGAATTTTAGAGGGGTTATCTTGTATCTTTAAAGTCCTTGATGAATGCATTTAGCCTCGGCTTTATGATTGCATCTAAATTAGTTGGTATGTATTTTTTTTCCTTTTTTTCATGAAATGTCTCTCTCGGAGATTTCATTATGATCCCGTTCTTGTACTTTTGCCAATTTTATTGACAAAAAGGGGGAGAATTAATATGTAGTTCACACTACATATACATATGGTTTTCGGATCATTGTGTAAGGGGGAGTGGTTACCATGTGAGATGGAGTATTGACTAAGGGGGAGTGATACATATCACTATAATATTATTATTGAAGTTATGATACAATTGAACTTTGACGTTGTGTAATAATACTATGACATTGTATAACAATGATCGAAAACTATGTTTTCTCATTGTTATAGCTATGGATGTTCAATAGCGGTGATGCTAAACTTACAACCTTTGGGATCATTGGAGTACTTGGAAGTGACGAAGATTTCGAGGAATGTTGAAGATTAGACATGTGGAATAGGATTTATTAAAGTTTCTTTATCTTTTTTGTATTCCATATGTATTGATAGTTTTGTCACTAAAATTGACAAAGGGAGAGATTGTTAGAGCATTGCTCGGTCGAACTCGCATGCGCTGCTATCTCAAGCATGTTTGTCAATGTTAGTGATCAAAACTATAAGTCTTGATTTCTAGTTTATTATAGCTAAGTCTCGGACTAGGATAGAAAGTGTAGTTGATCTCAACAACTTCATGGTGATTCATCATACAAGTAGAAGAACTACTCAAGGAACCGGTGGAACTTCTCGACAAAAAGGTATGTGAAGACTTGAACTTATCTATCACTCAAAAGTCTATCTACTCTATCTCCTACTCTTTGAGACAAGAAGTCGTATGCTATATATATATAGACTTTGATTATACACATTTGGTATTTCGAGCCGAGTATACCTCGCCTATCTATATCTCGAAATATGAGTTGGTAAGCTTTTCGCTTTAACCAAGTTTATCTTTACCATGTGACGAAAGTCATGATATTTTTCAATCATCTTGAAAATTGCTTTGACGAGAAATGGTGTAACAACTGTATAATGTCCTCTAAGAATGTTTTAATGATTGAAATGAGAGTTTAGATTACATAACCAATGGTGGACATAAGCATTGTTGTGGAAACACATTTATATAAGTCCTATTCCTTGAACCAAAGTTTGCGAACTTTGTTGATCAAGAAAACCGGAAGAATGGCGTGAGCCAAGTCCGTGAACTGCCGAAGTTCTCAAACCCGAGAATTTCTGCTGGAGTTGACAAAACACTTGCGTGAAACTAAGTCCGCGAACCCAGTCTGCGAACCGGCGAAGTTCTCATACCCGAGAATTTCTGTCGGAGTTTGTAAACTCTGCCCGGTAACTTAAGTCCGCGAACCTAGTCTGCGAACTTGAAAAGGTTATATATCTGAAGATGATTTCTGAACTTAAACTTAAAAAGACTAAGGAATGCAGTTTGCAAACCGTGGCTATAAAAGTTCATGAACCGATTCAACTGAATCAAATCATCTTTGATTCAATTATGTCTTGTGTAGTACTTGAGATTTCCTTGCAATTGAACAACTCTTTAACTAGTTCATTTGAACTAGTTATGGTGAAGAAGAACGTGGTTGATATGAAATGCTCATATGGCTAACCATTTGGTTAACTATTGTTGAACCAACAAGTGCATATGTTTGGGTACGGTTAACAAACCTAGAACCGTGCATTGTCAAGTGTGTGTAACAAGCTAAGTTTTCGATCTAACGGTTGATAACTATTAGCTTGAATCTAAATCAGGTTTTCATTTAACGGCGGATATTGATTGCTTTGTTACCAAGGTAACTTAATTGCAAACCCTAATTTGAAAGACTATATAAGGGAAACTCTAGTATCTGTGCAAAACTAATCCCTACACCTCACGTGTGATACTAGTTTGCATACTAGAGTCTGTTCTCCTTTAACCTTTGGTTTTCTTCTTCTAAAACCAGGTTAACGACTTAAAGACTTCATTTGCGATTGTGAAGCCAGACCGATACTACTTTTATCATAGTTGTGTTATCTGATCTTGCATCTTCTATCGTACGAGTACAATCAGATTGATTGGCTTGAGATTGATATCTCCGATAGGCAAGATATAAAAAGTAATCACAAACATCTTCGTCTCATTGTTTGTGATCCCACAACATCTTGTTTCTCTACCATACGATTAAAATTTTTGTGAGGTGATTGATAACTCTAGGCTTCTTCGGGAATATAAGACCGGATTATCAATTGGTTCCTGTTCACCTTGATTATTATTAAAAGACGGAACAAAACCTTTTAGGGTTTATCTATGGGAAACAGATTGATCCTTTGATAGACTTGTATGTGTGAGACAGATTTGTTTATTATCAAGTCTTCGACTTTGGGTTGTAGCAACTCTTAGTTGTGGGTGAGATCAACTAAGGGAATCAAGTGCGCAGTATCCTGTTAGGATCGGAGGCGTATGGAGTACAACTGTACCTTGGATCAGTGGGAGAGTGATTGGGGTTCAACTACATTCTAGTCCGAAGTTAGCTTGGAGTAGGCTGGTGTCTGTAGCGGCTTAATACAGTGTGTGTTCAATCTGGACTAGGTCCCAGGGTTTTTCTGCATTTGCAGTTTCCTCGTTAACAAAATTTCTGGTGTTTATGTTATTTCAATTTTCGCATTATATTGTTTTATATTTATAATTGAAATAATACAGGTTGTGCGTTAGATCATCAATTAGAGTAATCCAACCTTTGATTGTTGATTGTCATTGATTGATCCTTGGATATTGGTCTTTGGTACCATCCAAGTTATTCCTTGTGTTTGATTAAGGAATCGCTGATTTCTGTTAGCTCGAGTAAATCAAAACAAGAGAGAGATATTAACTCCTCGATATACTTTAATCTATATTGAGTATGACTATCTAGTTGATTCTCTAGCAAAGTATATTGGAGTTAGTCCATACGGATTGCTAAGCGAAATATTGGGTGGTGTTGTTAGACCCCCGCTTTTTCAGCGCCAAGCCCTAATTTGGCCGCGCCAAGAACATGCACGAGCCATGCCGGCCATGCCTCCGTGCCGCTGGATGTCAAACGGAGGGTTGCAACAATCAACGGCTACCCCTCCTCCTGAGACACAGATCTCAGTCGTACAAGCTCGTCGTCAAACCACACGACTTGTGGCAACCCTTTGGCTACGCTGCCAACTCTTTGGTCACGGCACCCTAATTGTCCACGCCAAGAGCATGCGCAAGCCATGCTAGAACGTGGCCACGAAACTGGCTACCAATGGAAGATAGACGCAATCAACGGCTACCCTTCCTCTCAAGATGCAAAATCTCGGCCGTCAAAGGTCGCCACCGAACCGGCAAGCCTCTAAATTTTAACTTGCCAAACAATAGCAACATGCTACACATTTTCCACGAAAACACTCGAGACATCAAGACATGTCACAAACTAGAGGATGCTCATCAGGGTATTGGTCTGGCGGTTTACAGCATGCGGCGTGCAATACGCCCGTTACAAGAAAGTGTCATAAGAGTAAGGCGGTTAGTAATGACAGGAAATAATGGTGAAACGTATCCTTCATTATGGAAACATCAATTCCACGCGTTACCCGTTGCCATTTTCTTCCATTACTCAACCGTTTCCACTTCTTACGAGGCCATGGTACGTTTTGTTGCGACTTGTATAAATAGGTCTCACCTATTTCCACCAAAGGACAGGTTTTTGGTCAGGAGAATACAACACTCAGAAACCACCTGTTAGCTTTCCACATTGCTAGCATTTCACTTTCTGATACAAGCCGTAAAACAACCACTCTTCTAGAATCAACTATTCTGGTCTCAACACTCTCTTTGCTTCCCTCCCCAAGACCAACCCTTCTCCTTCACTTTGTGACCAAAGCAAGTCTGGAACGACCATTTCTTGGTTTAGGCCGGATTTGTACAGATTGATCTCTTGAATCTAAAGTACTCCCGTGCAGTGCATTGTTTAGGGTTTAGACTTGTTTCTCACCCATACACGAAATTACCAAAATCAGCAGAAACCGTTTTCACCCTCAAAACAATTGGCGACCACAGTGGGAGATTAATCTCTCGGTTACAATTCCAATTCCCGATTTCATTCTTCAACCCGGATCTCGAGATGATAGAAGCAAACGATCTGCTCGGGGATCAATGGCTCAGTTACCAAACGACTCAGTTACCAGTTATCATGCGACAAGGGGTGACTGGGGACTTCTAAGATGGTGGAAGCAAATGATCCACTCGGGGATCAATGGCTCAGTTACCAAACGGCTCAGTTACCAGTTATCACACGTCAAAGAGTGGCTGGGGACTTCTCGCGGTCAGGATGGCATCGCCCATAAAACTCGGAATCACACCCTGAGGAGCCGTTTTGTTGGGAGACCCTAAAAGCGAGAGCTGCTTTGAAGTTTCTCCCCAGGAGCCGCTTCAACGTTCTCTCTAGAAGTCGCTCCGCTTCAACATCCTCCAGCAACGGCTCCGCTTCAACGTTCTCTCCAGAAGTCACTCCGTTTTAACATCCTCCAGCAACGGAGCCGCTTCAACGTCCACTCCAGCAACCGCTCCGCTTCAACGTTCACTCCAGCAACCGCTCCGCTTCAACGTTCGCTCCAGCAGCATCCCCGCTTCAGCGTTCTCTCCGTAAGCTGCTCCAGGATCCCAAACCGAAGCTTCAGCGTTCTCTCCATAAACTGCTCCAAGATTCGAAGCCGAAGCTTCAGCTTTTTGCTCCATAAAGTTTCAACGTCCTCTCCAAGATTCGAAGCCGCTTCAACGCTTCCTTCCTGCCAAGGTTCGTGCCCGTAGCTGCCTCTATCCCTTGCCGAGGATCGTGCCGTAGCCTCCACTCCTTCCTGCCAAGGGTCTTGCCACCACACTCCCCATGTCAAGGATCATGATCGCAGCCATCCAATCCTCGTAGTCATGGCCACCTTTTGATCCATCCAACCAAGGCTCGTGGTCATGGACAGTTTGCTCACTGATAGGCACATTTTTGTGTCTCATTTGTCTCGATTCTATATATTGTTATGGCTCATTTTTGTACTTATTATGGTGTTTTATTTATTTGTAGGTATTTTTGGCCAATAAACATTTTTGGAAAAAATTGGCTCGAAAAGTTGTCGAAAAGCACCCGGAGGACACTTGCTATTCGGACCCCCGGTTTGGATAAGGGGCACCCCTAGGACACCCCTTAAGGCAGCTGCTAAAGGTACACCTACTCTGGATAGGGGGCGCCCCTTTTTCTTCATCGTTCAAAAACAATTTTGGCGGGAAACTCTTTTATTACCTGCGTGAATTTGGGAGCATCAATTGGACGTGAAATAACGAGATTCAATGGCTGATTTTTGTTGGGCTGGACTTCCTAGAGCATAACAGGGTTGGTATATGTGATTGGACGAATGAATTGGGTTAGCTCGACCGGGAGAAGGAAACAGAGGTGTTGTGGTCACGGGTTGCTGTTGGAATATTTTTTCGACAATTCAGGGAGATTAAAGGCTAGAAAAGCTTCCCCAACATTCGTAGTTATCTAATAAAGAGTTTGGAACTATTGGGAGAGGTCAAATACGCGTGAAGAGAGTTTGGCAGAAAGAAAACTCTGAAACTTGCTGTGGAGATAAACCAAGATCTTGGGGGAGATTTAATCGAGCTGTGGCCTATAAAAGGAGAGGGGATAAGTCATATAAGGGGTACAAATCCTTTCAGAGAAGTTTAGAACACCACAGAGCTCCAGAGATCGAGTTGCAGGAAAATACCTTGTTCTGCTGCTGCTGCTGAAGAGGAAGAACACGAAGAACATTGACGCACAAGCAACTGTCGCAGAAAACTATCGTTGTTTCACAGCAGAACCTATGTGTCGTTCATCACAGCGGTTGCATTAGGTCTTTAGCTACTATTTCACCCTGTAACAGTGAATCTGCAACACCAACAAATTGCGAATCGTCTGTATTATCACTTTTCATCTTTTTAATCATCTTTTGAGCCATAAACAAATATTTTGAGATCATGATTAATATGAGGAGCTAAACCCCATTGCTGAGGCGATAGAAGAAGTTATTTTTCCAACAAAAAGTGGTACAATCTATTTTATTTAATTTATTGCAATTATTATTATGATTATTTGCCTTGAACTATTATTGAATATGATTTTTATTTGAGTGATTGTGATATATTTTGATGGAGTATGCTTAGTTTATAGACTCTTGATGCTTCATACTTGGTATTTACAATTATTACTTGTGAAAATCTATTAGTTGCAATCTTTTAGAATCAAAGTAAACGAGAAAATTGCATGAATATAAATATTTGGACCAAATCACTTTGAACTTGGAAAATAGTGGAATCTTAGCCTCAGTGTTCTTTTAATATTGATACCAACTTTGTCATAGTTTGCTATAATTTTTATTGTGTTTTCTATTTTAGTTTTGAATTTAAGTCTAAAAAAATCCTTCACAAGTCTGAGAAACGACATTCTTTTTACCACTATCTACAAATCACATCACTCACTTACGCATCCAGCCAACCTACTTTGTTCCCACGACAATGTGGTCTCTTCTGATCACATCTGCTTCCAAGAACTGTTGTCGCTCGTTTGTTGATACCATTCAGAGCTTCACCATAGCAACAATCACTACAAAGATGGAAACATGTAAACCATACTTGGGGACTGAGGATATTCACTGAATCCCTTCACTGTTAAAGATCAGAAGACACGGCCAACCAAAAAGTCACAGCCACGACAAGGTAACATACTCTTCAAGGATGTGGCATAAGAATATCATCACCTCTCTGTCTAGAAGACGCCTGCGACACTTTATGAGGCCATGGTGGATCCCAAGCCTGCTCAGAGGAAACAACTTCAGAAACTAAAGAAAAGCGCGACTGGGGACTGCTCATCGCAGTCCATCCCGACGACCATCAAAGATTCATGAGATAACTCTAGAGATGCGGCTGAAACATTTTCTTGAAGAAACAGAGGGAGCCACGATAAACAACATAACTCTCTCATTTATACCTCTTCGCTGCCTAGAATATTTCGTCCATGTGATATTCTGAGCATCCCAGCGTCACATCCAGAAGAGTACAATCAACTTGTATCAAATCCCGTGGACGTGGATTCAAGGAAATGCAATGAAAGTAGGCTATACATGGGGACTACCAGCATGGGACGCTTTCACTCCCCTCAACCAGGTTATTTCTGATTTTAACATCATCACTGTCGAAGTTTTACGAGCCGCGGGAATTTCTCAACATGAAGCCGTACATGTGCATCGAAGACTCCAAAAGGACGCTGCAAAGATACATTCACATATTCGTCCATGCCATCGAATCTAACAGAAGTATAACCGGGGACTGCTCACCGCATCCCCTTCCATACGATGGTCCAAGATTCATAAGATGGTTCAAAGGATGTCGCTTGGAACAAAGTCCTTGAATACTTGATAGCATCACATTGGCAACAGAACGTCTCCCAAACCCATCTATTTCATCCAGTGGCTCGGGAAGATTTCGACCATACAAGCATCCACAACATATCATCATCGCGATCAGAAAGTCCAGGCATTGATGTGGATGGGGAAAAATGGGTCGCCGATTTTTTGGGAAGTGAAGAGACGAGCGTGCTGTCGAGACTCCTCAGCCGGGCAAAATGTTAATCTTCACACAGATGCACCGCTGCAAAGAGGGTGCTTAGATTCGAGAGATCAATCTGTATGACTCCGGCCTAAACCAAGAAAATGGTCATTGCAGAGTCAATTCGGTCGCAAAGAGGGAGATGGGTTGATCTGTAGGAGGGAATCTGAAAATTGTGTAGGATCAGTGGTGATCAAGGATTGTGGATATGTTGAAGGTTTCTGCAATAATTGGTGAACTGTTGAGTTCGAATAAGTTCTAATGGATTGATGAATTCTTGAGAGTGATTACTCGTAAAATTCTTGTTAGACGTATGTTCGAGTGTTTGAATCTTGTCCTTCAATCATGGATTCAGAGACATATTTATATTGTCAAAGTAGTGAACACATTGATCCCTGTAAGTATGACGGTTTCTTGAGTGAAAGAGTGGGAAAGTAGGAGATCGTGGTAAAGTGAGTTCCATGTCGTGTGGAGACTTGACTGATCGTGCACTCACTACTTTGCTAACTCCTTCAACCGTTTGCATGACTTACGCATATTTCTCGTCGTGGATGAATCCACGTGCCGTAGACCGCCAGATTAAAACCCTGAGTGATATCCCCCATTTGTGACGTGACTGATGTTTCACGAATCGTGGAGTCTGAGTGGTAGACGTTTATTTAGTTAGTCAGTTGTTGATTGATTAGACAGTGAGTCTAGGTTTTGTTGAATCGAGCATAAGTGATAAATGCTCAGCGATTCAAGGATCGAACATGTAGTTCTATGAAATGGTGTCAATATTGTAAGTTCAGTGATGAATTACTGACCCGTTGAATGACTGAGCAAGTATTGCTCAATTCGAAGAATTGCTGAATATTGGGAATTTGACAAGCAACTGAGCAAGTATTGCTCAATTCGACAAAATACTGAATGTTGATAATTTTGACGTGCAACTGAGCAAGTATTGCTCAATTCGAAAAAATACTGAATGTTGATAATTTGACGTGCAATTGAGCAAGTGTTACTCAAATCGACAAATTACTAATAAATTATTAAATATTAAAAAGTGAATAATATTATAGCAACTGAGCAAGTATTGCTCGATTCGACGAAATATTTATTGGTGGCGTGACCCAATAAAATATTACAATATTGGTAGAATACCGAATATTATATGATTAATTCATATGTTAGTTGTTGAATTAATACAAATCCATTAGTTCTTGAATCTTGCTCAGAACGATGATTCGTAGAACATTTATTTGAAACCCTAATTTCAGATCATAGTTGATGAATTGCTGAAAATAGGTTATGAGTGATAGAGGGACCGACCACATGGGATGATGGGCGTCCATGTGGTGCCCGGTGCTCCAGTGAGCATGCATAGGTTCTCAGTTTGAGAGTTGGTGAAAGAATGATGATAAAATGCCGGTTTCATCATTTTACTGAAAAATTGATAGGTTCATCATTAGGTGGATGAAACCTAGGTATGAGAGATGGGGGCCGACCAAGAGGCCATGGGACCGACTCTTGGTGGTCACGTGACCAATTGTTGTCCGTTTGAGCAATCCCCAGGTTGGTTGGAGAGAGTTTGAGCCCAATATGAGCAATTGAGCAAATTAGGTCAGAATTATGAAAACTTGTGGGACCGGCTTTGTGCAAGCCTTAGGAATGACTCTGTCGGTCATGAGGGTGCACACGTTTCCTTGGTGTCCGTGTCTCCATACTGAGAGTTTCAGTATTTTCTGATGTGTGTTCGAGCAACATTGTGAATATTCAGAAGAGTTTCATCTTGACTGAAATTCTTGATTTTTGTTGGAACGAGCATGTATGCTCAATTCATCAATATTTTGTAAATATTAAAATAAAAGTGTTTTAATATTTAAAATTTCCATGAGAGGCTAGCCAGTCGTGTGACCATGTTGGCTTTTGGTTTTTCATGATTTGAGCAAAATTTGAGAAAATATGAAGAAATCATGAATTTTGCTCAAACCCAGGAGTTTCATGAATTGAAGAAAATAATAATTATAAAAGACTAGGGATTGCAAGGTGTGGGATCGGCCACGGCTAGGGCGTGGCCGGCCGGATAGCTTGCCCGTTACCGCACACCTTTCCCTAATTTTATATTATTATTTTTTCATGAATCCTTGAAATTATGGAGAATCCATGAGTTTTGTTGAAATGGAGGAGTTTCATGAGATTGAGAGCAATAATTATAAAAGTCTAGGGAGTGAGGTGTGGGACCGGCCACGGCTTGGGCATGGCCGGCCGGCTAAGTTGCCCGGTCCAGCACACCTTTTCCTATTTTATAATATTATTTCATGAATCCACGAAGTTATGGAGAATTCATGAGTTTTTCACAAACAAGGAAAGTTACTAAAATCAAGGAGTTTTCATGAGTTCATGAAAAATAACAAAATATGGCAAAATAATAAAGGAGGCATGAGACCGGCCACAGCTAGGGCATGGACGGCCGGCCGGCCGGTGGGCCCGGTCCCTGGGCGCCTCTTATTATTTTATTATTATTTGTTGTTTTTCTCCGGTTTTGCGTAGGATTCCTCATCTGTCTATGTTTTTGGATGCTCGTTTTTGCATCTGGATGCTCAGTCGTGCATCACTGTCGAGTATACTTGCACCATTTTTGTGGGGCTTACTCAGTGATGGTCCAGATGCCCGGTTGTTGAGTATTTATTACTAATTTATGAAATTCAGTGGAGAATAATTCATGAAACTGAGTAATAAAATTAATAGTTGTTTATTATTAATTCATAGGATCAGCTGTGGATTCGGCTATGAATCCAGAATAATAAAACACGCATTACCATCCTATGGGATTGTGGATTCGACCATAGAATCGGATTAATTAAGATTATCTATCACCATTTCATGAGATCAGCTGTGGATTCGATCATGAAATCGGAATAACGAGATAATGTAGTAGTTTATTGTCATTCAATGAGATCAATCCGTGGATTCGATCATGGAATCGGAGCAATTGTTTATTGCCATTCTATGGGATTAGGCCGTGCATTCGACCATGGAATAAGAGCAATTGTTATTGCCATTCCATGGGATCAGGCCGTGGATTCGACCATGGAATAGGAGAAATAATAGATTATTCTGGGAATTCAGTGATGAATGTCACGTCAGAATTAATCTATTGCAGAAAAGATATTAGCCAGTTAAAGCGTCACATCCATTCTAAGTGGTGCATAGTCAGGGAGTCACAGGTATTTTTTACGACCTGAAGGCATTATTGCTCTCAATCTACAGAGAACCGCCTGAATCAATACACTATCTCTCCACATAATCAGGGAACGGTGAGTGTCACCGACGTTCTGAAGGCGTCCGCCGCCCAACTATTCTTTTATGAGGAGGTGGGTCTCTCTCCTGCAGTCAGGGAACAGTGAGTGTCACCGACATCCTGAAGGCGTTAACCTCTCAATCTAGGGAGAACCGCCCAATTATGTTATTCTGCATAGAGGTCATGATGAAATGCCAGGGATCGAATCGCTCAGCTAGTAAGGCTTTTCGAAAATATATTAATCATGGCTTCGTCAAATATGAATGGTCGCATGCCTGAAAGTCGTGTCAAAAACATGACTCATAATTTTACGGTTTTGCCCTTTGTTGAAAGTCCACCATCAACATTAAGTCCCCTACTTAGTGGGGAACAGTCATGTTCCGCAGTAATGCATTAGATGGTGATTTTCGGTCGATGAGATCGATGATTGAACTCAGACTATAAAGGTATGCCTCAAAATCCTCGATTTGCTCCAATGGTGTCATGTACGAGCAAATGCATAGATAAAGACCCTGATGGCAAGATAAAGTGTCACCTCGTATGCGTGGAGAGATGAGGCACTGCTGATTTGAGCGTTCAGAAGCCTAGTTATGGTCGGTTTTGGGTTTATGGGCCCGAGTCCAAAAGAGGAAACCCATGTTTTATTAGGTTTTGGAAATAAATTTGATATAAAAGGAAAAACCTAAAATTGATTTTATTTTTTGACCGACCAAGCTTCCTCATCTCTTAATCACCTTCACGTGAGCAGCAACAGCAGGGAGAAAGAAAAAATTTCACGCCAGCTCCAGCACCGCCGTCGTCCGATCACCGTCCGACATAATTCCGTCCGGCTCCGGTAGGTAAGTCCGTGCGAATTTGTTTTTTCTTGCTGTTCGTTCTATGATTCATGGGTTGTTCATAAAACAAGAAATCCCCTAGTTGCATGTATGCGTAGGATTTATGAAGAATTTTTAAAAAAACGTATATGTGTACCCGTTCGTTCGATAGTTTAAGAAACGAGCAAAAATCCCTAGTATGGAAGAGATACATAAAATTTTGAATATACATGGTCTAGTTTCAGTAGCAAAAGTTTTTTTATTAGGTTTGAAAACCCAAGTTTGTTTTCGAAGCATGAACTTTGCAAACACTTTTAGGAACGTAGGTTTGTTCGAAAAAAGTAATAAATAATCCTTAGGGTTAAAGGAATTTTGAAAAGACCTGGAGTTCACGATAAATTTTTTTTATGAACTTTTAAAATTTTATTTGGACTTTACAAAAATAGGGAAGACCCTCGTTTTGTGAATGAATGCTCGATTGAGCAAAACGTTTTTTATTTACGTGAGTTATTAACTCACGATTTTTTTTAAAGGTACGTGACTTATTCACGTTTTATTAAAATAGAAATCGAGTTTTGAAAGCACACAATTTATGAATTGATGAATTCATAGTGTACGTACAAGTTTAGTGATTGTATAATGTATGTACACGTAAAATCAGCGAACGTTCACATGGAAGGTTATGTAAAATATTCATAGTTTCGTTAAAAGACAATGTTCGACTTTAAATGATAAATTTTTTGCTCGGCTTTGCAGGTTTGAAAGAACGAGCAAGTTTCGGGGTTTTACGCTGTTATCACTAAGTTCGTGGAATCGTAAATAGGTAAGATTTGAGGATTACCATTTTTGTAGACGTCGATATGAGCATCGTAATTGTCTTGTTGCTTTAATTCTGTTGTGTTGATGAAATTTTTGTATGGATGTCACAGCAACTTTGCAAAAATGGCTCAGTCCCGTAGCGCTTCTGAAGATGATGTTTCTTCGAGAGAGGATGTTTCCACAGACGCCTCTTCCAGAGATGATGGTTCCTCCAGAAATGATGATGAGATTTCTAAGGAGAAAGAGTAAAGTCACAGGACTAAGAACATTCCAACTGCTGAGGACAAATTCTTTGTGTATCTGTATAAACCTGAAAAGCGTCCCTTAGGCTCCTCATTTCAGTTGCTAATAAATCCCAGGAGCACTACTCAGAATAAGTTGGTCTCTCCTCAAGCAGTAATTCAGTTTTGTTTGCAAGGGAAACACCTTTCGGCTTCTCATGTGGAGTTCAAGCTTTCACGAAAACCTCTGAGGCATTTCTCTGGATGGGCAAGACACATGCTGGGTCATAGTCGTGTGCGGACCATGTTGGATCGTTCCCAGTTGACACGATCCATTCAAGCTGCTGGAGACTTAATTATCAATCATGATATACCAGGTATGGTAGCTTTGCTTGCCCGTTGGTGCGTTTCCACTCACACCTTCATATGCAGATGGGGGGAATTCACCATCACCTTAGAAGATGTAGTTACTTTGTTGCACCTTCCAGTTACTGGTAATTTCCCTGAAGAACTTTCAGTGGAGGAGAAGGAGATATATAATATATTGGAGGACAAGATGAACGAATTCAATGAGTCGCCCAAATCCTGCTATGCTCAATGGTTGTCACATTGGTGGCCGAGAGATAGAGTTCCTGAAGAACCGGTTGATGGTACTTTAACAATTGCTGCTTTCTTATGCTTGTGGCTCTCCAAGGATATTCTTGAAGATTGTGGACACTTGCTGAAGCCGTTTGTGATTTGTTTCGCCATAAAGATGGCTAAAGGTGAGAAACTTCCCATCGGTAGTCTATTCTTGGGTTCGTTGTTTGCCAATTTAGACTCTTTAGTTGTAGACTCCAGTATCTCCAATGGATTCATGAAGGTCGAAACATATGCCAATACCATGTTCCTCCAAGCCTTGATGTGGGAGAATCTTGAGAGTTACGCCCCAATTCCTCGTAGCATTTTGCAAGGACCCAAGGTCGATACTCGTCATGCTTTTCTTGAGAAAAATAACGCCAGGATCATGCGTCGGTCTAGAAAGCATCCACAATATAAGATATGTATTACTGACGTCTTAGATGTTGAATCTGAGTTCAACTTTCGCCCTTGGGTGTCTGTTCCTGATCTCTTCTCGCAATCGATCACTTTCAATACTGCTGAGGAAAATGTCACGCTGAAGACTGATAATGATTTGAATGATGGAGAGAGATCTTTCATATTGAGTTGCACTCTTGGACACCTAGTATCAGTGATGCATGGATAATTCCGAGTAGAAGAATATAACATCGATAGGGCAACTCGACAAATGGGCGTCGACCAGTGTGTCCTAGGTAACCGACTGAACAAACCATCAGTTGAGTATCTGAAGGATAATTTAGATTGCACTCGTGTGGAGGGAAATGAGTATTTATTCCCATGCCCTGATCGTGTTAATTTTGTGACTCCGGGTTACATAGACTTCTGGCGTCAGCAACTTGGGCGTTTGCATGAGTTTGCGACGGATGTTAAGTCCCCAGTTCGAGAGTTCCCTTCCTATGAAATGATTTATGATTGACCCAGGCTGAGATACCTTTCCAGCGGTGATAAAAGGAAGACCTCTCCAAGTGCGATACAAGTATGTATTTTCCTTATGATTTTAACGAAAACATGATAATCACACCTTTAATTATATTTTTGACTCTGTGATAGAATGGCCGCACTGTGAGACCTCGAATTCATGTAGACTTCTCAGAACTCCAAGAGAGTCCCAAAGGCGGAGAGGGTAGGAGCAAAACATCTCATAGGATGATACCGAATGATGTACAGTCTCCGAAAGCTTCTTTGGTGAGTTTTTAGAACTTCCTTTATCGTAGCGATTTTCTTGTCCATGTTATCTGGATCTTGAATACTATTAATTTGTCTCGGAATTTTGCTTCATCGGTTATTGACGGTCTTCATCTTTCCTCTATACGGGCAATTCAAGAATCCAGCACTGATGGAGAGGTCGATGTGAGTATTCCTTTGTGTAATTGATTATGGATTTTCCTCGATTGAAGTAATGCCGATTATTATTGACTTATCCAGGAGGAAATTGTTGTGGAGAGCCAACATGGTCGTGCTACTCGTTCATCTTCTAATACTGGAGGGAAAGAGAACCTTCAAGAGTCGGAACCAAATGGAGATAACAATGCTACTAATGTTGATGCCGACCATTCCAATCCTTCGGACGACTTGGGAACCCCTCAAGTAAGTATCTATCTTGTATTATCTTCATTGAAGTATAATGTTGCTGAATTGTGAATTAATGAATGAGAATCCATGTAAATTTATGGATAATTTTTCCGAAAATACGTCATCAGAAAATTTCAGACTTCGGATTTTAGCAAAAACGCTGTAGAATTCTCGTCTGAAGTCGAAATTTGGCGATCTGCATATGCATTTTCAAGCCCAGGAGATTTCCAAGCTTTATCAAAAAATCTTTTTGAATTTTGAGCATGTTTAGGGCCTGAAAAAGGCGAAATAGTGAACTTCCAGAAGACTTTCAGAATTTTTTCAGATTGCATGTTTTCTAATGTTTTGGCCACATCTCCTAGCTCATTCATCCAATTGCTGTGAAATTTTTAAATGTTGTAGATAACATCCATACTAAGAGAATGATATATATCTCAACCTTAGATTCCTTACCAATTGCTCCCAGTTCACCGTTTTATACAGGGCAGTGCAGAACTTCTTCAGACGAGCTTGTTGAAAAACGTGTTTCATGAGTTCCACACCATTTTCCCATGTCTTGGATGCACAATAAAGAACTCATTTAGTGTTAGTTCACTTATATGCTGTATTTTACGATTGACTTTGATTTTCATGCTCTAATCTCATGTAATCTTCGTATTAGGTACCAAATACCGAAGTTGAGAATAACGGAACCAATGTTGAAGATTCGAGCAATATGGTGAATCAAAGCAGTAACATCACCAACTATACACCTCCGGGTTATGAGAATATCATTGTTGAAGCCGTGGAGGAAACTGAGACTCCACTTGCTATTGAAACCGAGCCAAGAACAAAGAGACTGTCCCAGAAGAAGATGCTGCAATGACAATTGAGGATGCTCCAGTAGTTGAGAATCGTGTAGTAATACACGAATATTCCAATGCAGGTATTGTTTGATCCTCCATTTGGTGCTTCACTCCCGTATCATGTGTATGTTGGCGGATTCAGCGTTCCTACTGGGTATGCCAATATGTATGAGAAGTTGTGGAAAATGTATGGTCATATTGTTGTTGCCAGGGATCCTGACCGGACAATAAGACACAAACCCTAGTTATAAAATAATATAACCTGAACATTCTTTTCAACATATCAAAATCCTAGATTACCAAGAACAAAAATAAAAAAGGAAATATACACGTGACTTTCATGGGATCAATTACGAGGTTTTGCACTTTTATTCTAATAAATAGAAAGTTTACTTTTGTTTAGTAGATCCATATGGAAATTTGTATTATAATTTTTTATTTTTTATTATCGATCTATACCATAAGAAAAATATGATATCAAACTCTGTAGACAAGCACTAATCAATGGAAAATATACATATTACTATGTGAAGTATATCATTGAGTTAATTACGCCAAGAACAAGCCAATTAATTGAAGAAATACCCACTTGACTTATCTAATATAATATACACAAAGAAATAAAAAATGATAATTTGATCCCCACCTCTCGTGTAAAGGTTAAGAGAATATGAACAAATGGGTTCAAAATGATTTTTGTTTTATAGTAGTTGCGAAAAGTGTTAGAGCAATGCTCGGTTGAACCCACAAGTTTTACTATCACAAGATTGTTTTCAATGTTAGTTGAAAACTATATATTGATTTCTAGTCTACCAAGTAAAGTCTCATACTAGGTATAGAAATTGGTAGTTGAGTATCAAACATCACTCTCGAAGACTGAACATCGACGAAGACATTTGGAGAGCTTTATCTGCAAGGTATATGAAGACTGGACCATTCTATTTTATTCACGATCTTACTATTCTATCTTATGAGACTATGTCATATGACTTCTAGTAGATTTATTGCAAAGAAATTTTTTGAGTCCAGTTTGCCTTGTTAAAAATTTCGAAATATGATTCAAGCATTGATTGTCCAAAGGTCCTTAACAATATTAGTCCGAAACAATTTATTGTTCAAGAATTAGTTTGTGGATCATTTGAAAATAGTCCAAGCAATGATTCTATAATTTAGGAATGTTTCAAACATCAAAGAAAGAAATTCAAAACTTTTATTTTGACTCAGGATAGGTTGGTGAATCAGTTCGTAAACCATGGACATCTGAGTTGCTGGAATACAGGAAGGTTGGTTAAACTGTTCGCAAACCTTAAGTTCAAAGGGTACTTTTCACGAATCCGGTTCATGAACTATGGTAGTCTGAATTTTTATGTTGGAGGAAAAAGGCTAACAGTTGACGAACCCGGTTTATGAGTCATGTCCATCTGAGTTCACGAGCTAAGTAGGGTTGGCGAACGCGGTTCATGAACCATTGCAACCTGACTCATGAACTGCCTATACGGTTCACAAACAAACCGTTTCACTTACGGTCCTAGTAAAAGTTAGCAGATTATTAAATACTTAGATTTTTGGATATGTGTAGCATTGCTGTGATTCTCATAAACTAAGATATCATTGATTACTGAAACTATGATTCTCATAAACACCTCTAATATATCATTGATCACTGAAATACTTGTGTATGTGTATCATGATCAAATTCTAAAGTGTTTAAATGAACATCAAATTGCTTATAGTTCATAAGGCATATTTGCTAGAACAATCATTTTACACAGTTCTGTATCCGGACCACTATGTATATTCTTCTATGTGATTTCAAGACTAATTTTCGTATGCTTACTTGAAACCCTAATTAGAGTTTCATCTAAACAGAAAAAGTATTTACTTGAATCTCAAGTTATCTTAACTTGAATTTTAAGCAATCGTCAGTCTTGAACGTCTATAAATAGAGATGTTTTTTCAACTAGGATATTTGATCCTAACACTTTGTGTCAAAATAATTTTATTGGGTTCTTCTCGAGTATATGTACAGTACATGGATGGACTTAGGCCTGCACACAGTTCGGTGCGGTTATTAGTAAAATCGTTGACCTAACCGTGTATAGTGCGGTTATCACAATTGAAACCGTAGCCAAACTGTTTAATATTCGGTTTGGTTTTTAATCGCACCGACACTATTCGGTTTTTTTACGGTTCGGTTCGGTTTTGTACCTATACCTGCACCTGTACATATACATTCTGAAATTCTTAATAAACTGATACATTCCATACTTAAGTCTTAACAAGATAACCAAAGTCTAAAGATTAAAAACTAAGTTGAAGTTCAAAAACAAGGTAACCAAAGTCTTAAGTCTAAAGATTAACCAAAGTCTAAAGATAGCCAAAGTTACACAGAGCTGATGCCTTAACAAGTAGATAGCCAAAGTTAAAAAGCAAGTAGCATGAAGAGTTGCCGGTAAAAGACTGCAGTCATCCCCTTAATCTTCATTTCTCAAGTGGAAGACCAGTAAAAACTGCAGTCTATCCATTTCTCAAGCCAATCATCCCCTTAATCTTCATCCTTGCCCAGAATGTCTGCAACAAGAATGCCAAGAAGAAAATCAAAAAATAAGATAAGAGAATGACTAGTGGAATGTTAACATGGGATTGCAATAGAAAATTCCCAATTTCTGTTATCTTTCTTTCAGATGAATATGTTTCAAATCCATTCAACAAATAAAATATAAAAAATGAAAGTTGCAGTTTCAGTTTGATAATTATGGCAAAGGCTACAGTTTCAACTGGGACAAATATCATTTATAAGCAATACCAGATTATGACATTCATCATGCTTACTTGCTTAGTGTGTCATCCTCAGTTAGTTACTACGTTCATTCCAAATTTTAAGTCAAAAAAGAAGAGAAGAGATTCCATTATCATCTTCAATGCTGGCATTGTCATCTGATACATAGTCACATATGAAATCAAGATATATAGGTTTCTGCAACTAGCTTTGCATACAGAGAAGTGCTTCAACTGTCCTGGCAGATAGCGAGCTTCTCCATGGAGTAAGAATGCGCTTTCCGGTACTGAATGCAGACTCTGAAGCAACTGAGGACATTGGTATTGCCAAAATATCCTTCGCCATAAGTGATAGTACCTTAAACTTGATACTATTAGCCTACCACCAAGCCATAATATCAAAATCCCTGGTAGATGTTTCACAGTCATCAAGCAAATACCTTTCAAGTTCTGACTTTGGATGACTAGAGTGAACATTCATTCTTCGCCTATTCTTCCTCGACTCAAGCATATCCTCAATGTTATCTTCTTGCACACAAACTACCATGTCATCTACACCTGCAGCAGTTGTTGACCTAGTACCTAAGACATCAACACAATCAATATTAGTAAATGATGATGATAACAATATTTATAATCTCTAATAGTAGAACAAAAGCAGATAACTAAAGTTCAAAAGTTGATGTCACCTTCATCTGCATTGGCATTTGAATACATGGTGTTGTAATCTTCATAAAGTTTTACCATATATTGTTTCACAGCTTTCAAAACAGTTCCAAACCTGAAATCATCTTGCTCATACAAACATTCAAGATCAAACTTCAAACCAGACTCTTTCTCTAGAGGATCAAGCAACTTAGCAAAAAACAGAACAAAGTTCATATCTTCATAATCCCCCCAATATGTGTTGTACTTTTTAAACATTACTTCTGCCATCCTAGAAATATGATAATCTCGGTTTCCTACAGCTCTAAGACGAACCAACTGTTCATGAATCAAAGATAACTGCCATAATAATTCATGCGTAGTAACCTGTATTGAAGCAGAGAACTTAATAGTAGCATCAAAGAAGATTTTTAAACATTTCACAAGACTTCTAGCATATGATCAGTCTGCAACATATGGAGCATGATGACGAGGCTTGTTATTTTTCTTCGTATCCTCTTTTTAGTTACATCTTCTTCACATTCAGATTCACTAGAACTAAGAAAATAATCTTCATCATCAATTACAACAGTGTCATCATTAGTATTAGGTAAATCTTCACATTCAGATTCTTTGAAAATATACTTATCTCGAAAGCTCTTATCTTCTCTTTCTAACCTCTTAAAGACCTTCGCATATGGAATGGAAACTTCAAGCATTATATATGTAGCATTCCACCTGGTCTTCACATCTAAGAAAACCATCTTCTTACAATCAATCTTCTCAAGAGAAGCACATTCTTTGAATTTGGCTAACCTAGAGGGAGAACCAGTAACATAGTTGATAACTGATTTGGTCCTGCTAATTGACTTGTGATACAACAAAACCGCATCTTTAAAAACAAGCGCAAGAACATGCGCAGCACACCTTACCCGATAAAAGAATGAAATAAGGAAATATCAGTAAATTGTTCTAATCTGTACTTGTTTTAAACTGAGTAATAACAACTGTACTTATTCTAAACTGAGTAATGAAAAATCATGAAAGAATCAGTAAAGATACACAAGCATATACAGAGGACAAGGCATTTAACACAGTTTACATAGTGCATTCATTTAAGTTCTAATTTGTACTTGTTCTATAAAAAGACGTAGCACTACGACTGAGATGCCACATAGATAATCTATAAATAACAAATGGAAGAAACATAGTTACAACAAACTGATGAGAAGCTACAAGTGGTACTATGCTATGGTTTCAGAGTGTACAAGCAAACATATTTACAAAGTGTACAAGCAATGCTACTGGTTTCAGAGTTACAACAATCCTACAAATGTAAAGTAAATGAAATCAGAACTGCAGAACCCTAACTTATGCTAAAATGCTTACACCTGCGAAAACAGTTTAAGTGCCAAGGCGGCAAGAGAAGTAACAAGAGTTTCAGAAGAAGTTATGCGATGAGACTAACTGAAACACAATGAGTGAAAGTTTAAAAGTGATGCATGTTATACACAGATGGAATACACAACAAAATTATACCAAGGATGGCAGGAAAACAGAAAAGGTATGCTATAGATTGTAGTTTATATCAATGTAACTAACTAGTATTTACAGGCTAAAATGCAGATGATGCTATGAAACTAAAAGAGCCAATACTAGGATGCAGATTTAAAACTATAATTACTGCTACAGAGCTAAGATGCTATTAATCTACAACATGAGATGCAGGATGAACAGATGGTAGGTTACAAAGTGTAATAACAAGATGAAACAAAATGAAAGATAAATGATGATGCAGGTGACTGAAAATGAGTAAAGTAATGAAGAAACTTCAGTTAAATGACAAACACAATTTACTTCATTTCATCTGGGTTAGCTTACTAATTCATTCAAGTACAGATTCAACTGAAACTAGAAATTTATATAGCATGACACTTAGTAAAAACACCACTAAGTAAAGAAAAGCAATCTAACCTGCATGTATTAAGATCTAACTGTTGCTCCTGTCCAATTAATGACACTGGTTTGAAGATACTCAATCGCCACAGTATTTGCACTGACATTGTCCAAAATCACACCGAAAAGATCTTCTAGCCCCCAATCCAACAAACATTTCTCAAGCATTTTCCCAATTTCCACTCCAGTATGACCCTTGATCTGGCAAAACAGGATGATTCTATTTTGAAGCTTCCAATGAATATCAACAAAGTGCACTGTCACACACATATAGTTGAAGTTGTTTGGAGAGGTTCATGTATCAGTTGTGAGAGAGACTCTTTGTTTACTTTCCTTGAAATATTTCTTCAACTTTTCTTTCTCATCTTTGTAGATTGTTAAAAGATCTCTGTAAATGGTCATCCTGCTTGGCACCTTGAATCTAGGTTCCAATTGTTCACTATATCTTCTAAACCCTTCTCCTTCTACAATTCTAAATGACAGTTCATCTATTATGACAAACTCAGTCAATCTCCTACTACACATATCCTTGTCATAACTAACAGCAACCAGTTGCGATGACTGTCCTGGTCTTGGTGATGGAAACACTAAACTCTGTTGTCCCTTCAGCTTCTTGTTGGGATTCTCAGGACATGTGACTAAATGTGTCTTCATGCTGGAGGTGTCATTTCCTCGACTATCAGCTTGCAACTTCTTCTTGCAGTGCTTACCTTGTGCTTGTTTTTCATTGAGCCTTAAAAAATCATTCCATACTTTCGATCTCACTTTTCCCTTCTTCTTTGGTTCACTTTCAGGTGCAGGGTCCCGTGTATCCTGCTGTGTTTCTTGTGTAGCATCAACTTGAGGTGTTACAGAAGGTGTCACTTCAGTAGACTCAGCTGCAGGGGATTGAGAGGATAGAGATACACCTACCATCTTGCAGCTCGATAACGAAATTGAACTTGATCCAAGCATTACCATTTATAGCCCCTGCAAAATGTAAACAAGTTAGTTGAGTTGGAAATGGCTAGCAAGTTCTTAATACAAGCATACATATCTCTGCAAGAAACATCATTTCCAACACTTAGTTCTTAATAGAAGCACACATATCACTACTCATTTGGTTTCAGACACATACCATTAATATCTCAATTACACAAGCAAAATCCAAACTGCTCTTTCAATTTCAAGCTCATACCATTCGTAAAATCTAAACATGACTAAATTCAAGTACCTAACATTCAGAGTGCTCAACCATTCCAAAGCATTCAATTCAATTCAAGAAGATAAGGAAGAACAAAGGATTCTACTTAAGCTCAAGCAACAATTTGGGAACCAATCAGCATTACAATCATGGATTTCATCATCAAACCCTAACCACTGTACTAATTGTTCAGGTATAATTTGGAACTCTAACAACTCAGTTACCAAATTCTCACTTCACAACATAAGTATTACACAAATAGTTCCAACTTTTATATGTGATATAAAGCATTTAACAAAGATTGAAAAGAGTAAATAAATTCTCGAAGAGTAATTCATATAACAACAATTATACCTTATATCAATCAACACCCATTAAAAGTTTAAAACCCTTTTGCTCACAGTCACAGATCAAAAATCACTTCATTAATCAACAAACCTTTTTCAAGACATTTTACATCAACAAACCCTTTTACTCATTTCATAATTAACAAAACCTCATAAACACTGAAGATTGAACTCAAATCAAACAGAACAAGTCAAACTGAAGATCGAACTCAAATCGAATGAAGCACTAGTTACCTGTTTGAGCTGACAATACTCTATAGAAGAACTCCAGCTGCTAGTCCTGCTCTTCAAGGTCTGAGAACATAAAAAAAAATAAAATAAAATAATTATAACCCTAAATCGATTGATAAACAATAATCGATTGACAACAAAAATCGATTGATAAACAGAAATCAAACCATCTCGAGAATCAAAAGAAACCCTAAAAATAAAAAAACCTTAGAAATTGATTAAAAAAAAAACCAATCAAGGAGAAAACACTTACTACTTACTAGATCATAGAGGTGGTGGTGCTCTTGAGTCTTGAATCTTGATGGAGGTGGAGGAGGAGACTATATGTGCTACTGGTGGTGATGGAGGCGACTGGAGAGAAACCAAGTCTCGGAGAGAAAATGAAGAAGAAATGAACAAGCTGCTTAATAGTTTAGGGTTTTTAATATATATACTATAGGGTTACTCGTATTTAGACGACTAGGATTGATCGGAATAGAAATAAATCAACGACCTACATTAGTCGTTTAATTGGTTCGGTTGGGTTGCGGTTATTGGTGGAACCGTTGGCCGAACCGAAGATCTAACGATTATCAAAATTAAAACCGTAACTGACCGTTGGATTATCGGTTCGTTGCAATTACGATTCGGTTTCTGCGATTATCGGTTCGGTTTGCGGTTACGATTCGGTCATGTGCAGGCCTAGATGGACTGACCGTTAGATTATCGGTTCGGTGCAGTTACGATTCGGTTTCTGCGGTTATCGGTTCGGTTTGCGGTTACGATTTGGTCATGTGCAGGCCTAGATGGACTCATCGTGATGGAGTATTATTTTATTTTTTTTGCAAAGGACTCTTACTTTTATTTTTTTTTAGAAACAGAAGCACCGGGTGCCAAACACGCTCCTAGTAATAAATACGACAAAATCTTGTCATGTGAGTAGTGCCCAGTGACTAGATAAGCATTCCAGCGCCTCGCCCCTCAAAATAAAAAGGAACTCCAAAACCTACAAAAACCCCTACCTACCACCATCTCCATCATCACTACTTCACCACCACCATCTAAGAAAAATGCAGGCTTCTCTTATATCCTCTCCACCCTGTTTTTCCACCGTCACCAAATCCACCAATGTCGGTTCATTGTCTTCATCATCATCTCTACCCATTCAAAAATCTGGTCTATCAAAACGCAGTCAAAAGCATTGTTTTAGAATCTCCGCTTCTTCTTCTTCTGATGAACCTCCTCCTGTAAAATTAAACAAATACAGCTCAAGAATTACTCAACCTAAATCTCAAGGGGGTTCTCAAGCGATCCTCTATGGAGTTGGTCTATCTGAAGAGGATATGCATAAACCCCAAGTGGGTATTTCTTCAGTCTGGTACGAGGGGAATACTTGTAATATGCATCTTCTACATCTTGCAGAAGCAGTTAAAGAAGGGGTTCAAAAAGCTGGAATGGTTGGGTTTAGGTTTAATACTATTGGTGTTAGTGATGCCATTTCTATGGGTACTAGAGGAATGTGCTTCAGTTTGCAATCTCGGGATTTGATTGCTGATAGTATTGAGACTGTTATGTCTGCTCAATGGTATGACGCTAACATCTCCATCCCTGGATGTGATAAAAATGTAAGTTTTCCGTATCTCTCAATCAATCTTCTGGTCAATGTTTATTTTTTTCCTTCTTTTCTTGATTTTAATTATGAATGGTTTTGGTAATTTTCGTTAATTTGGTTGCGAGGGAATACCCTGTAACACATTGATTGGGAACTTTATTTGGTTCTTATTGTTAGGGTTTTTCTAGGATTAGGGGTTTTAGAAAATTTTGACTTTTATGTTGCCTAGGTCAAGCTAGTGTGTGTTTGTGAATTTGGAATTTTCAAAATCAATAAAGCTTCACTTGGAGGCGTGTGTTTAACTGTGAACTTGTATACATTTGTTTTGAAGTGATTGGGTTTTCGGTACACTTCTGCTATCAAATATTGAAAATGCTTTCACCGCTGTGGAGAGCTTTAGCATCTCTTCTGTTTGGTTCTTTTCTTACTTTTCATTTTTCGTGATAACTGATAAGTGCTATCAGGTTGCTTTCCCTATCATTTGGTTATTTTGCAATGTAGTAGCAAATCTATCTACATTTAGGATTCTTAGATCAATGTTTGCTAATTTGTTGGGCATCTGAGGTTGCTGTTCGCAGTGAAATTGTATAAATATTTCAATTGTACTGTAGTGATTGGTAAAGCACTATTGCTATTGTTACATTGTGATATATTTTTGGCTATCACTTTTCCATACTTTGTACTTTTCATTTTTGCAGCATTATCCCTCTCAGCTTCAATTAATTCTTGTTTTCATTGTCTTACTACCACAGATGCCAGGTACAATTATGGCAATGGGCCGGCTTAACCGACCAGGTATCATGGTTTATGGTGGAACTATTAAGGTGATGTATGAAACGTAGCACGTTGTGGCTGATTAATGTCATGTTCACAACTTCTCCCCGATACTTGAATTTGAATAGAACTGCTGCCATATTCTTATTTGAGTCAACTTTAGTCATGAGTGAGTTGATAGTACGCTGTCTGCTATAGGGCTGTAGCATGGTGGTCTGGGTGAGAGGCGTGAAGTTGATTACATGTTACCCTTTCCTTCAGTTACTTGCAACTACACTGTTGTTGTTTCCTAGAAAAGGCTAAAACTAGTCAACGTTATCTAATATTTGTTTCACATCATAACATGATACTCCATTGACATGGTGACCTATTCCCTTCACCAAAATGTGTTAGCTGTACATCGGTAACATGCAAAACGATATGCATGTCTTTCTAGGTTAGTCAAATATAATTTATGGTCATTTGTGAAAAATGATTCTTCTTTCAGTAAGAGATGTGCATCTGGATCACTGGATGTGTATTTAGAACTCCTTTCTGATTACACAACTGTTTGAGGTTAGGTGTTTTAGTTTACCGTTGTAACCATAATGTTGTCAAGTTTTACGGATGTATTCACTTTTACATACTCTAGAAGGTAAAGACATAGGTCTATATTTTCTTTTGGTTACTCTAAGTTATACTGTAGGGTTTCTTGGGCAGTTGATATGCTTATTTATTGTATTTGATTTTTGTCATGCAGCCTGGTCATTCTGCAGGAAGTACATACGATATAGTATCTGCCTTCCAGGTATGATTTTACAAATTTCGAGTCATTCAATTGTTTGTCATTGGACTTACTTTATCATATCTTATCATTTGGTGTGTCATTTCATTTGCTCAACTGTATTGGTCGTCCTGTTCATCTAGTTCGTTGATGTGTTTGTGTTGTTATGCGTCTGCCCTATTTGTCTATGCCTGGGAAAGTACACATTGATGTAATGCTTAAATTTCCTTTTGGTTCCCTGTTAGTATAAACTGCTAGGATAAGTGGTTCTACAATTTTAGTTATTCAACGTGCAGATTATATATTCCAACTTATTAGACTGTTGAGGTTAACTACTTGATATGTAAGCGTTAAGGGTATATACCTGAGTGATAATGGTTTTCCAGTAATTAGATAATAGCAGAAACGAAGAAGGCAGTCCACTATAGGAAACCTGTTAGATATCTACCTCGAGCTTAGAAAAATTCATCCCCATATTCTTTGATATTGCTGGTGGAGATATGATTTAGTTTTATAATGTCACGTATCTTCTGGCGGGTTAGTTATTAGCTATTTTCAAATCTATACAGAGTATATTGTGCCTAGAATAATATGAACTGCAAAAACTTCTCTTTTGCTGAAGAGTATCAATGCAAGGCACTTAACATGGCAAGACACAATGCTTTATGGGGAAAATTGGATGTCCTCCAGACACAATTTTAGACCAATTAGATTTCGGCAAAATGAACCGACATATGATAAGATGTCGAGGAAATGAACCGAACCAACTGATATGCTACTTTTGTTTTGGGACAAAGATACATGGAGTGCAAAGCTGGAGCTGTGCTGTGCTAAGACGCAAGTCAAAATTACTTGTTTGTAGGATTTTCTAGGTTGATTCCATCCATGTCTCATTTTCAAGGAAATCATGGAATGTCTCTCAGTCTCACAGTCCTTCAATTTAGGATTCTCTGGAGATTCCATTGTCTGCATGTTTTGATTGGAATAGCTGCCAAAATTGCAACGTGCAGCTCCATTTGACGTGCCAAACTATCAGTCATACCTTCACTTCTCTTTCTTGTCCTGTCTTTTTTTCTACTGCTGAAGTCCTCCATGAGAGGCTAGGGTTGTAACTATTAGTCCTTCTCCTGCTTTTTGTTCGAGGGATTTCAGCAAAATCTGTGTTGACAGTTCTATCGTACAGTGGCTAGTTTGGTTGTTTATAATTTAATGATACAATTATAGTGACATATTTTTTGTTTATCATGTATTACTTCACCTCAACAATACCAAATTATGCTTCAAGGGTCTTACGTCGTAATGTTTCAGTCCACTCTGGTCTTCTCTAATAACTTTTCTCGTCACCATTGTTGAAGTTATTTGGGCATGTTTTTGGACACCTAGAATGTCTTTTATTTTTCAACAACTTATCAAGTAAATGTTCAAACCATCCTGTCTGCTAGTTCCTAGTTGAATAAAAACTACATAATACATATCTGCTAATGAAATAGTTGCTATATCTTAATACTTTATGTAGAAAATTTTCTTTATTCGGAACGTTCGCTTCCACTTTACTCAACTACAACTTGACATTGTTTTGAAAAGAAAAGATGTTCTCCAGACCAAGCTCACTTTCTCTTTTCTGTTACGTTCTGTAGGTTTATGGAGAGTTTGTCAGTGGGTCCATTAGTGATGACGAGAGAATGAATGTCATAAAGAATTCATGCCCTGGAGCTGGGGCTTGTGGTGGCATGTATACGGCAAACACAATGGCTTCTGCTATTGAGGCTATGGGAATGTCGCTTCCATACAGGTAGGAACAATGTCTTTGTAGTTTGTGTGATAAATGAATCTTTAAGGTTGTAACTTGATAGACACTGCTTATTTCACTTATGGGAAATATGTAAGCTTGGTCGCCAGCAGTAACTCAATTCACTTTGTCTTGTTCGTCATGTTTGTAACAGTTCATCGATACCGGCGGAGGATCCATTGAAGTTGCAAGAGTGTCATATGGCTGGAAAGTATCTTTTAAATTTAATCAAGATGGACTTGAAACCACGAGATATTATCACCAAGAAATCTTTACGCAATGCAATGGTTGTTATTATGGCCCTTGGCGGGTCCACAAATGCTGTTTTGCATTTGATTGCTATTGCAAGGTGAGGATGAGTGTCCAAAGTTGGTAGTATTGATCATCTCTCACAGCATTACCTTACATCTGTATCTTTCTCAGGTCTGTTGGTCTGGAGCTTACTCTTGACGATTTTCAGAAAATCAGTGACGAGGTCCCTTTCCTCGCAGATCTTAAACCTAGCGGTAAATATGTAATGGAGGATCTACACAAGGTAAGCTCAAATTGAATGATCAGTGCAATCTCCCTCCCTCCCTAATGATTTTATTAATTTGTTACTGTGGATTTTTCTTTTTTTGGTGTTACATATTTGACTGGTCAATCATTGCGATCACAGATTGGTGGAACACCAGCAGTCATTCGGTTCCTTCTGGAGAAAGGGTTCTTAGATGGTGATTGTATGACAGGTACTTATCTTAGTTAAAATTATTAGTTTGCTTTACTCCTCTCCGTAGTATTTTCCTAATTTTTTTTTTCATTCTGTTTCAGTCACCGGAAAGACGCTGGCTGAAAATGCAAAAATGTGTCCTCCATTATCAGAAGGACAGGTAAGATGCTGATTCAGGATCTCATGTAGAGGTTTCATTTTTCAGCTTTCTGAACAATTTGAAGATGAAGATATGTTTTTCGAATCGTAAGTTTTAGTTTGTAATCGTATTGTGCGCTTGTGCTTCAGCAAATAATAAGACCATTGGAAAACCCGATTAAGGCGACTGGGCACATACAGATTTTGTACGGAAACCTAGCACCGGAGGGATCTGTAGCAAAAATTACTGGAAAAGAAGGGCTATATTTCTCAGGTGCTGTATTATTAGTTCCACAAAGTTCTTTCTATATAACTACCTAGTCGGTTGATGTACAATTGACAGCAGCTTGATGAAATCATAATATATTGTGTTTGCAGGTCCAGCACTTGTTTTCGAAGGTGAGGAGTCAATGCTAGAAGCTATCTCAGAGGATCCTGCGAGTTTTAAGGTATGGATTTTGATTAGCATATCATGTGTGTTGTTGGTTATACAAAAGTTTCATTGGTATAAAAAGTCCTTCAAGTTCGCCGCGAGTGTTTTTAAATCTAACTCTGTTAAGCTGTAATTTTGTTTCCCAGCATCAGTAAAGTTGTACTTCGATTCATACCTTAATTTATTCATATATTCTTTTGGGTGGAACATTTTATTTTTAGCCAGAGACTTTGGGTGAGACCATGGTTGAGGCACTCCAAAAGAAGACCATTTCTTACTAAACTGAGTCAGGCTCACATGAATTAGGAACATTTTTAATTTCTCACGCTGTGCCATTTCTACTAAGTAATATTGCAGGTGGTTGTTAGATCCAATGACGAACATAAGGTCTCTAATGCTTGCTTTTTGTTTGTCTTCTTAGGGAAAAGTTGTCGTCATCAGAGGAGAAGGACCCAAGGGAGGGCCAGGAATGCCTGAAATGTTAACACCAACAAGTGCTATAATGGGAGCAGGTCTTGGAAAGGTACTAATTGTAATTTACTATTTGCAAGTGATTTATGTTATCTTTTTTGATCTGATGCCCAAAGATGTTGCAATTTTGCACTACACACACGCGCCATCACACATCGTTCTCACCTATCTAGATGTTCTGTTAAAAGTTGTTACAGAGGTTCTCATTGTGGTTTCTTGATCACCCCCTTGCTCGTGGATTCTTACAGTCATTTTATTATATATTCACCATGAGTTATAGCTTGTTGATGGTTTGCAGATTTCCGCTACCCTTATTGTTAATACACCGTTTTTGCTTGCTTTTATTTGTGTCCTGCAGGAGGTTGCGTTGTTAACTGATGGTCGATTTTCAGGAGGTTCTCATGGTTATGTTGTTGGGCATATATGCCCCGAAGCGCAGGTACTATAGCCTTCCATTCTGCTTTTGTACTCGCTTGCTATGTAGCATTGAGTATTTTAACATTTTTTGAGTTAATGGATGTTACGACCTTCATTTGTGAAGTAAGATGCTCATTTTAGGAAGGTTTGAGGAAAAAAACTTGCTCCAGCGCTGTTACATCATTCAAGATCTAGTAGATGTTTAACCAGCCATTCTATAGATGGTTGGTTGTGAGAGCATCCAAAAAACTTAGGTAATGAAAGAATTACCGAAGTTAAGTAGATCGATTGGATGTCGTTCACACTTTCAAACAATCAATTGAGATACTGCTAGATCTTCAATGATGTAGCAGCGCAGGAGCACATTTTTTTCCCGTTCCCATACTCATTCTAGGAAGACTCGAGCAATTAACATAATGCATTTATCACTTTTAATGTGATGACTGATAAGGATTTAATCTTACCTTACTACCCTAACACAAGGGGGTTTAATGTTAGTGAGGATTTTGTAATCTCATCATCATAAATTAGATTTTCGTTAACGTGAAAATGAGTAATTCCTTTCCGATCAATGTGAGGGGGTTACCAACTTTGAATCACTTGGTTTTAGGATGGATGTTACTCCCATAATATAGATCATCTTCACAAAAAATTAACCTGGCATTTATGTGAATCCTACTAATTATTAGTATGCGAATACATCCTCCTCCAGAAGTCACAAGAGATGTTCTGTATCACGTGTTGAGGATTTTTCAAATTGGGCTTCATATCCTCATTTTTCTTATTGTCTGCTGCGTGGTAATGATTTTTCAACATTATCACCGGCATTAGTTGTTCGCAGTTCTTGTTGCAAAATGGCCATGGTTGAACTTCCCCAACAGTATCTGTGAGGGGGACACTAATAGTTAACCAATCAAAAATAGACTTTGGGGGATTTGGATTTTGTTTTGATTGTGAAATGGTTATCATGTCCAATAGATAGATGCCTGGTTTTTATTTACTGAAAATTAGTGAATCAACATATACCACTTTTGCTATACAATATAATTAACCAGACTGACAGATTCAATTACAAAATTAATCTTCCAGGAAGGTGGTCCAATCGGTCTGATCGAAAACGGGGATGTCATCACAATTGATGTCGAGAAAAGAAGAATGGATGTTCAGTTGACTGATGACGAATTTGCTGAGCGTCGAAGTAAGTGGAAAGTGCCTGCGTACAAAGCTGACAGAGGAGTTCTATATAAGGTCAGTACTAATGTCAGAATTGCTCATCCTTTTTTTTGGCTTACCAACAACCTGTGGACTACATATATTCTCAGTACTTGCATGTAATATAATCCAGTTGAAAGTAAATGTTTTCTTGTTCAATTTCAGTACATCAAGAATGTTACATCAGCTGCAAAAGGTTGCGTGACTGACGAGTAAAGCAGCATAAACGGGGACGTTTTGTTGTAGAGTCAAATTTTGTATATGATGCCTTGAGTTATTCTGCGGATGTAGAGCAATAGAGTTCTTCTATAGAGGCAGCAAGCAGCAATCTTTATGTGTTATTCAATTTGGACATTAGAGCTGATGAGGAATCTCAGCAGTTACTTGGAGACAATGATAATTAAAATAGTTTCACTATTTTAATTTGTATTCTTATACAATGAGATATACAAGTATTTGAAGTACAGAGACGAAGTCTCAGTTCAGTTAGACATTGCAGTTGTTTTTTCTTTTTCTTTGAGTGGCTTGCATAGCTTTAAAACTTTGGTAAAAGTTTGCAAAAATAAAAGAGACCATCATGCTTAGCTTGTCAATTTAAATGAGCTGGGAGGGCAAAGCAGCGTCGAGGAAGGTAAAGAAGGGCCCTGGAAGGTGGTAACTTATCGGAAGTCAGGATCATCTAATGCATCCCCCAGGAAATCAGGAAACAAAGGAAGCCAGGAGGTGCCGAATTGGGGGCCATGGAAACTAATCGGGGGCAGGACGCATTTTATACCCACACCAAAAGATATATGGGGCTTTCAAAATGATGGTGAAATAACTATTTTACCCTTCTTTAATAACTTCTTCTCCTCCCATTCTTCTTCTCCTCCGCTCCCTCTCTCCCACTGTTTCCCATTCCATTAACGATTTCTGAGAAAAAAAAAAATCTCACCGATTCATCGTCGTAAGTGAACTAAAAAATATTAGGTTTTCAACTGCAAAATTGCAGTTACAGTTCCAGGATCGTTAACCACGGTTTTTTATTGCTTAACGATTTTTGATATGCATGTTGAATTGATAAAAAATCGTTAACCATTAGGGTGTAGTAAATAACGACCCTAAACCTGGTTTTCTACCCTAGAATAGTGTCGTTTAGGAATTTCTAAATCGCTAACGACTCTATATGATATAAAATTTGTTTCCTGTTCAAAAAATAGGAAGGGACGTCATGTCAAATGGTTGTAGTCGTTAACTATGTTGAAGGGTCGTCATGTGAAGTCGTTAACGATGTTGAAGGGTCGTTTGGTTTTATAAATTTTGCTTGCCGACCCTTGATCTATGAAATGGCTCGCTAGGGTCGTCAGTATATAGGAATGCCTAATTAATGATCCTAAGAGTAACATCTTCAGAGAGTAAAAAGTTTTAGAGTCGTTGGGTTCTAAACGTATTAAGTTAACGACTCTATATGACCTAACTAGCTGGAGTCGTCAATTATATCACACTTGGTTGACGATTTTTCATAACCTGCAAAAGTTGCAGGTTTGAGTCGTCAAAGGTTGTGTCAAGTAATTGACGACTCCTTAGAGTCGTTCGTTTATTACCCTCTCGACTTAACGACCCTCACTCTGAGTAGTTGCATAGTGTACATGAATCGACCACTTGGGGCATCATTCATACAATTTGAAGAGTATAGGAAGTTTACCTGGTTGTTTTGAGCTTCGGGTTCTTCATTTTGAGGATTGGTTCCTTCATTTTGAGCATTATGATTCCTCTACTGGAATCCCCCCAAAACTCAACTTCTTCCTCTCCACAACACAAAAACACAATTTTTCTTTTATCAAAATTTTATCCCTAAATCTGATTTTAATCTAATTAAACTAATTAACAATTAATTAACTTAATTACCACTAATGATTTGGGGCAGTTTAGCCATTTAAAAAAGTTAGGGATAAGGTGATAACTCCCAATTACTATTTCATGACATTTTTTTGTCCTGTAGCTAGGGTCCCCAATTATTTTTCCAGGCCCCCAATTTAGCCTTCGTGAAGATGTAACCGCAGCTGTAAAGTCTAGAGAATGTGACATAAAAAAGAATATCAAACCAGTGCTGTTTCAGAAGACTGACATCAAAACTTTTGATGGGAATGATGATTACGATGGTTCTGAAGATGGGGATGATGAAGTTTTATGTGTTGCTAATTGGTGGGATGCAGTTATGGAAATCAGCAAAGAAATTGCTCAAGTGCGGAAAGAGGAGGAGGCGACATCACCTGGCTCATTCCCAATGAAGGTGCGAAAAAACCGTGTCAAATACGTCGCCGCCTGTTTTAAGCCGAATAAAAAACCTAGGTATGGGATTATTATGAAAGAAAGCCACCCATCAAAAAAACATTCTGTTTGGTTTTGTTGGGAAAAGCACAAGTAGACGTGTTCCCGAGCTTCTTACCAACTTGGAGGGGATTTTTAAAAGTGCGCATCTTGCCCAGGATTATATTGACAGAAAACACAACCAAGAAGAAGAAGAAGAAGTCGTGGTACAGATTTTCTCTAATTCATTTTATGCTGTTGATATTGCTAGAGGGGCTAGGGGTCCAAAGGAGGTAGAGCATTTTACACAAGGAGTCGAGGATTTACAGATGAAGCTGGCATTGTTCATTTGTGGGAAAAATATGTATGTTCAGAAGACTACGTACGATCAAACTAGAGGGGGATATTATTTCAAAGGATGATTTTGATGACAATCTGAAATTTATCATCAAAGAGGATGAGGATTTTGAAGAAGCTAGGAAGTGTTCGGCGTCGTGCTACTGATACAGTAAGGTAGTGATCCAAGGGGCTGGGATCGCTTAAAGTGCATGTGATGGTGTCTTGTTTTTTCTTATGTTCTTGAGTTTAATTTCTCTATCTCGGAATCAGGATTTTGTGGGATTATGGGCATTTTAGTTTCTACTGTTTTTGTGTATCCAGCATCTTGTGGTTCAAGAACTGATAAAATTTCAGATAAAATTTAAATAACCATATTAACTGCTTTGCTGTCTGGATTAATACCAATAGTATACACTAATAACACTTGTAAAAATACTTACGCTTAAACAGCAGGCAAAAGACTTTTAATGTAGGGCTTCCAAGTATGAAGACTTAGTTCAGGGGACCTGATACTGGAAACTCCATCTGCTTCGAACCAAGTACTAGAACAAAAAACCTTCCTCCTCCAGTTATAATAGCAAAAACCTAAAATGCCACTAATATCTGCACATCTTATGATAATCAGATCTGTCCCTGGAATGCCTAGCACATAATCAGAACGGTTCGATACCCGATATTTTGCAGGCAGTAATAATGTCTCTTCCATATAGTGAATACACGTCGTACCCGCAGACCTGCTGCAGCCAGTGCATGTTGCACTACTAGTATTCTTCATTTTCTTGGCTTGATCCTGGTCATCATATAGTATAAACATCTTCATGGACGTTTTGATGACACCTGTATCCGGAGCTAGCATGGCTGGACGGCCATCGGCTTCGACTAAAAAAGGAGTATGATGAGATTCCACAACGGAACTAGGAACAGAAATTTGCCTAAACTTTTCACTGCCAACATTGAATTCCAGAATGGAAGATTCATCAGTAGGGCTGTTTCCCTTGTGCAGCCAATATATAGAACCACTTGCATAAAGATGTTCACCAAGATTAGACGGTGCCATACCCGGTGGGAGTGAGACGTCATCTATCTTTCTCCATTTTGGGTCTTGTTGTTGTCTGCCGCCGCCAATCGTCTAAACCTCGCATATAGTATTAGAAAAAGTAAAAAGTGCAGGACCAATGTGCGTTAGTTTAGGCCAAAGACAAACCACTTTGTGCTCCTTGGTAGCATGATCATACCCGAAAGAATACCAACGACAAGAACTATTTAATTGTACTGTCTCAGTTTGATGTTGAGTTTTTTGTTGTGCAATTGCTGAATAAATCCAAGGTGTTGATTCTCCGGTGCTAGGATTCCATATGCATGTACGATTTGTTTCATCGTTTACTGAACAAATTAAACCATTGAGAATACCAACTACATACCCGCCTCGAGAAGCTCGAGGCCGCATAATTTCCCCCTGAACAATTGCTCTTCCTTGTAATTCTCCCTGTCTTCCTTGACACAGGTGCAGTTCCGCTGAGAGCAAAGGCCCCCCAAATGACTTCTCGATAAGAATGGAAATATCACCATCGTTACCAGTACTATTATCAAGACTATGTAAATGGCGTCGCGCTCTTGATCGGATGAAGTGTAATGCAATGAAGTATGGGTCCTTACGGATTATTAATGATCGCCAACTTCGGCATACGCACTTGCAGCTTTGAAGTGAATCAACAGGTAGTCTGCTTAATATCTCGCAAACTAATGATCCATTACCAAATACAACATCACTACTAGTACTCATCTTCTCGCAAACTAATGAAGAGCTCGAGACTTTAGAGACCTAAAAATAAGACCCTATAGGAAACGGAGTAAATAAAACCGTATAATCAGCAAAAAAGGAAATAAAACCCTATAGAGTTGAGGTTGTAAACGTTGGATTCGCGACCGTTGATGTTAAATTTCTTTGAATGGAATGGCAAAGCTGTCAGTAAAGAGTCTTAGATGGTCAAGAAGTAAATAAACAGTCAACGGGCAAAAGTATTCTCTCCTGCTTAAGAAAGTAGGAAGAATATTGGCACTAAGGCTCTTATATTTATGGTGTTTTGCTTTGGTGGAATAAACTAGTTGGATCGTAAAACCTCCTTCCTATACCGCCTTTTTTTTTTTTTTTTTTTTTTTTTTTTGTAGAATCCTATTATTGGGGCATCAACCAACTGGGTTTTCGGGGCTTCAGAGGATTCTAGTGTCCTACAAGTGGTTAGGGGATGACCTAATGAAGTACTTATCACGGTTGGTACTTTCATAGCCGTTAGTTGTTATGTATCTACAGAAAACTAGAATATTTTCTTAGACTCGGCTAGGAATTCCTCACCGTAACTTTAAGGTCCCAGCCGTGATGCCAGTTTCCAAGATGTATTTGGAGTGAACGACTAGGTTTTGAAGTTCTTCTAGTCGTGTTCTATTTGGCGATTAAGTTGTAAAGCATTTTGTATTAATTCCTAACTGTAACAATATGAGTGAAAGTTAATTATTTCTATCTTCTTATATAATTGTGCCATTTTTAGGAACCAAGGAAAGGGAAAATGAATACATATTTCGTAGAATTTCATCGAAACGAAAAGGCATACATATTTCGTAGCATAACATAAACTTTAAAGAAAAGATCATTATATTGCAAACATGGGTCTTAATAATAGTGATCGAAATCAGCATAGGTACTTTCTTCCAAGACATGATAGCAACCACGAATGTCAAACTTCTTTCAATAGCCTTCCTCATTACCAACTTCAGTCATCTCCCACTGAAAAAACAAAATAAATCTAAGTTAGTATTATTCAAAACAAGTTTTGATGGACCAATTATTGACAAACTTACTCTTTGTGCACGTGGCATATTGGGATAATTTTCATTTACGACTTTCATTTCCTTTTTGAAAGATTCCGGCCAATTGTGGAAAGAGATGCTCGAATCTTTTCTTAATGAGTTTGATCGATCTTCCATTACGATTTCCGTCTAACGCCACAAAAACAAGTAATACACACACGGTTCCAAAAAGAATGAGAGGTTTCATCTATGTAATATAAGTACATATTCGTAATGCTTTGCTACTGTAAGCCACACTCCGACGATTGAAACATCTTCTTGGATGGTGTAGCGAGTAACCATGTTTCTTCCTTTTTTGAAAACACTTAGAGGTTAGAAGTTTGTGCGTGAGAAAAAGTTTTGCATAAGTTCTTTGTTAGAGAAGGATCACTTTATAGAAAACAATGACCCAAAGGCTAGTTTTTGAAGAAAATAGTCGTTCCTCAAAAAACTGCAATAACTCAATGCAGGCCAGCATTACGGCCGGAAAACATGGAAAAACCAAGCCGTGTTTTAAGTATCGGCTGGGTTTTATCCCTGACTGAGCCGTAAATCTGAACAGAGGTATCCCAGATAAACTTTCGGCTGGGACGTATTTAAATCGGCCGATAATGTTCCTAAAAGTGGCTGGGGTCAAGGTTGAAACCCAGCTGACGTACCTAATATGGCCTGGACGGTCCATGGATCCTGCGCGTAAATATGGGATTTCATAATATTGGCCTGGAAAGTTCAGATTCACGGATTGGTCTTTCCATGTTTCCTGGCCGTAAATCTGGGCCTGCATTGAGTTTTTTTAGGAACGGCTAGTTTTTTCAAATGACCATTCTCCAACAAAGAATTTGTGCAAAAACTCAAAAACTCTCAAATTACTGCAACAAAAAAGAAAAAAAAAATCTACTCGATACACTACATAAGAAGATGTTGCAATCGTAAGAACGTCGCTCACGGTGAAAAAGCATGCCGAAGATCAAGGTATTAATGCGGGACAAAGTTTTTCTTCTCAATGGAACCGTGTATTTATGGACTTTGTTGCCATAAATGGTAATAAAAATGGAAGATCAATGAACCAAATAAAAGAAAGGTTCGAGGAGATCTACCTAGAAAAGGAAGTTTTAAGAGCGCTATTGGAACGAGTGAAGGCGATGAGTCCCGAAATGTTCTTTTCCAATAGAGTGAGTATGTGCAAAAGTTGTTGATCAAGTAATTTTTTGAAAATGCGGGGGTCTAACAACCACACCCAACAATTCGTTTGGCAATCTGAGAGAACTTACTCTAAGATACTTTCTAGAGAATCAACTAGATAGCCGTACTCTATCTAGAGAAAAGTATTTATAAGAGTATTGTATCTCTAACTCTTAATTCAATCCGCAATCAGCAAATAGAAATCCTCGAGCCCGATTGAATATAAGAAGAGTTACTTGAACGGTACCAAACACCAATGTTCAAGGACCAATAAATCTCAATCAACAACCAAATGTTGGATTTCCTAATTGATCGATACAACGCACAACCTATGATATTTCAATTATGTAAAAAAAAAATAACACGGAAAAGAAATAACACAGACACCAGAATTTTGTTAACGAGGAAACCTCAAATGCTGAAAAACTCCGGGACCTAGTCCAGATTGAACACCACATTGTATTAAGATGCTACAGACACTAGCCTACTACCAATAAACTTCAGACTGGACTGTAATAGAACCCTAATCAATCTAACACTGATTCAAGGTACAGTTGTGCTCCTTATGTCTCTGATCCCAGCAGGATACTACGCACTTGATTCCTTTAGTTGATCTCACCCACAACCAAGAGTTGCTACGACCCAAAATCGAAGACTTGATAAACAAATCTATCTCACACAGAAAAGTCTATAGGATTGAATAAATATGTCTCCCACAGAAATACCCAAGAGTTTTTGTTCCGTCTTTTGATAAATCAAGGTGAATAGGAACCAATTGATAAACCAGACTTATATTCACGAAGACCAGCTCAGTATTATCAATCACCTCACAATAATCTAAATCGTATGGTGACGAAACTAGATATTGTGTAATCAAAAACGATGAGACGAAGATGTTTGTGATCACGTTTTATCTTGCCGATCGGAGAAATTAATCTCGATCAAATCTTAGAGAAGATAGTACTCAAACGATAGAATCGGGAAAGATCAGAATACGCAACTACAAGAGAAATAGTTGGGTCTGGCTTCCCAATCTCAATGAAGTCTTTCAAGTCGTTAACCTACAAGGTTTAGAAAAACCTAAGGTTAAACGAGATCGACTCTAGCTTATGCAACTAGTAACACACATGAGGTGTGGGGATTAGGTTTCCCAGTTGCTAGAGCTCTCCTTTATATAGTTTTCAAATCAGGGTTCGCGATCCAAGTTACCTTGGTAACAAAGCATTCAATATTGAAAAACCTGATTCAACCAAGCTAATATCTTTCAACCGTTAGATCGAACTTAGCTTGTTACAAACAAATGAAATGTACCCTCATTTAGGTTTATGAACCATACCCAAACGTGTAAACCATGTCGGCTCAACAATAGTTAACCGAAGTTAGCCACACGATAACTCTCATATCAACCATATTCATCTTAACCATAACTAATTCAAATGACTCAAATGAAACTAGTTAAAGAGTCGTTCAATTGCTATATTGTCGTAGAAGTATACACGAACACAATCGACACAAAATCGGTTTGATTCGCTCGAATCAATTCATAAACATTATAGCCACGGTTTGCAAAGATTGCATTCCTTATTATATAAATGTTTAAGTTCATGTACACAACCGGTTTTAGAAAGTAACCCACTCAAGTACGCAAACGGGTACGCATACTTGAGTAGCCGGACTTGAGTTTTGTTACGCCAGTACGGTACGGGTGAGCATACTACTTCAACTTCCAAACTCCAGCAGATTTTCACGGACGTGAACTTTTCGCCGGTATGCGTACGGGTACGCATACTTGCCCAGACATCAGCAACCACCAGTACGCGTACGGGTACGCATACTTCAGGCTCCCGGTTTTGGAATTGCACAATAATGTGATTCCCATACTATGTTTATATCCAAACATGGTTACATGATTCTAAACTCTTTATTTCAATCATTGAAACTTTCTTAGAGGATGTTATATAGATGTTATTCACAAACTATTTTTCATCAAAGCAATTTCAAGTTATTGAAATTGTCATAATAAAACATTCCAGGACTTCACCAAATGATTGTATCACACAAACCATATGGGATGTTACTCGGCAATTTTTATATGATCTTATTCGGACTTTCGTCACGAATGTAAGATGAATTTGGCCGTAGCGAAAGCTTGCCAACACATATTCCGAGAAATATATAAGCGAGTTAAAGTCAGCTCGAAATATCAAATGTGTATAATAGAAAACTATATCGTAACACGACTTATGTATCAATATAGGAGATAGAGTAGAAATAGACTTTACAAGTGATAGATAAGTTTAAGTCTCCACATCCTTTTGTCGATGAAGTTCCACAAGCTCCCCTTAGTAGTTTTTCGTCTTTAAATGATGAATTCCGTGAAGTCTAAAGCTCAACTACACAATCTATGTCCTAGTCCGAGACATCTATAAATAGGCTAGAAACAAGACTTATAGTTTTGATCACTAACATTGACAAACATGCTTGAGATAGCAACGCATGCGAGTTCGACCGAGCAATTCTCTAACAATCTCCCCCTTTGTCAATTTTAGTGACAAAACTATCAATACATATGGACTACAAAGTAAATAAAAACTTTGTAGCTTCTCATCCAAATGCTTGATCTCCTTGGTATCTTCAACACGACTCGAAAACTTCGTCACTTCCAAGTACTCCATGATTCTAAACGTGTTCAACTCAGCATCATTTTTGTTGAAGATCCGTAGCGATTACAATGAGAAAACAAGTGCTCTCGATTTTTGTTATACAGTGTCATAGTATTATTACAAAACATCAAAGTTCAATTGAATCACAACTTCGACAACAATACTATGGTGATATGTATCCCCCCCCCCCCCCCTTAGTCAATACATCATCTCAGTATGAAAACCACTCCCCATGATGATCCGTAAATCATATGTATTTCTAGTATGAAATTATACATTAATTATCCTCTTTTTTTTTCAATAAAAATTGCAAAGGTACGAAAACTAGTGGGATCCTCATGAAATATCCATGGATATTCTTCACGACCAAAAGAGAAATACATACTAACAAATTTAGATGCAATCATAAAGCCAAAGCTAAATGCATTCATCAAGGAGTTTATAAAGATACAAGATAACCCTTATAATATTCCACAGCCGCACTCCCCACAAAGATATGACAATTAAGCACAAGTTCAAAAACGAACTCTCCCCCATAAAATGTCATTCCCGAGAGAACAACAAAGGCGACTTTGCTTTTACAAGAAAAGAAGGATTTCTTTGGATATAACCAAATCACATTAAAACATGAATTTGTATCCAAAAATCTCAATTGAATCAACCACAAAGATGATCAATTCAATTGCACATGCTCGACATAAGAAAACTTACGGAGCAACACAGTAAATACACAAAGATGTGGATCTTGGGAAGATCAATACTGCGGAATAAACAATAATTCCCTCTATTTTATATCATCAATATTTGCATAATGACATAAAAGGCTTAACTTTTGTTTGTCAAAAGTTCATCCTATCTTTTATCAATACTTTCATACCGACATATAATAGAGATAAATTTTGAACAAGTATGGGACATTCAAGGTTCACGGACGTAAACAACATATCCCATAACAATTTGAAATATATAAAACCATAAAGATTAAAATTGCAAACATCATCTTCCAAATAACTTAGAATTTTAAAAAATAAATCTAAAAACATTGAATATAGAAACGTTTGGACCTAGCTATGTGTAATCATAATAATGGCTATTACAAACCCTAGTGATCCTTCTAATCAAAAACAAGAATAAAAATTCTCATAAGAAGTTTCCTAGACATAAATATCATAAGAGTATATTCAAAAAGGAATCAAAACTCTTAACACAATAGATAAGACAAGGAAAGACTAGACGTCGTCTTCATCATCGGAAACCATAAGAGTGGCTTGAATCCTATCCATGTCATCCTTGATATCCGGAAACTTAGTAGCAATAACAAGTAATTTCTCTTGAACACACCTCACTTTGGCACCAATCTTACAAACATCTTTGTGAATTTGACGAAGAAGATTCAAGGAGGAGGAATCAGATAAGCCATCAAGTGTGTTGCTTCTTTGTCTCTTGCAAGCATTTTCTTTCATTCGATTAAACGTGCAAGGACGGACAAGCTTGGGAGATCCAATGGAGTTCCCAATCAGATCTATAGCGTAAGTGCGACAAATTCACTCAATCAAGCAAGAAAATCCTAGCTTCTTGTTGGAATAAGTCATCAACAACATTTAATGTATGATAAATCCAAAAATGTCGACACTTCGAGATTCCAACACAATAAAATATACCAATTCCGCAAACTCACGACTCCAACGAGAATTCTCAATCGTGGAGGGACAAAGATTAGATATTCCAAGTTTACCAAGGGACATCAAGGAAAGACTAAGAACATTAGTAAGAAATTTTCCTTCATTTCAAACAACACTCTTTCCACATAGACCCATGAAGATGGCTTCATAAGAAGGACGTTCATGACAAGGTCTTGGAAGGCGAAACTTCCCAAGGGGAATATTAGTAATTCTTGAAATTAACTCTCTGGTCACATGAATCCTTTGCCTATTAACCATGGTCTTGAATTCCATGTCATTATGATTAACATCATGGATGTTTGCATAGAAGATTCTAGTAAGAGTGTCAAAACCTTCACCAAGACCATCAAAGATGTTTCCAAGCTTAAAATTTTCAAAACAAATTAAATCCTCCTTATGTCCACTAGTGAGATCCAATTTCTTTTCTAGAATGAAACCATTAGATGAAATTCGTTCAAAATATTCAGCACACGAATCACTAACAAATCTAATCCTAAGAGAATTTTGATCTATAGGCAAAATCATGCTAGAAGATAAAGAACCCAAAAATTTTGAAATTCCTTTTGAAGCCTTGAAATTCATCATGAGATCTAGAAATTTGAAAGAGGAAGGTAGAGAAAACTTACTTGGAGTGGACCTTGAAAAACCATTTTTCTTATTTTTCTTCAAAGGAGTTTTAATGGAGGAAATACATGAACCCTAGAACGTTCACGTACGCGGACAAGATGGGAGGAGGAAGAAGGTATGCGTACTGCTCATTTTTATACCCAATAATGGGCTTGGACCCGTTTCTGAACTGTGACCCATAAAAGGAAAGTGGGATTTCTTGGGTGTTTAAGCACCAAGGTTATGCAACACGTACATGTACACAGACGTAAGAAAGGACGGTGTGGTAAAAAGCAAACTGTTATCCATAATACAGACAAATCAAACCATTTCTTGCCCCATCTCAAGATATATACAGATGGGGTGGTTCCAAACATGTTACCAAGTAGCAAGATGTGCAGAGAGACTCTCACGCACTATTTATGGTTGATATTTGAGGACAATACTAGTGATATGATAATCTGGGTTAACAGAGCTTCCTAACTTCCTTTTCATATGAATGGAAGGTTTTCCCGATCGCCTGAACCTGTATTAAAAACACAAGAACCCGTTTTATTGGATATACTCGTGTTCTCAACAAGTTTAGTTCGTAGATCATGATTCCATGATTTAACATATACAGAACTTTTATCGGAACAATTCTTATTCTTAATTGAATTAATTTTTTTAAGAATCTAAAATCGTTTTCAAATGCTCTACATAGATCTTTATCAATTGATCCATCACGATGGTATTCCTCAAAAACATTAAGAGTTAATCTAGTGAGATTCCAAAACCTTGAGCGTAAAGAACGTTTTCCCGATTTTCTTTTCTTAGAAGAACATTTAATTTTTCTTCTAGATTGTTTCTCATCATCCAAGTATTCCAGGGTCTTAGATGGAGCGAGATTTTCATGAAGACCAAACAGTCTAATCCATAAGAATCTCTGAACAATCTTTAAAGGATTATAGCATGCGTTATAGATACCAAGAGCAAGTTTCCCAAAGAAATTTCCTATGAGGACAAACTTTAAGATCATTATAGTGTTTACCTGCTATGATACCAATTGAAAATGCGTGGGTCTAACAACCACACCCAACAATTCGTTTGGCAATCTGAGAGGACTTACTGTAAGATACTTTCTAGAGAATAAACTAGACAGTCAGACTCAATCTAGAGAAAAGTATATAGAAGAGTATTATATCTCTAACTCTTAATTCAATCTGCAATCAGCAAATAGAAATCTGCGAGCCCGATCGAGTATAAGAGGATTTACTGGAACAATACCAAAGACCAATGTTCAAGGATCAATCAATCTCAATCAACAACCAAAGGTTGGATTTCCTAATTGATCGATACAACGCACAACCAGTGATATTTCAATTATATAACTAAATATAATACGAAAAAGAAATAACATAGACATCAGAATTTTGTTAATGAGGAAACCACAAACGAAGAAAAACCAGGGACCTAGTCCGGATTGAACACCATATTTTATTAAGCCACTACCGACACTAGCCTACTACGAATGAACTTCGGGCTGGACTGTAGTTGAACCATAATCAATCTCACACTGATTCAAGGTACAGTTGCGCTCCTTACGTCTTTGATCCCAGCAGGATACTACACACTTGATTCCCTTAGTTGATCTCACCCACAACCAAGAGTTGCTACGACCCAAAGTCAAAGACTTGATAAACAACTCTGTCTCACACAGAAAAGTCTATAGGATTGAATAAATCCGTCTCCCGTAGAAATACCCAAGAGTTTTTGTTCCGTCTTTTGATAAATCAAGGTGAATAGGAACCAATTGATAAACCAGACTTATATTCACGAAGAACAGCTCAGTATTATCAATCACCTCACAATAATCTAAATCATATGATGGCGAAACTAGATATTGTGGAATCAAAAACGATGAGACAGATATGTTTTTGATCACGTTTTATCTTGCATATCGGAGAAATTAATCTCGAGCAAATATTAGAGAAGGTAGTACTCAAACGATAGAATCGGGCAAGATCAGAACACACAACTACAAGATAAATAGTTGGGTTTGGCTTCACAATCCTAATGAATTATTTCAAGTCGTTAACCTACAAGGTTTAGGAAAACCTAAGGCTAAAGGAGAACCGACTGTAGCTTATGAAACTAGTAACACACAGGAGGTCTGGGGATTAGGTTTCCCAGTTGCTAGATTTCTCCTTTATATATTTTTCAAATCAGGGTTTGCAATCCAAGTTACCTTGGTAACAAATGATTCAATATTCACCGTTAGATGAAAAACCTGATTCAACCATGCTAATATATTTCAACCGTTAGATCGAACTTAGATTTTTATACACAAATGAAATGTACCCTCATTTAGGTTTATGAACCGTACCCAAACGTGTACACTATGCCGGCTCAACAATAGTTAACCGAAGTTAGCCATACGATAAATCTCATATCAACCATATTCATCTTAACCATAACTATTTCAAATGACTCAAATGAAACTAGTTAAAGAGTCGTTCAATTGCTATATTCTCATAGAAATATACATGAACACAATTGAAACAAAATCGGTTTGATTCACTTGAATCAATTGATGTACATTATAGCCACGGTTTGCGAAGATTGCATTCCTTATTATATAAATGTTTAAGTTCATGTACAGAACCGATTTTAGAAAGTAATACACTCAAGTACGCAAACGGGTACACATACTTGAGTAGCCGGACTTGAGTTTGGTTACGCTAGTACGCGTACGAGTGCATACTACTTAAACTTCCAAACTCCAGCAGATTTTCACGGACGTGAACTTTCCGCCGGTATGCTTACGGGTACGCATACTTGCCCAGACATCAGCAAGCACCAGTACGCGTACGGGTACGCATACTTCAGGCTCCCGGTTTTGGACTTGCACAATAATGTGATTAACACACTATGTTTATATCCAAACATGGTTACATAATTCTAAACTCTTTATTTCAATCACTGAAACTTTCTTAGAGGATGTTATATAGTTGTTATTCACAAACTATTTTTCATCAAAGCAATTTTCAAGTTATTGAAATTATCATAATGAAACATTCAAAGACTTCACCAAATGATTGTATCACACAAACCATGTGGGATGATACTCGATAATTTTCATATGATCTTATTCGGACTTTTGTCACGAATGTAGGATGAATTTAGCCGAAGTGAAAGCTTGCCAACACATATTCCGAGAAATATATAAGCGAGTTTAACTCATCTCGAAATCTCAAATATGTGTGATAGAAAACTATATCGTAATACGACTTATGTATCAATATAGGAGATAGAGTAGAAATAGACTTTCCAAGTGATAGATAAGTTGAAGTATCCATATATCCTTTGTCGATGAAGTTCCAAAAGCTCCCCTTAGTAGTTCTTCGTCTTCAAATGATGAATGCCGTGAAGTCTAAAGCTCAAATACACAATCTATGTCCTAGTCCGAGACATCTATAAATAGGCTAGAAATCAAGACTTATAGTTTTGATCACTAACATTGAAAAACATGCTTGGGATAGCAACACATGCGAGTTCGACCGAGCAATGCTCTAACAGTTTTGAATAAAATACTAACTTAACCTTGATTTATTCTTTTAGGAAGCCTTGGCTCTTTGCCGATAACAAGCTATTCATGGCAAAGAATTTGAGCATGAGCAATGCTATTGGATCACGAAAGAATTAATTGATAATTTCAACAAAGCTTAACTATTTAAGTGTAATACTCTCAGTTTTCTTTTTTCCATTTGGGTATAATTATTGAGTGTAACTGTTGATGGTGGTTTTTAGCTTAGGGTTAAAATCGTAAAACCTTACATATGACATGACATCACTAGGACCACTAGCGCATTTATTGAATCATTCAACATGCCTACGTAAGATTTACCAGGGTACCTTTTTTTTACATATATTTTTGTCATGTTCCATGGTAGAACCCTTAGTATTGACCGACATCACCTTCGTACACCAAACCCTAAATTCTTACACTACTGTGCCAATGGCAAACCATGCCAGCCACATCTCCGCGCCAAGGCATGCCAACCATGCCAGCCGCACCACCTTGCCAATGGAAAACCATGCCAGCCACGTCTCCGCGCCAAGGCATGCCAACCATGCCAACAGCATGTGCCAATGGCACGCCGTGCCAGCCATAACTCCGCGCCAAGGCATGCCAACCATGCCATCCGCACCACCGTGCCAATGGAAAACCATGCCAGCCGCACCACCGTGCCAATGGCAAACCATGCCAGCCACTTCTCCACGCCAAAGCATGCCAACCATGCCAGCCGCGCCACCATGCCAATGGCAAGCCGTGCCAGCCACATCTCCGCGCCAAGGCATGTGAAGCATGCCAGCCGCATCACCGTGCCAATGGAAAACCATACCATCCACGTCTCCGCGCCAAGCCATGCCAACCATGCCAGTCGCACCACCGTACCAATGGAAAACCATGCTAGCCACGTCTCCGCGCCAAAGCATGCCAACCATGCCAGCCGCACCACCGTTCCAATGGCAAACCATGCAAGCCTCCAGCCGCACCACATGTGTCAATGACATGCCGTGCCAGCCACACCTCCGCGCCAAGGTATGCCAACCAGGCCAGCCGCGCCACCGTGCCAATGGGAAACAATGCCAGCCACGATTCCATGCCAAAGCCATGTCGGCCCCGCTACATGCCGCTGGCTGCCAAAACGAAGGGTTGCAACAATCAACGACCACCATCCCATCTGAGATGCAGATCTTAGCCGTCCAAGGTCGCCAGCCAATGCATGGTAACCTTTGACCCAATGCCAAAACCCTAGTTTTGGCCACGCCTAAACCGCGCCAAGGCATGCCGACCATGCCATATGTGCCAATGGCATTCCGTGCCAGCCACCATGCTGCGCCTAAACCATACCATGTCGGCCTTCCCTTCACGGCTGCCAAAACAAAGGCGTGCGACAATCAACGACCACCCTTCCATCTTAGATGCAAATCTTAGCCGTCCAAGGTCACCAACCAATACATGGTAACCTTTGGACCAACGCCAAAACCCTAGTTTTGGTCACGCCCAAACCGCGCCAAGGCATGCCGGCCATGCCACATGTGCCAATGGCATGCCAGCCACCTTGCCGTGCCATACCATGCCGGCATTTCCTATGCGGTTACCAAAACAAAGGCTTGCGACGATCAACGACCATCCTTCCATCTAAGATGAAAATATTAGCCGTCCAAGGTATCCAACCAACGCATGGTAACCTTTGGCCCAAAACCCTAATTTTGGTCACGCCCAAACCGCGCCAATGCATGCCGGACATGCCACATGTGCCAATGGCATGCCATCCACCTTGTCGCGTCATACCATGCCGGCCTTCCCTAGGCGGTTACCAAAACAAAGGCTGGCGACGATCAACGACCATCCTTCCATCTAAGATGCAAATCTTAGCCGTCCAAGGTTGCCAACCAACGCATGGTAACCTTTGTCCCAATGCCAAAACCTTTGTTTGGCCACGCCCAAACCGCGCCAAGGCATGCCAGCCATGCCACATGTGCCATGGCATGCCAACCACCTTGCCGCGCCATACCATGCCGGCCTTCCCTATGCGGCTACCAAAACAAAGGCTTGCGAAGATCAATGACCACTTTTCCATCTAAGATGCGGATCTTAGCCGTCCAAGGTTACCAGCTAATGCATGGCATCCTTTGGCCCGACGCCAAGCCCTAGTTTGGTCGCGCCCAAACAAAGCCAAAACCCTAACTTTTGGATGCGCATAAACTAGGCCATATTAAAGCCGTACCGGCCATGCTTTCATGCCACTGTCTACCGAACGAAGGGTTGCAATAATCAACGACTACCCTTCCTCTCAAGATGCAAAATCTCGACCGTCGAAGGTCACCACCGAGCCGGCAAGTCTCACAAGCTAAACTTTCTGAACAACAACATGCTACATCTTTTCCACAAAAACACTCGAGACATCAACACATGTCACAAACTGGGGGATGCTCATTGGGTATTGGTTTGGCGGTTTACAGCGTGCGGAGTACACTACGCCTGTTATAAGACAATGTCATAAGGATGAGGCGGTTAGTAAATACAGGGAGTAATTGTGAAACGCTTTCTTTTATGGAACCTCAATTCCAGGCGTTACCGGTTACCACCTCCTCCCATTTACTCATCCGTTTTCCATTTATTACTAGACCAGAGTACGTTTCACTTCGAATTGTATAAATAGGTCTTACCTATTTCCACTAAACAACAAGTTCAGGTCAGGAGGATACAACACTCAGAAAATATTTGCTAGCTTTCCATCTGTTAGCTTCCCACTTTCTGATATAAGTCGTGAAACAACTACTCTTCCATAATCAACTATTCTAGTCTCAATACTCTCTTCGCTTCCCTCCCCAAAACCAACCCTTCTCCTTCACTTTGTGATCGAAGCAAGTCTGGAACGACCATTTCTTGGTTTAGGCCGGATTTGTACAGATTGATCTCTCGAATATAAAGTACTCCCTTGCAGTACATTGTTTAGGGGTTTAAACTCGTTTCTCACCCACACACCCAAAATTACCAAAATCAGCAGAAATCGTTTTCACCCTCAAACAATTAGCGACCATAGTGGGAGATTGATCTTTCGGTTACAATGTCAACTGTCAATCCTCGATCTCATATTTCGACCCAGACGTCAGGACGGTAGAATCTAAACGACCCGCCCAGGGATCGACGACTCAGTTACCAGACGGCCCGGTTACCAGTCATGACACGACAAGGGATGAATGGGGACTTTCCACAGTCATGGCGGTGCTTCCCACAAAACTCGGTCTTACACCCGGGAGATTCCTTTTCATCAAGAGATCCGAAAAACCGAGTAAGTCTTGCTAGACAAAATACATGGTCTACTACTTCAAATCTTCACAGGGGAGATAAAAAACTGATAGCCATATTTTTCCCGTGTTTCATGCTTTCTACTATCGCACAACATTCACAATTCCATGACTTCCATGGGGTACTCATGCCACTTATATTCATAACCAAAAACATCAATATTCTAAAACAGTTCATTCCAAATAATAATTCAAAACCCTCAGGGGTAATACTTGTCTATCAACCCAAAAATCCAGAAAATCAAAACCATAAACCAAGCGCTTTGTTTTCCTTTCAAAAAAAAAAAACAGTCACCTACCCGTACGTGCCTACTTTGCATAATAATGATTACCCGTCACTGTTCATGAGGTAGCCGACGTTATTACGGTGATATTCAAAGAGGAATTGTTTATGACGAAGTGTTTCTACAAGTTTATGAAAGGCATACCCACGACTAGGGTTTACACCAGTTCAGAAGAGCAATATTTCTACAGATTTATGGAAGGCATACCTATGGCTAGGGTTTGCACCAACACAAGAAAACAAGAAAACAAATTGAAAGAGAAACGTTGGAGTACATAGCTGGAATATGCTTGCCCACTTTATTGCTCCCGCACTACCGCTAACACCAGGACGTCAGAACAAAGATACGAGATAAAAAGGAGAGCCAACCCCTTTCATACGCATAACACTTTTGGAATTTGAATAAGGAAATGATTTCCTATTTGAGCTACGTATGGAAAGAGGCAACTGGGCCCATAAGAACAAGTCCGCACCACGCCAAGACAGCGCCGTGCCAAGCCAACAGTCCGCGCCATTCCAGCCTACAGTCCGCGCCATACCAAATCCAAGTCAACGTCCATGCCAATCCAGCGTCCACGCCAAGCCAGCGCCCATTCCAAGCCGATCCAGCTCTAACAACTTGCATCTTTCCAGCGCCAAAAACTTTCATCCTTCCAGTGCTAACAGCTTGTATCTTTACAGCAACTTGCATCTTTCCAGCTCCAGCAGCTTGCATCCTTTCCAGCGCTAACAGCTTGCATCTTTACAACATCTTGCATCTTCCTTGCGCCAGCAGCTTGCATCCTTCCAGCGTTTCTCTTGAACGCCCAGTAGAAGGGAATCAACAATCTAATTTCATTACACGAAAAGATCAGGAACGACTTATCCAAAATCGAAGCAAAGAAAAATCAGTAACCCCCCTGAGTTTACAGAGACTCTTCCCTGTCAGGAGATGCATGATTTCTGGGGACTTCACCCACAAAATCGTGCAGTCTATGATGAAACATTTATGTGAGATTCTATATTTCCCCAAGGCGCAACTTCAAGAGAAGCCGTTCCCAAACCCAACCTCTCCTGGAAAGCACGATTGATAGATGGAATTGGGGACTCCTAACCATTGTTCGCTTGAAGGGTGTCCAGTTTGACAACACACTAATTAACGTAGCCGCTCCGCTTCAACATCCTCCAGCAGCGACTCCGCTTCAACGATCACTCCGACAGCCGCTCCGCTTCAACGCTCGCTCCGACAGCCGCTCCTCTTCAACGCTCGCTCCAACAGCCGCTCCGTTTCAGCGTTCTCTCCATAAGCTTCTCCAGGATCCAAAGACGAGGCTTCAGCATTCGGCTTCTTAAGTTTCAACATCTTCTCCAAGAGCCGAAGCTGCTTCAACGACGCTTCTTCCTGCAAAGGGTCGTACCACCACGCTCCCCATGTCAAGGATCATGATCACAGCCAACCAATCTTCGTAGTCATGGACAGTTTGCTCGCTTACGCATACAACAAATACTTTTACTTCCACGGAAGCCCGTACAACTCCAGACAATCCTTTTACTTCCACGGATTCCCATACAATTTCAGGGAAGCAGCTGTTTCCAACCAGAGAAGCTGTTCCAAAACCCAACTTCTCCTGGAAAGCACGATTGATAGATGGAACTGGGGACTCCTAACCATTGTTCGCTTGAAGGGTGTCCAGTTTGACAACACACTGATTAACGTAGCCGCTCCGCTTCAACATCCTCCAGCAGCGACTCCGCTTCAATGATCACTCCAACAGCCGCTCCGCTTCAACGCTCGCTCCAACAGCCGCTCCGTTTCAGCGTTCTCTCCATAAGCTTCTCCAGGATCCAAAGACGAGGCTTCAGCGTTCGGCTTTTTAAGTTTCAAAATCTTCTCCAAGAGCCGAAGCTGCTTCAACGACGCTTCTTCCTGCAAAGGGTCGTACCACCACTCTCCCCATGTCAAGGATCATGATCACAGCCAACCAATCTTCATAGTCATGGACAGTTTGCTCGCTTACGCATACATCAAATCCTTTTACTTCCACGGATGCCCGTACAACTCCAGCCAATCCTTTTACTTCCACGGATGCCCATACAATTCCATCCAACCTACTTTGTTACCACGACAATGTAGTCTCTTCTGATTACATCTGCTACCAAGAATTGTTGCCGCTCATTTGTTGATACCAGCCAGAGCTTCACCACAGCAGCAATCACTACAAAGATGGAAACATGTAAACCATACTTGAAGACTGAGAATATACACGAAATCCCTTTACTGTCAAAGCTCAGAAGACACAGTCAACCAAAAGGCCATAGCCGCAACAAGGTCATCTACTCTTCAAGGGTGCAGCGCAAGAATATCATCACCTCTCTGTCTAGAAGACGCCTTCAACACTTTACGAGGCCTCGGAGGATCCCAATCCTGCTCAGAGGAAAACAACTTCAGAAACTGAAGAAAAATGTGACTGGGGACTTCTCTTCGCAGTCCATCGACGACCATCAAAGACTTATGAGATAACTCCAGAGACGCGGCTGAAACATTTTCTTGAAGAAACAGAGGGAGCCATGATAAACAACATGACTCTATCATTCCTACATCTTTGGTATCCAGAATATTTCGTCCATGCGATATCCTGAGCATCCCAACGTCACATACAAAAAAGTACGATAAGCTTGTATCAAATCACGTGGACGTGGATTCAAGGCGATGCAATGAAAATAGGATACACATGGGGACTACCAACATGAGACGCTTTCACTCCCCTCAACCAGGTTATTTCTGATTTCAAAATCATCACTGTCGAAGTTTCACGATCCACGAGAATTTCTCAACACGAAGCTGTACATGTAAATCGAAGACTTCAAGAGCACGCCACAAAGATACATTCACATATTCATCCATGTCATCGGATCAAACCGAAGTATGACTGGGGACTTCTTACCACATCTCATTCCATACGATAGTCCAAGATTCAGAAGATGGTTTGAAGGATGTCGCTTGTAAAAAAGTCCTGGAAGACTTGATAGCAGCATATCGGCAACTGAACGTCTCCCCATTTCATCCGAGGGCGCCATAAGTTTTCGACCATACAAGCATTCACAACACATCATCATCACGATCAGAAGGTCCAGACACTGAATAACCTAAAGCCGAGGATGGACCGACACTGCAACCACAATCTCCAAGATTAACCCTGACATGATCGCTACCGAGCATATATTCCATCCATCCGTCCCAAGAATGCAATGGATTTTGGTAAATTTTGGAATCCACTGGAGAGACACTGCAGACGAAAGCGAGGATACAAACGAGAAACAAAAAACAAAAGAAGGTCAATACCTCTTTTCATACGGACGGAGTTTCTAGAGTTTTTCACAGAATAAAGTTCCCTTCTTGCTCCATGAACGGGAACAGATGACTCGGCGCGACTATGCTACCCCGGGCCCGCAACATCCATCCTGAATTCTTCCTGAGTTTCACTATCGGGACGTTTTCACCTCCTAAACGAGCTCAAAACCTAAATATTCCACGCCAGGATATAGGAAATTCTTTCCGGGTCAGATGGATGGGCGGACCGTCAAAATCCGAGTTCGTACGAGAATTCTACAACGATTTTAGTAAGGAGATGATTAATATTTTTGATTGTGGTTGTAGTAATGAGGTTCAAACTCTCGGACTTGTGAAGATTAAATTTAAAGATTTAATAAAATTATATACAAAATTATTAACAATGGGTGCGAGAGGTAACCAAGACACTAGATTCCACTATTATGCAAAATTGAATGATAAATATTTCAAAACTCTATTCAATTCTTAAGTCCTCTTTTATCTTTAATTCACTATCAATCATACAGATTCTCAAACATTATTTGTAAACCTTAAGCATAGATTATCAAGAGATTAAACCAAGCATAACCTATCAAATTGAATAACAAATAATTAATACAATCATTCAAATAATTTAAAACTCTGAAAAAGCAGTGATTAGGTGAATTATATAATTAAATGAAATAGTTACCCATTTATGTTGCGTGAATAGCTTCCTCCATTGCCTTGGTTACGAGGGAATTAGCTCATCATAGTATAAATGCTCTCAAAATAATTTATTATGACTCAAAAATGGTTTACAAATGATGAGAAGAAGAGAAAATGGTGTAAACAGCTAATGTGCGACCCACAGGAAGCGTCACACAAGAACGATAAAAGAGAAGTGCTATTGTCGCTGTGGTTCTAAGACCCACACCTATGACCCACGAAGACTTGTCGTTGTCACTGTTGAAGAACGACTGTTCCTGGACGTCCGTTCTTCATGTTCTTGAGTTGCAGCAGCAGAAAACTTTTCCTGCAACTCGTGATTTCTTCGTTCTCTTGTCTCTGCTAACTCCCCAAACTCTCGACACCCTTCTCCTCAACCCCAGCAACCTATTTATACTCAACAGGTCGACCAAATCTTTGTAATAACTTCAATATAATCCGGCAGTGAAGAGAATATTTCCGATATATATTTCCGAATATTTCCGATTATCCAGCCCAAATAACTCGATTCGAACACCCATACCATCCCTGTTAGGCTATAACAGGTCCAACCCAGTGAAAACTAGCCCTTGAATCTCCTTATATCACGTCCAAAATTTGCTTCAACAATTATGCAGGTGAAGAACTATTTTTCCCGCCAAAACTCGGTTCAAATGGGGAAGAAACTGGTAGCCCCCTATCCAGAGTAGAGGTGCGAATAGAAGCTGCCTTGGGGGTGACCTGGGGGTGCCCCTTAGTAATTAGGTTACCCCTTATCCAAAAGCGAGAGTCCGAATAACACTTGTCCTCCGGGTGCCAATATCAACTTTTCGAGCCGATTTTTTCAAAAATGTTTATTTCCTAAAAATACTTAAAAACACAATATTAGTACAAAAATAGAGTTCCAACAATACGGACATTAAGGACAAATTAGACACAAAAATGTGTCTACCAAATACCCCCAAACTTATTATTTGCTAGTCCTCGAGTAAAACTAATAAAAAATAAATAAACCGAGTTAATCTCGGGAGGGTTTACCAGAGGTGTGCCCACAAAACCATTACTCCAGACCCTAGCTTATCTATGCAGAACCTTGGAAGGCACTAAAGAATCTCCTTGGTTGGCATACGTATTGACTATAAGAGGAAGTACCCTGATGCGAAATTCCAATTGTTGTACACGAGTTTGCACTCAAGCATACTAAAATTCATATATAAGTGACAAAGCTCTACTCAGATAGTCGCACTATGGACATCAATATCCGGAGTCAAAACTAATCACATGGATAGATCAAGAAGATGGATATAGAAAAACATAGATGGTTTTGATGTTTACTAAGTGAACGGTGTTTCCCATATCTGTCTGAAGGCCTCCGCCAAAATGAACCTATCCTAATGGATTGAGATACTAGTCTGACTAATATCAACACACTGGTATATACAAGGGTACCAGTGGTCGATAACCTAACTCTAGGTCAACACAACTGGCATACACAAGAAGAGGAAACTGCAACAGACCAAGAAGATACCAAACATACCCTTGCTTAAGACAACTACATCTAGTTGTGGTTCAGGTTCAGGCTCTATAAAAGGGTCTAAATAAAAGGTTTTCATCGGTTGGATTTCCTCAAAGCTAAGATCCGGTTCAGGTATTAGAGTCTGGAAAAACTCAACTAAAAACTTATAAGAACATAACAACAACCTGAATAATTGGGGATCCTCTAAGTCAATTATATTTGACTCACAAAGTTGACCATAATAATGGTCATCCTTAAGAAAATGTGTCGACCCTAATATCCTAAAGTAATTAGGTTTAGTCTCAAAACTTAATATCCGACACATCTGAAAATCATATGTTCCCACAATTGGAAGAAAAGTTTTTGGTGGGAAAACAAAGTCAATCTTGGTATCATAGCCTAGGTTAACCACATCAACCATAGGATGGGTTTCTAACAACTGAGCTCTCCTATGGACACAACTAGGTTCAGGAAAAAGTGTATGAAGATAATCTTGTAAGATGGCTGAGGCACAAATTTCAAGTCCCGACTGAGGGATCTTTGTAAGAGCTAAAGGTATGGCACAAGGGGAATGATAATCAACCCCAAACTTAGATTTTTGGGTATCTCTAGATAGACTAGCTACAATTTCATTAATTTCTAGATTGTTGGAATCCTGAAAATAGTCAATTGCTTCTTCTAGGTTATACTCAAGTGACGCATCCTCACTCATATTTGATAGCTCTACGAGTTAATTTTCTTCGTCTAAGACCATTGTTTCTAAATCGCTAGACTCTAAAACAGTATTCTCAAAATAAACTCGTTCCTCTAAACCATTATCGACTTCGTAATCAAAAGGAAATACTACATCATCTAAAGAGGTGGTATCTATAATCAAATCCTCGTCCTTTTGAATAGGTGAATAATCATTAAAATTATCGGGATTTGAACCATAAATAACACTATCATCATAAAGTTCATTTAGAGTAACAAATTCCTGATCACTATGCCTACAAATTTCAAATTCTTCATCAACACTATCCACATCATAATAACATGAAAAAGATCGAACCTCATCAAAACAAGTAGTGCTACCAATTCTAACCTTGTTATCTTGATTATGTAAATAACTATCTTCATTCTCAAGGGTATTATTGGATACACTATATTGGCAATTCAAGTAATTTCGAGCAATTCTTTCGTTCGTCTCAGCTATCCGCTTGAGGTGGTCTTCTAAAGAAGGTCACTCATTATTGTAGTTCTTTCGTCTATAATTATACTATTCATCTCAGCTAACTTACTCGTCGACTCAGCTAACTTCCTGAGGGACTCTTCTAAAGGAGGAATAGGAATAGAGGGATCATAAAAAGGACTACTTTTCAATATTTTGATTGTATCCTCTAGAGACGAAGAACTAGTGCTATAATCTTCTTGCTCGTAAGACTGATGCATGTGCGGATAGTAATTGGGCTCACCAGGGTATGACCGATATCCTTCCAAAGGATGGCGTTCCCAACCACTATTCCCAACATGGTCATAAAAAGGATGATGTCCATATTCAAATTCAGGTCGATAATCATTGTATTGGCTTCTATCATACCAGTTCGACATTCTTAATTGCAAGGGAATTCTACACAATCACAAACAAGGCTGACTCGACCAAATCAAACATATACAATCTAGCAAACAACAAGCATGATGACTCCACTTAGATTGTTTCTAGACCAGCTTCTAATCCTTCGAAAGGGAATTCGTTACAATTTAAGCAAACCCCTATGGAATCAATCCGAGTCAAAGTAAGTTGAATTGAGGCGAGGGAAGCTCAGTGGAGCTTTGATACCCAAGGCCTCACCGCTATCACAAGGCGGCGCAGTCACGCATTCAACTCACAGAAACCATCAAGAACTTTGAAGTATGCTTAAAAGAGTAACCAATATTTTTCGAAAGATTTTCCTACCAAGCTCGTTACCCTATCGGTCTCGTTCTAATCAAATTTTAAGCTTGGGTTCGCGTTAGGTTTCGTTTTCCTAAGGCGGGCAAGAAGGGAATGGTGATGAAATCCGAACCCTTATCTTATATGGCTAGTTCTTGCCCTTTACTAGGAAATTAAAGCAGCCGGTTCAGTCCTCAACATATAATCACCTTAAGGCAGACAATAAACCCGCTGACAGGAGATTCGCGGGTGTTTAGAAGTTTACCTCCCGTACCAGACGGGCGAAGAACCGTTGTAGTTGACTCGGGCCACTGACTCTGGTGTCAGTGTGCGAACCCGAGGGGCCGAGACGATATTGTAATCGTCGTCCTTCCCTGCAAACAGTTTATATTTAATTATTTTTTTTTATATAACCCTTCCGTAGGGTTTAAAATTAAAATAAATTGTCCAAAGTCCAGTCCAATGAAAAGAAATACAAAAAATAATAATAATAATTACAAAATAAAATAAAAATGGAAAGTCTCTTAAAAAAATAATAAAAAATAATTCTCTCTCTTTTTTTTTTCTCTTTTTTTTTTTCTTTATTTTTTGCTTTGTCTTTTTTCCTTCTCTTTTAGCTTTAAGCTTTGATTCCAAGGTCTTTAGTATCCAACTTCAAACCTGTAATATAAAGACACAACCAAAGAGACGTAAAAAGAACAAATTGAATAATAAAAAATAATAAAAACCTAAAAATTCTACCTAAGCACAAATCCGAGTCGGCGGCGCCAAAATGATAAAGATTTTTGATTGTGGTTGTAGTAATGAGGTTCAAACTCTCGGACTTGTGAAGATTAAATTTAAAGATTTAATAAAATTATATACAAAATTATTAACAATGGATACGAGAGGTAACCAAGACACTAGATTCCACTATTATGCAAAATTGAATGATAAATATTTCAAAACTCTATTCAATTCTTAAGTCCTCTTTTATCTTTAATTCACTATCAATCATACAGATTCTCAAACATTATTTGTAAACCTTAAGCATAGATTATCAAGAGATTAAACCAAGCATAACCTATCAAACTGAATAACAAATAATTAAGACAATCATTCAAACAATTTAAAACTTTGCAAAAGCACGATTAGGGGAATTATATAATTAAATGAAATAGTTACCCATTTATGTTGCGTGAATAGCTTCCTCCATTGCCTTGGTTACGAGGGAATTAGCTCATCATAGTATAAATGCTCTCAAAATAATTTATTATGGCTCAAAAATGGTTTACAAATGATGAGAAGAAGAGAAAATGGTGTAAACAACTAATGTGCGACCTACAGGAAGCGTCACACAAGAACGATAAAAGAGAAGTGCTATTGTCGCTGTGGTTCTAAGACCCACACCTATGACCCACGAAGACTTGTCGTTGTCACTGTTGAAGAACGACGGTTCCTGGACGTCCGTTCTTCATGTTCTTGAGTTGCAGCAGCAGAAAACTTTTCCTGCAACTCGTGATTTCTTCGTTCTCTTGTCTCTGCTAACTCCCCAAACTCTCGACACCCTTCTCCTCAACCCCAGCAACCTATTTATACTCAACAGGTCGACCAAATCTTTGTAATAACTTGAATATAATCCGGCAGTGAAGAGAATATTTCCGATATATTTTTTTATTCTTCTGACTTGTTATGGGATTTGTTTCCTGGTTTATCTCTTTCACGCGTCTTCTCTGAGATGTAGAATTTGTTTCCAACCAATACAGTCGACCCATGCACGTATCTTCCATCCAAAAATTCCGAGAATAGAATATCTTCCCTGTTTTGAGAATATCTTCCCTATTTTGCATCCCACGATTATCCAGCCCAAATAACTCGATTCGAACACCCATACCATCCCTGTTAGGCTATAACAGGTCCAACCCAATGAAAACTAGTCCTTGAATCTCCTTATATCACGTCCAAAATTTGCTTCAACAATTACGCAGGTGAAGAACTATTTTTCCCGCCAAAACTCGGTTCAAATGGGGAAGAAACTGGTAGCCCCCTATCCAGAGTAGGGGTGCGAATAGCAGCTGCCTTGGGGGTGACCTGGGGTGCCCCTTAGTAATTAGGTTACCCCTTATCCAAAAGCGAGAGTCCGAATAACACTTGTCCTCCGGGTGCAAATATCAACTTTTCGAGCCGAATTTTCCAAAAATGTTTATTTCCTAAAAATACAAAAAAAACACAATATTAGTACAAAAATAGAGTTCCAACAATGCGGAAATTGAGGACAAATTAGACACAAAAATGTGTCTATCAGGAGCGCTAATTAGGGTTTCGGCATCCCAAACCCTGATTTCGACAAAGTTTCCAGGCGCCATCACTACCATTTGATAACCGAAGTTCCAGCGTCATCACCATCGTTTGGTAGCCGAAGTTATGAAACCAATTTACACCATTATGCGGGCTGAAGACAGTTTCCACCATTCCGCTGACCGAAGCCAGTTTCCTCCCATTCCAAGCCGACCAACGCCTGCGACTCCCATTCCAAGCCGACCAACGCCTTCGTCTCCCATTCCAAGCCGACAATCTACATCTCACCACTTCACGGTCTATCCAACAAAACCACAAGTAGAATCTATGCAAGGCCGCCAACACGAGAATCATGAACTCTCCTTACCTCTCGAAAAAGGTTAGTCGGGTCTTCTTGACCATATTTTTACGACTTTTCATTTCGATTTTGTCCTCGCCTGTCACCATCTTATGCTTACCTCGCAACAATGCTCCTGTTCCGAGCTAAGCAGGGGAGTTAATGTTGATGGTGGTTTTTAGCTTAGGGTTAAAATCGTAAAATCTTACATCTGACATGACGTCACTAGGACCACTAGCGCATTTATTGAATCATTCAACATGCCTACACATATATATGTGTCATGTTCCACGGTAGAACCCTTAGTATTGACCGACATCACCTTCGTACACCAAACCCTAAATTCTTACACCACCGTGCCAATGGCAAACCATGCCAACCACGTCTCCGCGCCAAGGTATGCCAACCATGCCAGCCACGTCTCCGCGCCAAGGCATGCCAACAATGCCAGCCGCATGTGCCAATGGCATGCCGTGCTAGCCACATCTCCGCGCCAAGACATGCCATCATTCCTCCAGATACTGCTTCTGACTTCGGCGTCACCGTTACCATTATCATTACCATTACCACCCCTCTGGTTGGTCATCTGTATTTCCCTCACAGGCCTTTTGTGTCACCAGCATTTTACAACTAGAGGAACGATAACACAAGGAACAATAACGCAAAGGGAAACACAGATTGCAAGAACAATCCCAAATATAATAGCAGTTTTGCCTGACAATTTAAATGTTCCTTCAGCAGAGTCGGGCACTTGCGATAAAGGATAAACATTGTATTTGTCTTTATATATAATAAAAAGATCAGATGTATGACTTTTCACATTTTTTTCAAAAGCTTTACGTGTTTAATTTAGTTTGTGTTTGCAAAACATGAGACACATGTTTACGTTCACATTCATTTCATTTTCCTTTTTCATTTTTTTTCCTATTGAGTGGTTTGCGCAGCTTTAAAACTTGTCTTAGGGTAAAAGTTTTCACTTTTTTTCCTATTTTGTTTGCCGATTTTCCGTATCATTGTTGAATTTTGTGTGAATTGTGTTACATAGAAAACTTCATGTATTTAACTAATACATGTGAAACTAAACAAAATTTATGTTTTTCTACGTATTGCCTAGGTACAGTGTGTTGCATAGCAAACTTCGTGTATTTACCATACATATCATACATGTGAAACTAATTTTATTTTAACTAATATTTGTATTTTCTAGGTACATTGTGATGTTTGTTGTGCGTAAATTTGTTTTCTCCTAAATACATATATAACTATTGATCGTTTTAAGGAAGACCTTCATATAAGAATAACTTCCATATAAGAATAATTTCTCCTGGTCCCTAGATTATTCTTATATAGAGGTTCTATTGTATTGTATAATCCAAGTTCCAACCCTAGAAAACCAAGGCGAAGAAGAAGAAGGCTTTTAGGGATAATTATCCAAGGCTCTATAAGATCAATACTCAAAAGACAGCAAGGGTAAATACTCAAAAGACAGCAAGAGTAAATACAATTCTTCAATCAAGATGGAATTTTCAATTCAGCAGGGACTTGGATTCGGCAGAAAGAATAGACCTCTTGGAGATTAGGCATGATATAAGACCGCGGCTCTGACTCAGGGAGAAGAAGATTGTTTGGAAGGTGATGTTTCGACAAAATCGATTTATATGAAGCTAACGGAGACGGAACCGGACTGGGATAGACATAGAGTTTTGGCAAGCAAACATGTACCTCCTAAAGTTCTATTTTAAATATGGGCTTCTCTTCATGATTCAATTCCAACTAGACAAATGCTTCAGAATAGGGGGGTTGCCATACAGTCCAATTTGTGTCTCCTCTGCAATGCTGCAGTAGAAACGCTAGAACATTCAGTCATACAATGCAGTGTGGTTTTGCAGTTATGGAGGTATTTTATAGCAGTGATGGGGGTTCATTGGGTGATGCCTTGGCAGTTTAAGGATTTCATGCTTAGTTGGAGGTTAGAAAGGAGTTCAGCGAAAGTCAAGATGGTGTGGCACTTGCTGCCATTTGCTATTTATTGGGAGGTGTGGAATGAGCGTAATAGGATATTTTATGGAGGAAGAGCCAAGTCAGTGTATGAACTGGAGATTGTTGTTAAGCAATGGATTTACCTATGGAGGTCTGCTACTGAAACGTTTAAGCATTATCCTGCGAATCAGATTATAAATCAGTGGCAGGATATATTGAACTCATAGTTACAATATTTCTCTTTTTCTTTTGATGGTCTGATGACCTTGTAAATACCCTGTACATATTTTTTTTTTTTCAAAATATCCTTTCTTTCTTAAAAAAAAATCCTAGCAAACCCTGCTAAATTTGGAAACCCTATATTAACCACTATAAATGCAAATATATCTTCGGAAAGTGTAGATACACCGCGATTTTTTCACGGTGATATCACCGCGTGACACAAAAAGAATGGGGGACCCACATAAAATTAAAAGCCCACCCCTATTGTCTCCTGTGGGTCTCACGGATTTCTCTCTTGCGGTGATTTCACGGTGATGAAATCAGGGTGTGTCTAGCACTGCTGATATATCTCAGCCACATTATGACAAAATTCATAGTGAATCAAAAACCAATAAATGCAAATTTGAACATTTATCTCATTTTTTTAATTTTTTTTTTCCTTTTCAGGGGCTTGCGCAGCTGTAAAACTTATCATAGGGTAAAAGTTTGCAGTCAAGAAATGCTAGATATGACTGTCTCGATGGACAAAAACTTCCAAGATTCATAAGCAGTTTTTCAGCAAAGGAGATTTTTTTTTATTTTTATCTCTTTCTTTTTTTGGTCGTGTTGTGTGGGTTTACTACTTATTGAATCCAATCACTAGTTAGTTTTTTATTGTTAAGTTAACGGTTGCTTATGGACAATAGATTAAAATAAAAAAGAAAAGGACACATATTCTTCTGGAAGAAACAAAACAGATAACTAAAGTTGGAAATATGTACTCCAACTTCAACAGAAAAATGTACTTCATTGTCTGGCAAAGACCAAACTCCAAATGACCATAGAACTTACTTAGCCTGTTGGTTTAGTTGTATTTTATCATTAGCTTAAACCCCTGCTAATTAAAATGTTGTTAAGTTTCTTGTAAGAGTGAGTGTAAACTATTTTTTTCTAGTTATTTGTCTCTTTATCATGACAGTGCCACGGTCATTGCTAGACTGCTACAAATTCTATGAGCACCATGAGTATAGTTGTGGCTCTCTACAATAGAAGAAATTTCCAAAAAAGAAATGGAAAAAGTGAAAGAGCAAGACTGTAAGTTAAGACATTGCCAGTGCTCGTCTGAATATGTTTAGTTCATTAAATCATTGAATCTACATATTCTTGGATGTTGAGGAATGTATGTTTAGGTAGTAGTAACTACTGAAACTACAGCATGAGTGCCAGAACTGACGGAGAAGAGGCACCTACAGAAACACTGAAATGCAGGAGTAATATTCTGGAATATTCAGCGGAAAGAAGGAAATCTCTGCGAGCTCGATATGTATATGGATTCATTTTCCTCCTGATGAACCTCACGACTTCGTTTATTCGTGATTACGGGCACAATGTTTTTCATAATGAGCTTTGTAAGTCGAGCTCTTTTCTTTTTTCTATTTTTGGTTTACCTAACTTTGAACCTGTTTTCTTTACCTTGTTCATGTTCTTGAGGATTTCCTTTTGCATTTGTGCGATTTTGTGGTACCGGGGGAGGCGACTGTTTTCATAAGATGGGAGTACTGCGTCTGAGTTTGGGGTGTTTTGTATCCTCTACTAAATTTTTCCCGCCTTTTTCTGTTCCTGTCATTATCTCTCTTTCGATCTCTATTGAATTTACCCTTGATGAAACATTCAGATATTTTTTTTGTTCATGTTCCTCACCACATGCCAAACCAGCAAATTGCAAGAAGCGCGCAATACATGGCATTCCAACTGGTGGCTTTTCAAGTTCCTCTTGCTGATTATAACATTAGTGCTTCCGTTTTTTTGCCCTCCGTCCTTAATTCATATATACGGTAAGTCACTTGCAATCCTTCAAACTAGTCTGGAAGATTAGCCTACTAGTTTGCATTCCACATGCTGAGCTCCAACAAGCTTAAGAATGCGATTCCACATGCTGGGCTGCTGCTCCTACTAGTTCGCATTCTTTAACAAAATCTTAACAACGTACTGCTATATGTTTTCAGGTGAACTTGCTCGCATTGGTGCAGGGTAATATGCATATTCAGTTATTTGATTCTGCTAGTTTCTTGAGTTCATTTTCTATCAGCTTTTACGGCCTAACTATTAAATGTGAAACAGAGTTTTCCTCCTGCTCCAACTGGTAAGTGTCATCCAGTTTATGACAATGGTGAATAACTATTGGATGTCAGATGCAACATTAAATGGAAGGGAAGAACGATCTCTCTTCGCAGTTAGCACACTTTCAAGATGTTTTTCTAAACCCATTTATATTTTGTCTGACAGCTGCTGCCTTGGGTTATTCATGTCCATTGTGTTCTACATTGGTTCGGTATGTGGAATCGCATTGATGTATTTACTGTACGTACCAACACTCTCCTGCACCATCAACATATTTTTCATATCATGGACAGTTATCTTAGTTATTGCTATGACGGTCTTAACCATACACTCAAAGGCATATCTATCAATCACTAAGCATTTTTTTTCGATAAGCAGGCATTTGGCCGTGACGGTTTCGTTCCTTTATCTGTCCAGGTCAGGTGTCTTCTGTCTTCAGGGATTATGGCTCGTACATCGTTTATCTTTGTTGGTCTGCTATTAGAAGGTAATACAAATTTTTGCAGTAGGTGAATTCAACCCAATTTTTAATCACATCAAGATGGTAATTCTTTTGCTTATGCATGACTTCCAGCCAGCCTAAGAATAATAAATGCAGTCCGAAACACGACGGATCTGGAGACGGCGATGTGACCACTGTTCTTGTAAGAGCTATAAATTTTTCTTACTCCAAAGACTCCTACATACGCGATAAATAAATGCACTTTGAATTGTTGATTCAAAGCCAGCAATGTCTTACTGATAGCAAAAAAAAATATATTGTTGACAGTGGGATTTAAACCCAATTTTTGCAGTCTTACTGATTCAAAGCCAGCAATGTCTTACTGATACAAATTTTTGCAGTAGGTGAATTCAACCCAATTTTTAATCACATCAAGATGGTAATTCTTTTGCTTATGCATGACTTCCAGCCAGCCTAAGAATAATAAATGCAGTCCGAAACACGACGGATCTGGAGACGGCGATGTGACCACTGTTCTTGTAAGAGCTATAAATTTTTCTTACTCCAAAGACTCCTACATACGCGATAAATAAATGCACTTTGAATTGTTGATTCAAAGCCAGCAATGTCTTACTGATAGCAAAAAAAAATATATTGTTGACAGTGGGATTTAAACCCACGCCCTTTCGGACCAGCGCCTTAAGCTGGCGCATTAGACCAACTCGGCCATATCAACATATGTGCAATATACTAATTACATTTTATTTCTGTTTTGTATGTCACGTCTCAACAATGTTGCTGCTAGGGATTTCGTATTGCGATTTGTGCTGTAGTAATGGCTATGTTTTCCACGGGAATTGATTCACAATCGTTTCAGGTGTCACCTCTTGATTTGAAAAACTAGTTTATTTTCAAGACACATCGAAAGAAAAATTTGGTGAATGCCAAATCTTTTTGCATTTGGTACATTACAAGTATAAGTTTTCTCCTTTTCCAGTTTCAAAAGGACGAGGTTCAACATGAAGAAGATATACCTTACAAGTATGGATTTTTTTCACTTGGTATTTTCTTTGGGGTCCATGTACTTTGCAATGTTATTCATCAGTTGGCAACTGGTAGATCACCCTGCTGCCAAAAGGTAATATGACTTGCTTGGACTTATTAAATTCTCAGCCTTTGAGTGGTTTTATCTCGAATTCCCTTGAATATAATATCAGTATTACTGGGCTGATACCATTTAGACGATCCAATGGTCATGATCGTTTAAGATTTTGGGATGGTATCACTCCTTAGTAATTTGGTATCAGTTTTTATAAATCGTGTCGAATTCCCTTGAATATAATATCTGCTTTTGAAACAACCAGGTGGAGTATCGATGTCGGATCAACTAGTACATGGGTAAAAATCATAAACGTGTCGTTTGCAGCACTAATTTATGGTGGGTTCGACTTATATAAAAATGATTTTGATTCTACAGAAATTTAATATGTTTTATTTTTTAATTTCGGATACTGCTTTTTAAATAAATTTATTATCGTGACTACATGCAGTGTGGAAGGTGATATTGCCGGTTATAATGCCAAACAAAGTCATGGGTAATCAAGACAAGGTGGTGAATATCTCTACTGATATACTTCTTTAGCTTACCAACTGCAGCAACATAAGTTTTTTATTGGCTGGTTCCTCTAGCTTCCTACGGGATTCGCTTAAAAATGTAACTCTTCATTTTGACATCATTTTTTTTTTTAAGTTTTTTTTGTTTTTTTTTTTTGGTAGAACTCACTAGGAGGCTTTATAACTCAAACCAAATAAACAAAAGTATGTGAAAACAAAAAATCTTTACCATATAGTCTCCACAAAAGCCGACACAAACACATTAATGGGACGCTGTTAGTTTAAGATGGGTCTATAAACTGAATTGTGAGGGTTGGTCTACTTCAAAATGCATCCAAAGATATGGTGTTCATTCCTCTCTCTCTCCAGAACACTAACATTTTCTTCTACTTCAAAATGTTAGGATTTCTTTCTTTTTATATCAAATCTAAGTTCGCAAACTCTGCTAAATTTGGAAACAGAGAATCTATTTACATATATGGTGCAGTCAAACCTCCAACCAAAACTAAGGATCTCATTGCTGAAACTACCAACCATACATATACTAGTGCGTTGTCTATGCAGCTCTTGACACCGGATTTATAGTAAGCTTCAAATTGGAATATGTAATACTCGTTCTAAGAAAGAGATACTAAAATGAGAAAGTGATAGTAAACTAAGGGAGTACGAGATAAGGTTGACTAGACATGGTTATTTTGACATGACACAGACCTCGTCACTGATGATAGTAAACTAAGGGAGTATGAGATAAGTGATAGTGTCTCCTAACTGAAAACATCGAGAAGAATGATCTAGGTCCTGAAATTTTACACGGATGATCCTCTCATACATAATGCAAACTATAGAGAATTACTAGAGATGAGTGTTTGAGCTACCTTATGCAACTCTGTAGATATGTATGACAAGACACTGGAAATGAAGATTCAATAGTAATCCAAAAAGAATCGTAATTCAAAAAGACTGGACACACCTAGGGTTCCTTTTTTTTGTTTAAGTTTGTTGTTTAAGGAGAGTGGTCAAAAAGCGCAAATTCATTGCTCTCAATATATGGGAATGCCAACAACATTTAGGATGTACTATCTACAGTCACTATATAAAGCAATTTATTTTTTTACCATATTTTCCTTGTCAATGGAATCAATTTCTCACATGCAACTCTGTGTCATTGTACACATGAAACGTGATAAGTCCTCGAGTCCTGCTGTGACGTGGCCATCCTCATGACAGCTAATGTAAGGGTTCAACTTTTAACCCTTACATATTGGATCCCAGATTTATACTTCATATATCTCGAGACAAGATTTCTAAAAAATAAATTTGACTCCCACGAGAGCAAAATTCTTATTTTCATTTTTTAGAGCATTGGTCGATTGAACCCACTAAGTGTTGGTATGTCAAGGTTGGTTGTCATATTTTAGTATCATAACTCAAGTAAAGTCGCATGATTGAAACTACTAGAATCAACTTTGTTTAGGTTAGACTAGAAAGTCTAGGAATGTTGAGATATACAAGTATTACTCCGAAGACCTGAAAAATGTGAAGATGTAACGTCTACAAGGAAGACATCATCCTTCCGCTTGAGGTTAATGACATTGATTTTACTTGTTTTCATTCCTATCGTTTCTTTCAAGTCGTTAAGATTGAAAACATAACATGCGAGGTTATATATACAATACTCTAGTATTATACTTGGTCATATTGGTATGATCAAAGTGTCAAGGAAGTATATACCATTTGTTGAACTCTTTGATATGGTATAATTACGAAGTATAACGTTTATATTTTGAACTCCGTAAATGCGACATCGACAGAATCTATGTAACTTGTTACTTGATTGTGTATTGGATATAGGTATGACTTCATCATAGGAAACTATGTTTTATTATATTAGTTTAATTGAAGTACATATACGAACTTGCTTTCTAAGCGCGCGTAAAGAAAACAATAAGTGTTTTGGTCCGATTTTTTGTGAAGATCTATTGGATGACCAATTCGAACCTAAGGAAGGAATCAGGTAGAACCGATCTTAACTTATGTTGTGAGTCAAGGTAGAACTGATCCTTACCTATTTTTGGGATATTTAGATGTGTCGGTAGTTTATTTATTCTCTCAATTTCGCTTTTTTGTTGGACAAACAATGCACATGCACTTATTTTCAATACTATTCCACAAGTGGAATGCGTAAACAAGGTTATGAGCATCGGGAACCTCTTTATTTCATTTAACAAAGCTTGTTCCTTGTCGGTAATAATCATCTTTGGAGTATATCCCTCTACGTAGAATAATTTCACTTGTTTTAGTGCCCATACATAGCTCTCTTCGAGCTCATTTTTCAAGAAGCAAAAACCAACACTAATAGGATAGTTGGTAGAAGTTTGCCCAACAATGCTCAACAACTATCTCAAACTTGTTGGTTTTGTATGTGCAATCCCTTATAAGAACTTGATGAGAGCATCGTTCTAACTTTACAAACTCGGGATGAGCCAATAAAAGATTTTTTATTTGTTTTTTCTCATCTTCATCGTGGAAAACCGAGTAATTATGTTTCTCCCCCAAATTCCTTAGTTGTTGTATTTCGTTCATTTGTTTTCATTTCTTATTCTTCAATTTTTTTCTTGCGTTGTAGATGTTAGGAAAAGTAGAAGCATTTTGTGGGTTTCTTTGCTTTAAGTGAGCGAGGATATCAATGGATTTCACACGATTTTAAGTCATTGAATCTACTATCATCTCTTCTTCTTCAGTAAGGCGTCCAGCATAAGGGTGTATTAGCAAACTCTCCGGTATAAGGTGGTTATGACTACCGCATATAACTTTCTCCCAAAACCAATTTTTTGCCGCGTTCCTTCTAAATTGAAGCTTGAAGGGGCATCGGGTCTTCTTAGTGAAAGTAGTATTCTTCTTCTTTGTCTTTGCTTCATACACGATACCCTTTTTGCGTGAATTTTATGATGTCCACTACACTCGCAAACCATTTGAAAGTTTTTGTCATTAGTGTAACCATTAGAAACTATGATACACATGATCAACTTTCCTAGTTCTCTATCCAATTCCTTTGCATCATATTTCTCCTTCCATGTCTATAAAATAGGTTCAAAAACAAAAGTTGAATCACTCATTTTGGTTGAGTGAATCAAAACCTAGGGTTTCACAAATATCACAATTTTTTTTCTTTTTTTTCTCCTCTACACTTTTTTTTGTAACTCTAAAATCTGATTTTGTTTTGTTTTAGAGTAAATATAAGTGAAATTTGATTATCAACACTAAACTATGTAAGGATTAATTAGTCATTACCAATTTTTTGATAATGGGCACTTGAAATTATCATGTAATGACCCTTTTCTTCCTATTATATCACCCCCTCTAATAATTTTATCATCCCCTATAACAGGTTACTAAGCAAAATAGGGTCATTAGCATGTGTGAGAATCATGTATATATGGTCTCTCTAGTTCTTCAAAAATCCCAGCAGAATCAAAATCAATACTCATCACGCTGTAGTTGACTGATATGGTTGAATCTGAGATTTATTGTAGCCTTGGTATGAAAAAATTTGGTGTTGAGATCACCGTTGTTCAGCCATTCTATCCTTGAGCATTGTTTCCAACATGTAACAAGACAATGTTGTAGCATTAGGTGCGAGTTGCTAGTTTCCTTTTCATGCTGCAACCAAAACAAAAGTTCATTCCCAAATGTGGTTGCACATTTAAATTGAGCTAGTTGTATTTGGAAATCGGCCTCTTTTATAAGTTGCGGAAGTTGGCCAAATGTAGTTTTGTGCCAATCTTGAAGAGCCTTGGCAGTTTGTTTCAATTTCATTTGGAGGTTCCTCGAGATATCATCAATACCATTTTGGTGCCATGCATTTGTAACCACATTTCCCATTTCTGGGTGAAGAAACCACAGATGTTCCATGCAGAAGTTTCTGGAATGTCTTCTTGATATTTCCTTTTCATGTGGCAGTAGAGGCGCATGGTCAGAGCCTATCCTAAGTAGATGTATCAGGAGAGCTTGGGGGTGTTTGTGTAGCCAATATTGATTTGCAAGGCCTCTGTCTAGTCTCTCCATGATGAAATTTGTATCCACTTGTCTATTTATCCATATATATTGGTCGCGTTCAAAACCCAAATCGATTAAAGCATTTGAGTTAATGAAATTATTGAAGTGTTATACCTGGTTATTGGTTACATGATTTCCCTCTTTTTTTCTTGTTGTTCTGTCACTTCATTGAAATCTCCTAGTAATAACCAAGGTATAGTTGGAATCTGGACAATGTTGTTTAAGCTTTGCCAAAATTCTTTCCTTGTTGAAAGTTGTGGTGGGGCGTACATTCCAGTGAAGTACCATGGTTGGATGTCTTGGTTTTGATTGGAACTAATGTACACATGGACACAGATTTTGATTTGCTACTAAAACAAAGACATTGAGGTGGGATGTCCACATAATGCAGAGGCCACCTCTATGTCCGATACAGGGAATAGAAAAAGAACTTTGAAAACCTAAACTAGTTTGTAAAAAGGACATATGAGAAACAGAAGCCAAGGTTTCAGATAAAAACAGTAAATCTAGTTGAAACTTGCGTGTGTATTCACGCATTATAGAAACTGTCAAGGGTGTGTGCACACCCTGACACTTCCAGGCTAGAAAATTCATTTTGGAGGCGAGTGTTGGCTCGTGCCAACCACTCGCGAAGCATGTGAGGTATTTGATGTAGCAATCTCTTCCGTGAATGAAAGCTTCCATGCAGGTATTGTTGGTTTTTTGGAGCCACTTTTTTTTTTGGTAAGGAGTCGGTTCTTTGTATCTCTTGTTTTCCTAGTATATGCACCGGTGTTATAGGTTGTTGAGGTTTTCCATTTCCTCTCGTGCTTCTTGGTTTCCGTGCTCGAGATATGGGAATCTCAAACGCTCTTCTCATTGTTCCTTGTTCCAGCTGAGCTATGGAGACATATTTGCGAAGTTTTGCTGGTGGTGGTTGTGCAGCATATTCAGGTGTGTTTGGAAACTGTAAATGTGCAGGTATATTGGTAGGTGGTTTGACAGTCTTTCGCTTGTATGTTCTGAGAGGCTTCATGATTTGGCGTCTGTCTTCCGGTCTAGCATTTTTGGTTAAAATGGCCTCCGATTTACTGTTAATGTTATGCACGAGCAGATTAACCTTTGCATCCCTGCATTGCAATGTATTCAAAAAAGTTTTAGTATAATCTGGTGTAAAGAAATCCAACATTCTATTAATACCCGGTGCAGCTCTCGGTCCAGTGGAATGGCCCGAACCCGAACCGTTTTGTTTGGCGGTGTGATAGCCGGATATTGCCCCGACCCGAAATGTCCACCATGTCCGTTTTTCTGCTCCGAACCGGCTAGATAACCCGAGGAACTTGAGTGGGAAGTTTCAGAGTCCTGTTGGTGGGCTTTTAACTTACCTTTATCAGTAGGCCCAAAATGAGTAACCCTAACTGTGTTTTCTGGCTTGAATAGAAACTGCTAGGGTTAGTTTTTCCATCTGACGATGTGGCAAATGGTGGGTCCATTCACTCAATATCATCTCCTTTAGTTTTGCTGGTTCCAGGTATTTGGACAGGTGTATTTGCATGGGCACTATTTTCCAGGTTTTGCTTTTGCGGCTCTGCAGGTTGATTGTGGCAATATCTTTTGCGGTTTTTGTCAGAGGCGTGACTGAGCTCCACATTAATCCACGCCTAGTCATCTCTTCTGAAAGCCGAGTTGGAAACGTGTTGGCCCTGCTTATATCTGAAACCGTAGTTTATTCTTGCTCTTGTTGTTGAAGTGCCTTTCCTTTATCTCTGATTGTTATCGACGGATTTTGTTGCCGATTCAGGTTATGTTGTTTCCGTTGTTGTTGGACTGGTGATTCTGAATTTTCCTGGTTGCTCCTTGTGGCAGGTCTTGATGTCTCTCCTAAGTTGATGTTTGTCAATTGATGTTCTTGCATGAGAGTGGTAGTAGAAACCCTTGTATAGGGGGCTTTCATTTTTACATTCAGCTTTCCATAAGGATAGTCATGGTTTTTGTTGTTTTAAACTGCTTGGTGTATCCCCATAAAATTTGGGCAATCTTTAAAAACATGTCCCGAAAAACCACAAATAAAGCATAATAAAGGAATATTTTCATGTGCCTTTGTCAACACTCAGCATAACTCCCGGTACGAAAGGTTTTCGTAGATCGAACATGGATAAAACCCTTGGTGGTGAGATATTTAAGTCGTAGGGTAGGTGTACATTCATAGAGGGTGGTTGTGCACAAAATCGAACTCGTAGGTTAACCACTTGGGTAAAATCAGAGCGGTCCATTACCAAGTGAAAAGTAAAAGATGCACGTATAACTCCACGTCAAGGGTAATTTCTCAGCCGTTAGATTCAGGTCTCACACTCTCACCTATATAAATTCTTAAACCCACCGGCACTTAATTTCATTGCTAACGAAGTACTGAGGGATAATAACAATGTAGTTGATTATTCTTCACATTAATCCAACCGTTCTTCTACATCAAAAAATAAATACAAAAAAAAAGTGGTTGTTCGTGATTCGGACCCAAAAAAGCGGAAATATATTTCGTGCGGTGACTTTGAAAAAAGAAGGCCCCTCATATTTATTCCGCTTTCACTATCTAGGCCTTCATACAGAGTTTGGGCCGTGTGGGATTTTTCAAAATATGGGAATTCGTGTAACAGTTCATTAAACCTTTCAATGTAATCATGAAGTTTTGACTTATTTGCTGCTTAAAGAATTGTATAGACTGCCTAATAGTAGCAGTTTTATGTTGTGGGTACAACTTTTTAACAAAAACTTCCACAAAGCCATCCCAGGTGGTGATTGTTTTAGAAGGGATTAAATGATACTACTCATTGGCTCTCTCTTCAAGGGAAAAAGGAAACAAACGCAACCTAAGCACATCTTTTGAGACGTTCGGATAACTCATTGTGTCACAAATCATTTCGAAGTCCTAAGGGTAGATAGGTTTTCATTTTCTATCCCTGTAAATTTACGAAGCATGCCAATTGTCCCAGATTTAATGTCAAATTTGACAATAATGGATGGTAAAACTACCCATGTGTCACGTACCACTCTAGAGGGGTTCATCCTATCTCTAAGGGTTTTTTTCGGGACCTCATCATCATTAACCATGTCGAAAAAGACAGAAATACCACCTAGATCCGTATAATGGGTCAGACTTAAATCAAATAGGTCGTTTTCTTCAAGTCTATCTCCTATATGTTTCAAACGACGCATACACATGCAAGAATACTAATGTTCAGCAAGAAAATCGTGCACATGCAAATACAGGGTTACTAAATTAGGTAAGTTTGGGCTACCTCAGCAAAATATACCTAAAGGTACGAGGCTAAGGCTTGTGGAATTTAGGATGGTAACTCCCATAAGGCTCAAGATACAGATTCAACGTACTTTTCCACGGGTTTCCTAAATTCAGTAATCATGATGATGCAATTGGTGTGTGCAACGTGTTCTTTTTTTTTTAAAAATAAAAGAATATAAAAGAAAAACTATATACAAAAGGAATTAAAATCAAAAAGAATAAATAAAATTTGGGTTTTATTATTTACCTCTTTTGGGCAGACAAACCAGCTTGCACTTGCTTCGGAACATAATAAATATGATCTTGCTGTGCAACTCTCAAACACTTGCAGGTTGCCTTCGCCTGATTTTTCAGCAAGCTGATGCTGGTTTGTCTAAGACTAGACGTACCCGTAATCGATTTGCTTGTTATCAATGTGGTGCTTGCAAAACTTGTTTGAGTGTCGCCATCCCTCTCGATGACGAGAGATTAGAGATTTTGTTTCCCCTTCTCAAGGAGATAATACATATGCGCATGAAGATAATGTCCAAATCTCATTATTTCTTCCTTAATTATGCTAGCAGAGGTGTAAATAAAGCTGCATATCATCTGGCAAAACAGCTTTCGAAGGAAATGAAGACTGCAACGGAACCTGAGACTAAGAAGAACATAAAACCGATTGATGTTGGGGAGGATCTTAAAATGATTCTTTTTGAAGATGCTTGTGTTGGTGCACGGAGGTACTCTCAACACCTGTGAAGAAAATGGTGAAGTAGACTGTCCTGCCTCTGCAAGGGTTTCATGTGGGTTCATCATCATTGTTGCATGAGTTTTAATTTTACATTTTGTGCTCGTCTTATATATACAAGTAGAGTGCACATGCGTTGCACGAAAAATCCAAAATACCTATTATAAATGAAAACACATTCCGTGTAGATAATTTCTTGAAAAATCAAAAATCTTTTTATAAATTACCAGAGTTTTTGTATACATACACTTTGCAGCAAGTGTTCCAAATCAAGTTTCTCAAGCGCAAATCCACAAAATGTGAAGTGTAGTAAAAGCAACAAAACAGTGGTGCTTAGGGAATAGAAGTTTCAAAACTATCCGTCCCCGGCGCCCATGTAATTTCCAGTTTTAGTGTCCACCAATATATCGCCGCAACTGTGAACACACAAAGGACACTCACAGTAGCTCGCAGCAGCCCCAGTATCAACGGTGTCTGCCTTTGATCCACCTTGCAGTGTCACCTTAAAGGCCGAGATCTGTTTGAATCATCTTCATCTGAACGGTTCCTGTCGCACTACATTGAAGTTAGAAAGTTTCAACAATCATGTATTAGCCGACGTTACAACTTCAAATTTCTAAAAAGGAAGTCAGAGGATGTAATGATAGATAATTAGTCTGATTCCAAGTTCCAAATGGTAATGTAATAAACAAAAAGTTAACTTAGTCATAGAATGATACATTACCAAATAGTCAAGTTGACATCAAAAAAAATCAAACCATCATTGTTTACCATCCTAAAGAGAACGGTGCATGAGCAAGCTATGTATAGAGTCAGGAAAATATAAGAGACGTAAAAATAATGTGACTGATATAACTCACCCAGACTAACTGCAGCCCAAGACGATCATCATGCTACAGAACTCTTGTAGAACTTTCTTTATGACCCATGAATGAATGGGATGAAAAAGGGATGAATCCTCTTAATTTAGCATCACACGCCCTTTAATCAGCAATTTTAAACCATGTTGCCATGAAGTTAAGTGCATCTCTACTACATACCTAAATCAAAATAGAATGAATGAGTTTAGTAACCAACATGCATGGAGAGAGAAAATGCAGAACAATTTCGAGCAAACTTCTTCCAAGAAAAGAAAATGCACCCTATTGTCTGGACTCTGGGTTGTTATTGAGATCACACCTTAGCTGATATCAGTCAACCTCGATTATAGCAAAATCCATACTTGAAACTAATGAACTGAACTTCAGAGACTTGTAAATTTTCCTCTTTGAACTGTAATGTGAATTAACAACATGAGTTCAGATTCCTAACATCAACAATACACACATTTTTTCTCCTAGAATTTTCTTCAAACAACTCCTATCATACTTAACCAAGCAGGAATTTGTTGTTAAAAGCACCAAATTCCAAAGTAATCACCGCATCTCAAACATTTCCCCTAACAATGAACCTATGAGTACCCTAAAATACCCTGCTTTTCGTTTCCCCAAACAACTAAAACAATTAAAATAATTTGGCGAATTAAATTGAACTCAGTAAGAAACTTTCCGATACACAGACAAATGTACCTAAATCGATAGTAAGATTGAATAACAAACCCTTCAAAAATCATTCATAAACATATGTGAAACAAAATCCCCAAAATTTACAGAAACCCTCTAATTTCAGATTACAAAATATCTAACAATTTAAGAGATGTTGCATAGGAAGTGAAAACAACCAACTCAATTCTTCATATCCGTCATTGATTGCTTTCAGGGTTCTAGACCAAAACACTAAGATTACGTGACTGAAATAGGTATAGAACCCGGATAATAAGAAGAATTAAGAGAATGAGAGGATTAAGAAGAAGAAAAGAAGTCTAGAAGAGATTGAAGAAGAGTTTCTCGTATTAATTCTTAAGTATTTTACAAGGCTCAGGTGTAGTATTTATAACTACAAATACTTGTGAAACAAGTAATGCTAACTATAGAGTTCAAACTAAACAAGGAAACTAAATAAGCTAAATATAATGAAATTAAATAAGTAAACTAATATGAATAGGTGTTGGTACCACAACATCCCACCCCTCTCGAAAAATGGCTTGTCCTCAAGCCTGAAATTCTGGAAATGCATCACGACGCAACGAATGTGCGCGGCTTGTATTCTCCGTATAATTCTCTTAAATTACTGGTACGGCTTACCACGATTAAACACAAAAATCATAGCCTTGGAGATTATAAAACGAAGTAGACACAAAATGTTGTTCCACGCATCATAAGATGTGCATTTAAATTTTCCGCCATCAAACACCAAAGTCACCTTATTAGTGGTTGTAATGGAGTTGACCATGCAAGTAGCCGTCAGTAAATTCTTCATTTTTCCTTCAACTTGGTTGACCTGAAGTGAAACTTCAATTGCAGCATTTAGATCTTGAAAGCCTACGCCAAAATGCATGTGATTAGCCAAAATTTTCATCATTGCATAAACAGTTTCTATTGTATTGAAGTTATCCCTTGGAAGTTGAGAAATTCGTCCTCCTGTGACACTAACATTAAGAGAATCTTGTGCCAATGAAAGTCTTAGTGTTGCAATCAGATCCTGTAGTCCCAGCTGTTGTAGAATGTACCTTACTGATGGTAACAAATAATATGCAATAAGACCGATCTCCTCTATCGACGTACATCTCGTTTGTATTGCACCCTTGAATGAGCTGCGGTACTTCATAAATGTGGTACTGCATTGTTTGTTGATCCTTGAAACTACTTTACCTCTTTCGTAGCAATTATCCAAAAATTCCAAATTGGATGTTTGAATGCTTCTCCAAAACAGAAAAACACCATCTACTATATTGTTGATCCAAAACATTCCTTTGTCAAGAAGACTATCCAGCTTATCATCGTACGCTGTTCGTATTGACTTGCCACGATCGAAGACAATAACCAAAACCTCAACTCGTTGGAAATCCTCACAACTTTGGTTAGAACTAGCTGCATCTATACACTGTTCAACACTCTTGTGGACGGTATCCTTTAAAACACATAACTGGCTTAGCTTGTGAATTAACCCAGTAGTTACAGACTTTTCCTTCCCACTATTTACCTTTCGAATAAAATCCTCCAATGAACTTCTAAACACTTTTAGCCATAAAAATGAGTTGTGCTGATTATTGAACCTCAGGGTTCCCTTGCCTTGCTCGTAGTATTTGCCAAAATCATCCGGAAAAGAAAACTTCTGATAAGCTTCAAGACTGCCTAGTATTGAATTCCCAGCCTCAACATATGAAATTAATTTCTTTGTCTGTACGGTTAGTTCCACAAGTGATGCTCTTTGCTTATGAACTGAGACCAATCTCTCAGATTTTGAACTCTTACTGAATATTATTTTCTTCGGAAATTTTATACAAGGTGATAAAAGAGATCCACTCATAAGCAATCTAATACTAAAATGTTTAGCCACTGCCTTTGCCAAGGTCTTTTCATAAATGTGGTATCCTGGAGGACCAGACGACAACATTCTCGGAGTTACGGTACGAAGAACTGAAGTCAACTTTGGAAACTGGTCACATTTAACAAGGTCGACTATTACCATTCCTCTAATTGAGACTAGTATTTTGACATCATTCTGGATATGGGACTCTGAACAGGCAAGCATGATATAAAACTGAATGCCATCCGTAGAGAAGTTTTCTAACTTTGGAATGATCACGTCTACTGCCAAACACATACACGTCCTCGTTTCTTCGAGAGCCATAAATTGTAGTACGGTTAGAGAGAAACCACAGGTGTCGTGAACATCATATTTTGAAATAAAATGGCAGTAAGTAGTCCTCTTAACTAGAGTCTTAAACCCCCGTGAAATACGTACACCTGGCAAAATATTGTATAACCCACTTGGGTACATGCCGATAACTGTTACAGCAAGATAAAGTCTTCCCTTTTTATCGTGTAGAAGAGGCGAAGCATGAGATGAGATATCCAAAAACTTGAAAAATGTTTCAACATAATCCTCCGTGCTTCGACCAAATTGAATATTCAGGGCTGCACTTTCTTGATCAAAACCATGATACTGCATAACTAATGAATCTGTTTTTATATGAAGCAAATCCATACGACCGTTGGCATGTTCCGGATGTAGATATTGCGAAGTAAGATCATTACTGTTCTTCAACCATGGTGCATAATTGTGCACAAAATCAATTTCAAAAACAAGAATTCCAAACGAAGCTGGAAGTAACAATAGAATACCAGAGATTCCAAACAAGAGCTTATTTGTCGTTTCTTCTCCCAGTTTGGAGCAAAAATATGGATTTTCATATAGCAACCTGTTAGATTTGGTAATAAGTTGGAGTTTCACTTGTCTGGCCTTTTCACGTCTACTGATTTTCTTATTAATGCAATAAGCTAGAAGACTGCAATAATCGTGCAAATTCAAGGCAAGAACAAAAACTCTCCAACAATAACGATGTCTCTCAGAAAAGATATTGTCGTTGTCATGATGCCACTCCAAAGTAACCTGACCTTCCACAAAAATAATTCCAAAGATAATGTTAATCCTTTGGAAGCATTGTGTATTAACTCCATGATGAATTACATTCTTCCTACAACCCAGAAGAGCAAATTTCTTGCAGCTACAGCTTCCAAAATCCAATTTAGTAACGACATTGTAAGCAACACTTGATGTCGATAGTCCCGTTTCGAACAAAAATGAATAAATTCCATATGCAATGTCAGAAACAATATGCGCAACTGTCCATCTTATACTCGGATATTGCACCAAAGTGTTCTTTTCGCAAATATCCATCTCTGGACATGAGTTCATGTTGTATCTTAACTTCACTACAGAGTCTTTCGTCAATGATACTATCTTGGATTTTGAGAAAATACGACCACATATCGTTCCAAAATAATGTTCCAATGGTATATCATTTGGAGATCGACATACATGCAAATCGACTGACATTAAAGATTTCTCGTAGGATGAATCCACATATACGGACTGAACTACATCGTCCTTGTTAGGGTTTATATAAGAGGCGATATATGTTTCCTCATGATCAATAACTTGATTATTCTCAACAGCAGATAACGATAAATCAAAGTTCTGAACTACTAAATCATTAAGTTTACCAAAATTTGAAGACTTACCGTTAGGATCTAACGAATCATCCGTAAACCCTTCAACTTGATCTCCTTCGTCCGTCTGAGAAGTATTTATATCATCCGCACCGATTAATGTATCCGAAAACATGTCAGTTCTATCTTCAATTGGTGATGATGAGTCCTCTTGAGCTGACAACGATACATCATTATCGTTATGTGATTCCTCCTCTTCGTCGACCAGATTTTCTTGTTGTATAGAAACATGAGTCTCTTCATTTCTTTGAGAAGTCGTTTTGGTTGCTTCTTCTAGAACAGTAACTTCTCCTGAATCATGAAAAACATATGGAACCTCGTTGGCCTGTTGTTTTTCTTCTTCTTTTTGAGTTGACGATGAAACTTTCTGTTTAATGGAACAAAATTCTTCCCATGTAGAAACTGTAATCGCTCCATCACAAATAGGAGTTTCAAGAATTCCATCACTAATACTAGGGTTAGTAGTGACAGTATGAGCAAGATTGGTGGTATCTTGTTTGTGTTGTTGTAGCAATGTACTCATCTCTCGTCGATGTGCGGTTAAGATAGATTCCAAACTGGTATTATGCAAAGTTTGTGTTTTCTGAAGAAGTTCATCGATAACAAATTGGCGAGAGTGATCTACCTTCTGAGAATTCTCAATAACAGTCTCCATAAAATCATGAACAGAAGTATCTAGGATTTGTATGGTAGATAAAAGATGGTTAACTTCATCCGCGAGTGTCATGATGCGGAAGCGTGAGAAAGGAAAATTTTTTTTTTGGTGTTTTTGAGATAAAGACCTGACCAGCTCTGATACCATATGTTAGGGTTCTAGACCAAAACACTAAGATTACGTGACTGAAATAGGTATAGAACCCGGATAATAAGAAGAATTAAGAGAATGAGAGGATTAAGAAGAAGAAAAGAAGTCTAGAAGAGATTGAAGAAGAGTTTCTCGTATTAATTCTTAAGTATTTTACAAGGCTCAGGTGTAGTATTTATAACTACAAATACTTGTGAAACAAGTAATGCTAACTATAGAGTTCAAACTAAACAAGGAAACTAAATAAGCTAAATATAATGAAATTAAATAAGTAAACTAATATGAATAGGTGTTGGTACCACAACAATTGCCCACAAATTCCTTGAAACGGAGGTGAAGATTCTGTTGCAGCGACGGATCTTATAAATTTCAGTTGTTTAGAATAGAAAGAGGAGAAAAAAACGGAGAGGAATAATCGAGGAAGAGAAACAAAAGAAATAAAATGAGCGGCTCTGGTCAGATATGAAGACAATCCAACGGCTGATGCGCGTTGTTATAAAATACGTTTGGGGTACGAAAAGTACGGAGGTACACGAAAAGTACGGCGGTACACCAAAATGGTTAGTGTTTTCAGTTGGGCTTGTTGGCATTCAAAGGGGGGAGATGTCAGAACATCAGGAAAGATCTGCAAAACTTCATTGTCTGCATCTTTTCTTTGACTTTTTATCTTCTTCAGGGAAGTATCTTTGTATATTTATCTTTTGACTTTTATCTCCTTATGGGAAGGATCTTTATATATTTATGTTCAGATAGGCATGTTGCATTGTAGCCTTGTAGGGCTGGTACCTGGTCTTTTATGTTGGATATATGTTGATGAACTAAGTACAACAGTACATGTTTAGATCAAGATCTTCTTACATTCCTTTTTGTCTTTGAAGTTTGAATTACTGATAGCCTCTGCGCTCGATCGACCTCCATGCATAACTTGCAGTATCTGGTAATATAATGTCAATTTTGCGGTACTCACAAGATGACTTTTTAAGATCGATGAGGTAACCTCAAGAATGTGCTGACACGAAACATGCCTCGGGGCTGGATGAAAAACATGATTGTTGAAACCCTTCTAGGGTGGTAAATTTCTATGGTCTCTACATGCACATCTCACCTAATGATATATATCATCGATCATTTCTTCTATAATAAAGGAGAATGCTTTCGCCTGAAGATTCATTTTCAGAATATGGAAACAATAGAAGGCCACGTGAGATGCCAAGTCATACCCATATGTATAGTCAGATTAGAATGAATAGATACGTCTCTTGGTGAATGAAAAGAATCAAGCAAATAAATGAGAAGATTATCTTACCGCACACGTTTTTAGGGTTTACCGCCACGACTCTTTTTTTGTTTTCAGTACCGTCACGACTCTTCAGTGCTTTAAATACACACCACTTCTTCATCTTCTACATACACACTCTTCCGGATGCAGTAAAGTCAAGGGCAGGGATGGAGGGACCACTGGCACCCACCAAAATTTGAAATATAACGAAGACAGGCGAGTCCTGCTAATACGAGGGAAAGAACCGATTTGAGGAGAGAAGAATTAAGGGGAGGAAGTTAATATTTTCAGGGAGAGATTGGTTCAATTAAAAGTTCCTAAAATGTCTATAATATCCTTCTTCTTTTATTCCAAACGACATATGAGGAGAAACTATTAATCAGAAGGTCGTGAAATCAACATCGGAACCGCAAACACACACGAGTACTTTTTAGTTTGGTAGAAAATATATTTGTGATCAATTTAAAATCATGATATCTGAGCGAAGATTGATGGACATTCTCTCTCATGCGATTTTTTTGATTTACTATTGATCTTGATTTTGATTCATGTTATGATTTATGCTTTCAATTCTTTTAATCATTCTTATGTATTATTATGTTTAGCATCTCAAGAAGGTTGTGAAATTCTTCCTAGAATCTTTAAATTAAGCTTCATTTCTCTCTGAATTTTTTTTCTTCTTCATGGATTTCATCTGTCGTATGTACATAACTTTTCTCATGAGTTTGTAATTCCTTGCAGATTTCTGATTTATCATTCCGTGGGTATCCAGTGGTGGTATTCAACATGAAAGTCGCAATTGATATAAGAACAGTAGTACAGCCGACAGTGGTGCTAACCATCTTCATATTGATGATGGTCCATATTAGTAGCTTAGAAGATTTTCTTCATTTAAACAACAACTCTTCTATCCTAACCATTTATTTGTTTCATTCATAATCCATTATCATCAAAGGCATCAACTTGTGTCAATGGGATCAAATCAAATCCGTTAGGTTCTTCAACAAAGAACTCTGTTTTTGGAAAGTTCAAAAATTCAAAAATTTTGGCTCTCAATCACCAGTCAATCAATGACCGTAATGTTAGTTACGTTACAGACATCACATCCTATCACAATTATCTCATTATTCCTTGAATTATTTTTATTCTCATCCTCGATATACTAGAACTAATTATAGTTATAAAAATTATTTTGTTGGAGAATATCTTTTCAAAGATTATAGGTTCCCTTCTAGTAAAATATTTTCATTTATCACAAGAAATAAAAAAGATATTACACCTAGGATTATTATCAAAAATCTTGAGAAGTATATATACTTCTGTTTTGGGGTAAAAACTGTTTCTGCCGGTTTTGGTAAATTTGGGTGTGTTTGATGAGAAACGGATCTAAACCTTAAACAAATGCATTGCACGGGAGTACTTTAGATTCGAGAGATCAATCTATACAATCCTGGCCTAAATTAAGAAATGGTCGTTCCAGTCTTGCTTCGGTCACAAAGTGAAGGAGAAGGGTTGGTCTTAGGGAGGAAATCAAAGAAGGTGTTGAGACCAGAATGGTTAATTATGAAGGTGTGTCTATTTTATGACTTGTATTAGAATAGGAACTGGATTGCAGAATGTAAGCTATCAGTTCTTTGGTATTTTTCAGGATACCTGTGTTGTTGTTAACCAAAACTCTTGTTGTTTGGTTGAAATAGGTAAAACCTATTTATACAAGTTATATTGAACGCACCATGATCTCGTAGAAAGTGGGAATGATTGAGTGATGGAGAACTGGGGTAATATGTAAATGCCAGAAACCACGTTCCCACTTTGAAGGAAACGAGTTAGTTTACATCCACTACTTCTTGCCGCTACTAACTGCCCTGCTTTCTGACACTTTCTTATAATGGGCGTATTGCACGCCACACGTTGTAAACCGCCAGATCAATACCCCGATGAGCATCCCCCAGTTTGTGACATGTTTGATGTCTCGAATATTTACGTGAAAAATGTGTAGCATATTGTTGAATGAGTCATGTATGCAAGACCTAGCTATTTTGATTAATTGTATGCCAACTAAGAAGATAACCATGTGTCGCAAGTCAAAGTCAGGAGACTTGCCGCGGGAGAATAACGTGTGATGCTATTAGGCTTGTCTTGGCTGGTCGCCTAAAACTTGCCAGAGGTCTGTCAATTCTATGGAGAATTTGGACGACTGAGATTGTAGTCCATGAGAGATGGTGACCGTTGATTATGGCCACATTCCGTTGGCACCTTTCAATAGCATAGTGTATCCATTGGCACATGACGATGGCATGGTGGCATATTTAACGCATGCCAGTGGCATAGTGGTGCCTGGCGTAGCCGTAGCAGCTATTTTGGCATATTGGTGTTAGACCCAAATATGGCTCGGCAACATTGGCTCCAGTTGCCATATCAAACTTAATGTCGTAGGGAGCATTACTTGGCTTGGTTGGCGTGGAAACCTTAGCTAAATTAGGGTTTGGCATATCGAAACCCTAATTAGCGCGTGTGTCCTGTGGTCGCGGCACAGTGACGTTTTTTGTGCAAATAACGCCATAGCCACGCCAAAGGAATTATAGCATAGCCATAAAAAGGAGATAGCCACAAGAGCAAGGGCGGCTATGATTGACCATAACATGGCGCCATTTTAGGCTTCCCTGGGTCCGGCATGGCTCGTGGCATGTTGTGGGGCCCAAGTGGCGTAATTTAGGCCACGACTGGAAACTAGGGTTTCGACTAATGCCATTAAAGCAAAGTCATGTTTCTGATTAGAATCCCCAAATTGGAATTCGTTATGGCATTGGCCACGAACATGAGGTGGGTTAGCACGTATGCGCGCTATTTGTGGCACGTTGACACGTTCGACATGCTACTGTGGCAAAGTAGCACGTTTGGCATCCCGATTAGCGCATTGACGCGGGAATGGCATGTTTGGCATGCCATTAGCACGTTGGATCGGAACGGCATGTATGGCATGCACGTTTGATATGTTGGTGTGGTTTTGGAAAGCCAATTGGCATTGTGACCATCTGGCGCAATTAGCCTTTTTTAATACTATGGCACATTTAGAGTGACCTGATTGGTCAATAGAAAAAGGGGGCGACAAAACATGGGAGTGGCCACACTTCTAGTGTGAGTGTGGCGGATATAAAGCGACCTGATTGGTCGATGGGAAAGAGGAGGGCCGGCCAAGCAGCATGGGGTGTGGCCATTGACAAGTGGCATCGGCTGGCCTATGGCACGACCACACCTCCCTTCGCTGCTGCTTCTATTTTCCGCGGATCCTCTTTTATTCCATGTTTTATTATTTTGGGTAGGATTTTGCACCTACTAATCTATGGAGGATCAATTGCCTAGTTTGCCTAAGCTTAGTTTCGACCAGTAGGGTCTAATATACTGCGTAGGGCGCAAAAACCTAATTTTTCCAAAATAATCAAGTTGATAATTGAATCTTGTGAATTATCACAAAATTGATTTAATTTTGTGTGCTGACACAGAGTTCTTTAAATTTATTGCTAGAGAGCAGTATGCCTTCTGATTGAGTACTTTTATGCAAGGACCTGAACCTTGATACTTCGGTAAATTCATGTTATTATGCTACGAGTGAACACAAATTTTCATGTCATATCAATATTAAGGGTTCATCCGGGGAACACATCACAGAAAAGTATTCAGTGAGTCATGTATTAATGAATAATATAGGCAGGGTGCCGAAATTTACAGTATATCTGGGATTGTTGCTACATGCACCATTCTGGATAAATTTCGTGTGAATATATTGAATTGCTCAATAAATACGCCAGTGGAGAGGTTGAACACTCATCACTTTTACATGGCTCCGTTTCTTTGCAGAGTGACGATACATTAAATGCAAGGCTTTGCAAATTTAACCTTGAGCTAAAAACTACTATCAACATTAAGTCTCCTACTTAGCACGTAACAGTGGCATTTTTGCGGGGTAAGCATGAGATGGTGACAGATAAGCTATAAAAAGGACAAGCCAGAGTAAACAAAGATTACCAGGAAAGTGGCCTCCTCATATCTTCAGGATGTGTTTACGCCTCGACTTCAAGCTGGAGAAACGTATCCGTCCTTTGATTATCTGGACGTTTCCTCCCGGTTTTCCTTAGGGTTTCCATGAGAAACGTTACTCGGTCGAAGTTGGATCCTTTTCTATCGGATAAGTCCCGTTGTGGTTGTTCGGAACCTGTTTCTTCTTAGCGTTTCCACCATATATATGCGGGTGAAACTAGACTGTCTTTCTCAATTCAGAAAAAGACTCTTCTTGTTGAATTCATATCGCTTCATCATGTCGAACGGAAGTGAATCGTCTTCGAGCCAGCCAGACTCTTCAGCCAAATGCAGGCGGCTCATATCCGGAGTATGACTCCAATTACCTCCAGATTTTGAAGTGATAATTCTTATTTACTTCATAACACTGTTGTTGTTGTTTTTTTAGTGTGGGAAAACACCTGGATCTTGTGATACTTCCCCCATGCGGATCATCCGAGTCAAGAAAATTATACCCGTATGCTTTTATCACCATCAGTAGATAACAAAGGGAGATTTTCTTTTGTGCAGAGGTACCCAGCTGGAAGAATGCGCGACCGTGGTTGACGATGATGATCTGGCCACTCCTCTTCCTTCAAACTCAAGTATGCCAACTGCTGCAGACCTGGAAAATGATGATTTGGGTATTTCCTACTACGAATACCCCAATGCAGGATTGTCATTCGATATCTACATGAAATGTTTATCCCCTAGCTATCGAAGCGTAGGTGAATTCCTAGTGCGGAATGAGTTTGTGGATTTGTACACAAAAATATGAAGAAGATATGGCACATTGCGACTAGGAACGTGGTACAACATTGCTCCTCTTCCTTGATTACCACGGTGAACTGACATTCGCAACGTCTCGGAATCAACCATTGAAAAGTGGGAAAACATGGTATCTACCTGCGAATCCCTGGAGTTTAACTTAAGTTGGTTGTGGTACCGTCTTAACATTATCAAAGTTGATCTATCCGGCATCCTTGCAAACGTTGTTCCTGCTACAAAGGCCATTTTGGAAGAGGGGAAGGCTCTAACTGCTGAATCTCAAAAGGTGGAACAGGCAATCCAGGACTTGAAGAGTAGGACTGAAAGGTATTAAAACAGGCTGAAGCTGATGCTTTCAAGGAACTACAACTTATTGGATGGTCTTTTCTGATTTATTATTTTGAACATGCAGCCATGAGAACGTCTGATTTTTTCTTTTGGGTTTTGATTATTTTTTTTTTGAATTGTACTGGTTTTAGGAAAAAAGTAAATGGAATTTTCATTAATGTGTCTTGACTAAATGGAATTTTGATAACTCAGATATAAGGGAGGCCAAAAAATGCCTGGATGGCCATGTTATGAAACGGCGAGGGGTGGAGCAATGGTCAGGTGTAGTATGCCTTGAGCCATTTTCCATTGCTGACCGCTTCCAACTTGCCTCCATATTCTTTGACAATCTTGTAGTACCCACTTTTGTATGCTTTGGTGACCATATAAGGTCCTTCCCATTTTGGAGAGAATTTTGGTGCGGACATGTCTTGCGGAATGTGCTTAGCAGTCTTCAACACCAGATCTCCTACATGAAAAATTAGAGGTTTTACGACTTTATCATATGCTCTAGAGATGCTATTTCTGTATGCCTAAGCATGTTCTTCCGCCTTAGTTCTCTTGGAGTCTAGAGTATCTAGCTCCGCTAATCTGGCACTCGATGCTTCAACCTCATTCCATTGAACTCCACTTGCTGTCACAATCTTAGCCGACAGAATTTTAATTTCTGCTGAGAGAATTGCATCTGCGCCATAGAAGAGAGAATAAGGAGAAACTACAGTAGAGATTCTAGGCGATGCTCAATACGCCCATAGTGCCATGGGCAGTTGCTCGTGCATGTCCGAGGATTATCATGTTCTGTTCGGCTGAGAATCCGAATTAAAGTCTTGTTGGTGCTCTGGGCTCGCCCATTCCCTTAGGGATAGTTAGAAGTAGAGAAGACTTGATTAATTCCGTATTCTTCGAGCAACTCTTGTACTTGCTTGTTGGTCAAGGGAGTGCCGTTATCGGTAATGATGTGCTTAGGCACGCCAAACCGAAAAATAATGTATTCCTTAATAAATGCTGCAACTGTCGCTCCAGTAGTCCCTGGTAGAGGAATGGATTCAACCCATTTAGTAAAGTACTATGTGGCGGTTATGATATACTCATACTTCTTTGACGATGGTGGTTAATCTTCCCAATGATGTCAAGTACCCAGCTGTAAAATTTCCACGGACTACTCACCGAGTGAAGGAGGGCAGAAGGCATGTGGATGAGGCTCCCGTGAATTTTGCATTTGTGGAACCTTTGAACAATCGCCGCTGCATCGTCTTCCATAGTCGGCCAGTAATATTTCTCGTGTATCTGGAGTAATAGTTTATTCTTCCCTTGATGTTCACCTTCATGCATATCCTTCAGCATAATTGGGATTTTTTCCTTTGCTAGGCATCGTATCAGATCACCTCCAAAGCTTTTACGGTATAGGTTTCCTTCATGAAACACAAATCTTTTGGCTATTTGCTTCATCTCGGCTGCGTCATTCTTATTGGCAGGGAGCATACCGTCGTGGAGGTAACTGATATATGGCTCTCTCTCCAGTCCCCAGCGTGGCCAATGTTAAAGACCCCCAATTGATGTGGCGGTGCTTGACAGTTGGAGCAAGACCCTTGGAGTGATCGAGATTGAGTCTCCATATTTGTCTAGTTTTAGCCAACGCGTTGAAGACGACGGTAAAGAGTTACCACCAATGTTTGTCCACAAATTTCTCCATGAACATGGTTAAGCTATAGCTGTGCTTCTTCATCTCCGAGACATATTGACAGGGAGCCATCTGGGTTTCGATGATATAACACTTCGTGAAGCATGAAGATGTTTTGTAGGGTTTTGAGACTAACCTTTCCTTGGGAAAGCGAACTGTTAAGATCTTGGATAATCGGTGTCCTCCAATCTTTGGCTTCAGTATCCTTAGACTGTAAAAGCCATCTCGACGCTACAATTCGTCTTCTCACTGTCAAAGTCTCTTCTAGATCTTCGAATTGCAGGTTCGAGGCCAACGTGTCTAGGCAATCAGCGTGTTTGTTATTGCTCTCGACCGACATGAGTTATGGTTGCATCAACGAAGTAATTTAATAACTTTTGTGCCTCAGATCTATACGAAGCCAGTGTTATCTCTTTTAGTGCGTATACTCCATTCATCTGGTTAACCAGTAATTTAGAGTCGCCTTACACTTCCAGGTGCGTGGCGACTGCTCGTTTGGCCAGCGACAACCCTATGAGAAAATCTTCATATTCCGCTGAATTATTGGTGCACTGAAAGTCAAGCTTGAAGGAATGCGAAAAGACTTCACCAGTTGGAGACACTATAACTACACATGCTCCTCCAGTATTATTGCTAGGGGCGGGGGAGCCATATAAATATAGTATCCACGCTTATTCTTCGATAAAAGAGATTTCCGGAAATTCTCCAAAAAGGTCTTCATGCAGAGCGGTGGTTCCCTCTCCCGGGAAAGCTGCTAGTAAATCCGCGACTGCTTGTCCTTTGATAGCCCTTGGGAAAGCGCACGTTATATCCATCTCTGACATTTGGAGGAGCCATTTGGTCGTCCTTCCTATCAAGGCCGGTTTTGAAAGCAAAAACTTCACAGGATCAACCTTAGATATCAGCACCACTTTGTTTGACAATAGATAATGCTTAAACTTCTGGATGGAGTGAATTAGGGAATAAGACGCTTTTTATGCCTTAGGATATCTGAGTTAAGCATCCCTTAAAATTCGACTGAAGTAGTATATAGGATGTTCAATTCCTTCATCATCTTCTTGGGCGAGGAGAGCTCCAATGGCAGCATCGCTGAAAGCAGTATATAGAAAAAATGGTCTTCCTTGTACAAGAGATTTCATGACGGCTAGGGATGACAATATTTGTTGGATCTTCCGAAACGCCTCTTGCTGTAGCGTGGTCCAAAAAAAACTTGCTCCCTTCTTCAGCAAGGGAATGAATAAAGCAATAAGTTGGGATAAACCAGGTATATTATGCTGAATGTATTTTACCTTTCCCACAAAGCTCTGGAGTTCTTTCACAGTTCGCGGAGGCGGCATCGTGAGGATGGCTTGGGTTTTGGCTGGGTCAAATTTGATTACCTCAGCAGTCCCTTGGAACCCCAGAAATTTGCCTGAAGAGACGCCAAAAGCACACTTCAAAGGGTTCATTTTCAGTTTGTACTCGTGATACCTTTCAAACACTTGCCGCAGAACCTCTGTGTGGGCCGCTCGGGTTTTTGATTTGACCACTATGCCATCCACGTAATCTTCAACTTGCTTGTGCATCATATCATGGAAAATTGCGGTCATGGCGCGTTGGTAGGTAGCGCCAACATTTTTTAAATCAAAAGGCATCACAGTATAAGAAAAATTTCCGAGAGGAGTTCGAAAAGATGGCTTACTTGCGTCATGCTCATACATTTTTATCTGATTGTATCTACTGTACCAGTCCATGAAAGAGAACATGCCATGTCCACTGGTGGCATCTACTAGCATATCAATGTTGGGAAGAGAAAAATCTTCCCCGGGGAAGCATTTGTTCAGATCCCTAAAATCGATACAACACCTAATTTGACCGCTCTTCTTCTCTACAGGAACCACATTGGCCAACCAGGTAGGATGGTGAATGGGTTTGATGAAACCGGTGGCTAGAAACTTCTGAATCTCAGTCTTGATTTGTTCCTCCATATCGTGTCTGAACTACATTGGAGATTGCTTGAATGGTTTGGATCCAGGTATTATATGTAGATGATGAGTGACCAGTTTTTCATCTAAGCCAGGAAATTCCTCGTATGTCCACGCGAATACATCTTGATATTCCTTAAGAAGGTTCACAAGTTTTGCGCGTTCATTTGTACATAGAGCCGAGCTAATGGAGACGGGCCGCGGAGATTCCTTGCTTCCGATGTTGACAATTTCGAGTTCATCTGTGGTGAAGTTTGTGCCATCTTGTAACTGTCGTGGGGCATCTGGTACTTCTTCTTGTGGATTGACGTTGTGATTGCATTCTATTGGGCGGAGAGACTGGGTGGTAATCTCCCCTGGTAATTGCTAACAGCGGCGCCGATACACGGTTTTCCCTTTTTCATCACGACTTGCAACAAAATCCCGCTCCCTCTTGGTATGAGGATGAGCTAAATTTCTTTTTGATGAGGGGAAATTTGCGTGCCTTGTCATTGGAGGTGTGGTGCGAGATTGGGTCATTTTGTTTAGCAATGCGAGTCTGTCCTCCTCTTCAATTGACGTCCATGTAGGGAATGGAGTGCAGTGAACCTTGCCTGAAGAGTCTTTCCAATTTTCCTTTGGATCGAACAGCTCCACACCAAAAATTGGTGCATAAGGAGACAATGACACGGGAATACAGACAACATCTTCGTTCAGCATGGTTTTAAGGCATTGATGATACGTTGAAGGGACGATCCAGTAATCATGGAGCCACGGTATTCCCAGTATCATGTGGTTGTCTGGATCCTTCTCCATTACTTCGAATTTCACCTTCGAATGGACTGGTCCCACTGACAAATTCATACTAATGTATCCATACGTGCTGGTTTGGTTTCCTTAAAAATCTGTCATCATGGTAGGCTGCCGTACGATTTTACTTGGACGCACCTTGGCTGTCCTGAGCGTTCTAAGGGTAATAACATTTGAGGATGCTCTCGTATCAATGAGAGCCCTTTTAAGTTCTGAATTTTTGATGCGTGCAGTGACATGTGGGGCTATATTATGACCTTCTTATGTCATCATGTCGTCTTCAGTAAATGTAACATTATTGATGGACATCTCTGGTATTCTTGAAGTCTCTAGATGTGAAGGAGCCAAACGCGCATCTAGAGGTATTTGATTGATTGCAGAAAATGTCTCTGCTCGTTGATCCTTTGAAAGGTGCAGAATTTCACATAAACTTTTTACCAAAGAGGCTGCTTCCTGGTCCATCGGCCTCTGATTGGTGGTGAAACTGTTGATCTAAGGACGATCATCTGGGACGCCAGTCCCCATTGTTGGAATTTCTGGGACAGGTGAGCCGCTCCAATCTGATGTCAATTTGATAAGAAAATTGATTATGTTATTTATCGCCTCCTTCATCAGATCCATGTTCCTTGTGTGTATCTCCTGAAGTCGTGCCAACTCGACCAATCTTGGGATTTCTTCATTGGCTGCACCATTGGGTATAGCGTTGGAAGAGGAGATGTCTCCATTCGCCAGATTTTGAGAGGAATTTGGATTTGTGGAATCAGTTCTAAGACCGATCTTTGAAAAATTGGAGTTGCAACCGAGAGATTAATCTCCCACTGTGGTCGCCAATTTTTTTGGGGTAAAAACTATTTTTGCCGGTTTTGGTAAATTTGGGTGTGTTTGATGAGAAACGAATCTAAACCTTAAACAAATGAAATTTATGGGAGTACTTTAGATTCGAGAGATCAATTTTTATAATCCTGGCCTAAACTAAGAATGGTCGTTCCAGTCTTTCTTCGGTCACAAAGTGAAGGAGAAGGGTTGGTCTTAGGGAGGGAAGCAAAGAAGGTGTTGAGACCAGAATGGTTAATTTTGAAGGTGTGGCTATTTTATGACTTGTATCAGAATACGGAACTTGCTTACGGAATGTAAGCTATCAGTTCTTTGGTATTTTTCTAGATACATGTGTTGTTGTTAACCAAAACTCTTGTCTTTTGGTTGAAATAGGTAAAACCTATTTATACAAGTCATATTGAACGCACCATGATCTCGTAGAAAGTGGGAATGATTGAGTGATGGAGAAATGGGGTAATGTATAAATGCCAGAAACTACGTTCCCACTTTAAAGGAAACATGTTAGTTTACACCCACTACTTCTTGCCGCCACTAACTGCCCTGCTTTCTGGAACTTTCTTATAATGGGCGTATTGCACGCCACACGCTGTAAACCGCCAGACTAATACCCTGATGAGAATCCCCTCAGTTTGTGACAGGTTTGATGTCTCGAGTATTTTCGTGAAAAATGTGTAGCAGATTGCTGAATGAATCCTGTATGCAAGACCTAGCTATTCTGATTAATTGCATGCCAACTACGTAGTAGATAGCCATGTGTGGCAAGTCAAAGTCAGGAGACTTCCCGCAGGAGAATAACGTGTGATTCTATTAGGCTTGTCTTGGATGGTCGCCTAAAACTTGACACAGGCCTGTCAATTCTGTGGCGAATTTGGAAGGCTGAGATTGTAGTCCATGAGAGAGGGTGGTCGTTGATTATGGCCACATTCCGTTGGCACCTTTCAATAGCATAGTGGAGCCATTGGCACATGCCGATGGCATGTTGGCATATTTAACGCATGCCAGTGGTATAACGGCATGGTTGGCATCTTCCAGTGGCATAATGGCGCCTGGCGTAGCCGTGGAAGCTATTTTGGCATATTGGTGTTAGACCCAAATATGGCTCGGCAACATTGGCTCCAGTTGCCATATCAAACTTAATGCCCTAGGGAGCATTACCTGGCTTGGTTGGTGTGGCAACCTTAGATAAATTATGGTTTAGCATATTGAAACCCTAATTAGCGCGTGTGGCATGTGGCCGCGACACAGTGATGTTTTTTGTGCAAACAGCGTCATAGCCACGCCAAAGGAATTACGGCAGAGCCATAACATGGGGATGTCCACATGATCAAGGGAAGCTATGAGTGGCCATAGCATGGCGCCGTTTTTAGGGTTCCCTGGGTCTCGCATGGCTCGTGGCATGTTGTGGGGCCCAAAATGGCGTATTTGGGCCACGACTGGAAATTAGGGTTTCGACTAATGCCACTATAGCAAAGTCGTGGTTATGATTAGAATGCCTTAATTGGAATTCGTTCTGGCGTTGGCCACGAACATGAGGTGGGTTAGCACGTAGGCGCGCTATTTGTGGCAGTTAACACGTTAGGCATGCTACTGCGGCAAAGTAGCACGTTTGGCATGCCGATTAGCGCATTGATGCAGCATGGCATGTTTGGAATGCCGTTAGCATACTGGAGAGGAATGGAATGTTTGGCATGCACGTTTGATATGTTGGCACGGTTTTGGAAAGCCAATTGGCATTGTGACCATCTAGCGCAATTTGCCTCTTTTAATATTGTGGCAGGTTTAGATTGACCTGATTGGTCAATAGAAAAAGGAGGCGGCCAAACATGGGTGTGGCCACACTTCTAGTGTGCGTGTGGCGGATATAAAGCGACCTGATTGGTCGATGGGCAAGAGGAGGGACGGTCAAACAGCATGTGGCATGGCCATTGGCAAGTGGCTCCAGCTGGAGTATGGCACGACCACACCTCCCTTCGCTGCTGCACCTATTTTCCGTGGCTCTTCTTTTATTCCCTGGTTTCTGATTTTGGGTAGGATGTTGCACCTACTAATCCATGAAGGATCAATTGCCTAGTTTTCCTAAGCTTAGTTTCGACCAACATGGTCTAATATACTGCGCAGGGCGCAAAAACCTTTTTTTTTTGCAAATTAATCAGGTTGATATTTGAATCTTGTGAATCATAACAAAATTGATTGAATTTTGTGTGCTGACACAGAGTTCTTTAAATTTATTTCCAGAGAGCAGTATGTCTTCTGATTGAGTACTTTTATGCAAGAAGCTTAACCTTGATACTTCAGGAAATTCATGCTACTCTGCTTCGAGTGAACACAAATTGTCATGTCATATCAATATTAAGGATTCAACCGGGGAACACAGCACAGAAAAGTATTCAGTGAGTCCTATATTAATAAATAATATAGGCAGGGTGCCGAAATTTACAGTATATCTGGGATTGTTGCTACATGCACCATTCTGGATAAATTTCGTGTGAATATATTGAATTGCTCAATAAATGCGCCAGTGGAGAGGTTGAATAGTCATCACTTTTACATGGATCCGTTTCTTTGCAGAGAGACGGCACATTAAATGCAAGGTTTTACAAATTTAACCCTGAGCTAAAAACCACCATCAACAACTTCAAGAAGAACTGTGAAGCCTCATTCATCCAAAACCTTGTGTTTTCTCAACAAGGTGCTATATTTATAAAGTTCAATACAGACATGTCTGCTCCTCAGGGTGATCGTATTAATATGCTGTCTCGACAACTTAGACAAGCTAATATTGACTTATCTGCAACCCCAAGAAGAACTATCGGTTCCTCACAAAATATTATTCAAGCTGCGGATCAGTGGATGTTCGGTATTCTAGGGAAACTTATGAAGAAAGAAAAGATGAAGATGAGAGTCATTAGATCTGAGATTAATACTCTGTGGGGCAGATACTGTAACAAAGAAATAAGATTTATGGTCCATAACCTTATGCTGCTCAGACTAAATAGTGAAGAAGAAAGTGATGAAATGATTGTTGGTGGTCCTTGTTTAGTCGATGTAGTACTCTTTCATGTCCAAAAATATTTTTCAAATATTCCCATTACGGACTACACTTTCAAAAACCAAATTTTCATACTGCATTTTAAATATCTCAAGTTGGAGCATATGAATGTAACTGTTATTGATGAAGCCATAGGATTTATGGGGAATAAGATCTCAATTACTCCAAGGAATTGCAGACCTCGAGCAGGAAATACAGTCAAGGAAAGAATATAGATTGATCTTCAAAGTCTCTTGATAAAGGAGGATGGTGGAAGACCATCTCGGGTGATGATATTTGGATTCGATATCACAGGGAACTTCAGCCAAAGAATATTTGTCTCAAATATTTTGTTATTGATCATTGTGATGATAGATGTGAACACACTGCTGGTCTCCTTTATTTAGACAATCTATCTGCTTTGGAATATGAAACTTGGATCAAAGAATCAGCTGTTGAAGGTCAGGTTATGCAGCCCCAAAATGATGATAACACGGCTATGGAAGAAGAAATGGTAGTAACTGCTATGGAGGAACCCAGGAATGTCAAAAGAATGATAAAATATTCTCTCAACCAAGAGCCCTCGATTAACCCCCATAACATTCATATCCACCCACCAAACAATCTGAATAATGATGCTACTAATATGGTCCAGCAAACATCGTCAATGCTGGTTATGGAAAACTCACCTGCAACCGTTCCTGCTCCCATGAATGATTGTGTCAGAGATATAACTCAGGTATATACAAAACTCAGTTCTTGCATTTATTTCGTCCATTGCTGTTTTTTAAATTCTGCTTCTTCTCATTACGTATTAGTCACTATGAAAATCATTGCATGGAGTTTCCAAGGTTTAATGATGTCAAAACTAGGAATCATATTAGAAACTCCTTAAAAACCCATAATTCAGACATTATTTTCCTGCAAGAAACAAAAATAAGCAGTGACAAAATTCTTAAGCTTGCTAAATGTCTAGATTTCCCTAATAAGGTCTTTGAACCTTCAATTGGCCTCTCAGGTGGAATTCTCCTTCTATGGAAGGACTGTTTTACTCTAGATATTGTGTATTCTTCAAAAAAAATATGATTCATTGCCTTGTGACTCATGACCCATCCAAACCAGAGTGGCTTCTCTCATGTGTTTATGGTTCTTGTAAACCTAATGAAAAAAAGACCAATGGAACTTCATTAAGGAAATAGGATTAGAAATAAATCATCCGCGGGTGTTGATTGGGGATTTAAATGTTATTTTTGATCCTAGTGACAGAGTAAGCAGCAAAAACTCGTCTAGCTCAACCTCTCCATCAGTTCTTCAAAGTATTGATGAAGATGGTCTTACAGACTTAAGTTACAATGGTACTCCTTATACTTGGTCGAATAATAAGCATGGTACTTATAGAATTAAAAGTAGGTTAGATAGAGCCCTAACCAATGATGATTGGCTTATTTCTTTTCCTGATTCGAATTTAATCCATTTAACACAACTTTCCTCTGATCATACACCTATCTGTCTAAATTTATATAAACCTCATAGTCATACTAGCAGAAACTGGAAATTTTTTGGTGTTTGGTTGAAATACAGTTCATGTACGAATCAAATTAAATAAGCTTGGAGTTCAAGTATAGATGGGAGTGTTGCTCACAACATCAACCACCGGTTGAAACTCACAAGAAGATTATTGATTGTTTGGAATGGAACTAATTTTGGCAACATCGACACTAATATTAAAGAGCTTTATTCAAGACTGGATAATATTCCTCTTTCTAGTTCTCGTTCTAATTTGCCAGATGAAACTATCATTATAGAAAAAGAGATAGAAAAATGGGAGGAGATCAAAAAAGAATCCCGGATGCAGAAAAACAAAGATACTTTCTTCAAAGAGGTGGATTATAACTCAAATTTTCATCATGCTAATGCAAATAAACGTATATCAAAAAACATGATTGATGCTCTTCGGGATACTTCTGGGAATTGGTGTAATGACAAGGAGTCTCTATCTATACTTCTTACAAAGCACTTCCAAGACATAAGTTCGACCTCATAACCAGTTCAAGATGAAATTTTCTCTGCACATGTACATAGAGTTATTACGGTAGAAGATAAGGCTAAACTCATTGCTATTTCTTCAGAGGCTGAAATTCTAGATACTCTAAAAAGCATGGATCCATGGAAAGCACCGGGCCTATACGGTTTTCCTCCAGGTTTTTACTTATCTCAGTGGGATATAGTTAAAGATGATTTGGTTAAAATGATTCAAAATTTCTTCAGAATTGGTTTTATCTGCAAAAGATTAAACCAAACAAGACTCATGCTAGTCCCAAAAGTTAAGATACCTAGTTCTCCGGGTGATTATCGTCCCATAGCTCTATGTAATACTCCATACAAATTAATATCCAAGCTGATGGAGAGAAGAATGAAGGAAGTTCTCACTAAAGTCATTTATCTTCTACAATCGGCTTACGTCCCTGGAAGGCTTATCTTAGATAATATATCTCTAGCACATGAGATTATTCATACACTGAAAGAAATAAGAAAGGTAACAGTTATCTTGCACTTAAGTTGGATATGTCGAAGGCCTTCGACAGAATAGAGTGAGACTTTATCATAGAAGTTATGAAGCGAATGGGTTTTTGTGAGGAATAATGTTCTCTTATTTATCAATGTATCTCAACAACTGAAATTTCAGTGCTTCTAAATGGTTCTCCTTGTAGATCTTTTAAACCCACTCTAGGTATTCGCCTAGGATATCTTATCTCTCCTTATTTGTTTATAGTAGCTATGGAGGCTTTCTAGAGAGTAATGATGGCAGCTGAGTTCTCAAAAAGCATAAGAGGAATTAAAATTTCTAGAAGGACACCTCATATAAGTCATTTGTTATTCCCTGATGATTTTCTTATCTTCGTTAAGGCCAATCTAGATAATATCAACTGTCTACAAGAAATTCTGCAATCTTTTAGTTCATGCTCAGTTCAAGTGCTAAATTATCAAAAATCAAGTATTTGTTTCAGTAAGAATATCAGTACAGAGGCAGCTACTACTATTACAAGGCTACTAAATGTTAAGAAAATGGACCCTGAAGAGAAGTACCTCGGTATTCCGTTATTCCTTAACAAAAAGAAAAAAGTCTCTTTTAATAATCTGGTAGTAAACATGGAAAGAAGATTGTCAAAATGGAGAGGAACAACTCAATCACAAGCAGGTAGAGGTATAATGGTATGTAATGTGCTAAGTACCATACCCTTACATTAAATGAGTTTGTTTAAGTTACCCGAGGAAACTATAAAAAAGATGGATTCGGTTCAGTTAAGATTTTGGTGAAATAAAGCAGAAAAAAGGGCTTATTTCTTACTTCTATCTCAAGCATGTGTAAGACAATTAATGATGATGGCCTGAATTTCAGGGATCTGCGTTGCTTCAATTATCCACTCTTAGCAGAAGCATCTTGGAGAATTTGTATTACAGATGACACACTTCTGGTACGTTCTCTAAAAGACAAATACTTCAAAAACTTTCATCCTCTTCATGCCCCTAAAAAAGCGGACTCAACCTGGTCTTGGAAGAGTGTTAGCTCTGAGTTTGAATTTATTAAGAGATTCAGCTGCTGGTCAATTGGCAATAGTAAGAAGATACTCATTTGGCAGGATAAACGGATTTTGCATTAACATATACCACTAACTCCTTCCTGCATTGCAAGCAATCCTTTCTCATATACATATGTTTCAGAATTAATTGATGAGGACACTAAAAGTTTGAGGATCCACTTAATTAACAATCTTTTTGAGACAGACATTGCTCAACAGATCCTGCATATGAGAATCCCACAATTCTCAGAAGACAAACTTTGTTGGTCCTCGACCAAAAATGGGAATTTTACGGTCAAGTCAGCATATTATGCACTCTATAATTTGAAGAACCATAATGGTATGGCTACTTATAAACCTTCACCAACTAATATCTGGAGGAAAGTATCGAACATTGATGTAATTCCAAGAGTGAAACTCTTTATCTAGAAATCTATCAAAGATATTGTTTCATCTAAGGAGAGATTGAGCAGAAGGATCTGGGAAGAGGATGTGATCTGCAGTAGATGTAAATCAACAACAGAATCTACAATGCACATTTTATCTGAGTGTGTTTATGCAAGAGCTGTTTGGTTTAGTGCTCGGTACAGGCAAGATGAAAATCGGTGGAACAATCTAAAGGATTGGATAGCTTCACGGTTTTCTGGTTATGATTCTTCAATCATCAGCAAGATGGCTATTATATGTTGGTTATTATATAAAGATAGATGCAGTCTGGTGTTTAAAAATAAAATTCAAACTCCACAATAGTTGAATCATTCCATAGAAAGATCCCTTCACAGTGCAGGTTCAGTTTCAAAAAAGAATAATGCTCCTCCTAAAAGTTTAGCGGTTCCTAAATGGCAACCACCTAATAATGATTTCATTAAACTAAACACTGATGTATCTTATTGTGATCATACTAACACAGGTGGATATGGTTTAATATTTCGTAATTGTGTAGCTACACATGTAGCTTCGAAATGCCGCAGTTTTATAGAGGAATTGGATGCTCATTATCTAGAAATATTAGGAGTTATGGAAGGAGTGCAATGGGGACTGCAGTTAGGCGTTAAGAAGATCATAATAGAGTCTGATTACAAGAGTCTCATACAAGATATTAGAGGGGAGGAGTATGATATCCCTTGGGAACTATGTGGCGTTGTTGAAGACACTCGTTGTCTGTTAAAACACTTTGATAATTTTTCTTGTAAGCACATTAATAGATTAGTTAATAAATGTGCGGATGATTTAGCTAAAAATGCCTGTAAAGAGGGTATTTGTAATAGTTGGGATGGGGAATCCATCTTTTCTGTTAAACTCTACTATGTACGATATATCTTGATTCAACAAAAACTTTCTTTGTAGCAAAAATAAAATAAAAAATCATGATATCCTCTTGCACTTCCTCATGAATTACATCACATGCTTGGACCAACTAATATTATGAACTGACAGAGCGGAACGTAAATATGAATTAAAGAAATAGGAGGGAGTCAAACAAATTCTTGATTGAAAATTATTGCATTCGCTGATGTTACTGACATGCTGAGAACTTATGAATGGAAATCTTATCATCATGCAAGGGTTCCTTTTGTTCTCAAAATTAATATGATTAGGAAGGTAAATTAATTAATTTTGGTATTCTTTTTTAACGATGGTAAAAGGTAAATATGATTAGGAAGGATATATCTGGTATTTGAAAAGAAAAGAAAATTATGACCGGATATTGACGGGAACTTTTAAAAAATTTCTCCCTTTTGAAATCCATTCTTTTTATGTCATGTTAATAGGATGAGAAAGACAGATTTGAGAAGGGAAGGATTAAAGGGACGAAATTAAAATTTCCAGGGAGGGATTGACTCAATTAAAAGTTCCTAAAATGTCTATAATATCCTTTTTCTTTTATTCCAAACGACCAGATTAACCTAAAATCAATCATACCTCCCGCTTTTTTTTTATGAACCATAGTAATTCAATCACCGTTGTCCTAGAAATATGAAGAGAAGCTATCACTCAGAACGTCGTGAAATCAACATTGGAACCGCAAACACACATGAGTACTTTTTATTTTGGTAGAAAATCTTGTTGTGATCGATTTAGAATCATGATATCCTCTTGCACTTCTTTATGAATTACATTGCGTGCTTGGACCAACTAATATTATGAACCGACAAAACATAACATAAATATGAACAACTAAAGAAATAGGAAGGAGGCAGTCAAATATTCTTGACTGAAAATTATTACATTCGCTGATGTTATTAACATGATGGGAACTTACGAATGGAAATCTTTTCATCATGCAAGGGTTCCTTTTGTTCTCAAAATTAATAACTACTACGTACTAACAAAATGAAAGAAAAAATTGAATCATATTTAAATTGATTAACTTTGGTATTTGTTTCTGACAATGTTAGAAGGTAGAGATGTTAGGAAGGGTAGATTTGGTATTTGAAAAGAAAAGAAATATTTTTCAACATTTGGAGTTTGACTGAACCTTGACTAATTTTTTTAAAAATCTTCTCCCTCATGAAATACATTCTATCCCTATCCTGTTAATGGGAGTGAAAGAACGGATTCGAGGAGGGAAGGATATAAAGGGGAGGAAATTAATATTTTTAGGGAGGAATTGACTCAATTAAAAGTTCCAATTTCCTAAAATACCTATAATATCCTTTTTTTTTTATTCCAAACGACCAGATTAACCTAAAATCAATTAAACCTCTCGTTTTCTTATAAACCCTAGTAATTTAATCACCGTCGTTCTAGCAATATGAGGAGAAACTCTTACTCATAAGGTCGTGAAATCAACATCAGAACCGCAAACACACATGAGTACTTATTTTGGTAGAAAATCTAGTTGTTACTGATTTAGAATCATGATATCCTCTTGCACCTTCTCATGAATTACATCAATGCTTGGAGCAACTAATATTATGAACCTACGTAACAGAACGTAAATATAAACAATTAAAAGAATTAGGAAGGAGGCAATAGGATTCTTGACTGAAAATTATTGCATTCGCTGATGTTATTGACATGCTGAGAACTTATGAATGGAAATATTTTCATCGTGCAAGAGTTCATCTTGTTCTCAAAATTAATAACTAATGTGTACTAACAAAATGAAAAAAAAGTTTGAATCATATTTAAATTGATTAACTTTGGTATTCGACGATGTAAGAAGGTAAAGATGATAAGAAGGATAAATATGGTATTTGACAAGAAAAGAAAAGAAACATTTTTCAACATTTAGAGTTTCACCGGATATTTGAACTTTTAAAAAATTTCTCCCTCCTCAAATCCATTCTTTCCCTCCTATTAACAGGACTCAAACATACACGATTATTTTGTATATTTATGTGTTATGGGTGCAAATAATATTAACATAACTGAAATTCGTAGAACAATGTGTTTAAAATGTCAAAGCACCACTTATATTTAGCTATTTTAGTGTGCAATGTCCTTGTTGCTGGCTATTGGCCTCAATGTGCACAAATTTTTCGCCGATTGATGTATTCAGAATGAGATTTATGATACAATCACCAAAGTGGTGAGCAAATATACCATGTACATTTCATAACGATCAGAAGAAAAAAAAAATTGAATGTCGGAACAAATTTTTTTCAACCCCGTAGCATATACCTTCTGGCTCCGTCCCTAGTCACAGGTTTTCGCCCAATTCGGACGGTCTTGAAGGGTTTTGAAGAGAAAGAAAGATTTATTTTCTTGACCACTTTAGAGTACTAGTGTTAAGAATTTAGTTCTTTATGTGCATGGTTTCTAATCACTTTATCTTGATTCTGATTGACAAAACAACTTATTGAAATGCTGGGAGTTGGAGAATTTTGCGAAGGACATCATTGCTTAGAAGCTCTGATGCAAAGACCGTTTTGAAGTAGTGAGACATTCAAACACATCTTAGGTAACTAATTGAGAGGTAAAAACTTTGGATTTAAGGATCTTTTGATCAGATTATTTTTTTGCAAAAACTTTTTTATTTTGTTTTCGATGTTTAATATTTGTTTCTATTAAAAATTTTGGCATCATATTTTCAAATGCAGTATTACCCGTTGCAAAGATACAAAGAAGAATAAAATTTTTTCTAGACAAGCAACGGATGGCAGACGTAAATGTCGAATGTAATTCTTCAATTTCCCCCTTCTAATTGTGCCCATATTTTATTATAATTTTTCATGTACTGTGATGTTATTTTTCTCGATGATCTACTTTCTGATAGGTCTTTCAACCATGTATGCAATCTATTTTTGGCGGAAATTCTTCTTCTTGTATATATACACTAGAAATAACCCGTGTCGTAATGACACAACATAAGGCTAACATAGAGTACTGAAAAATATATAATGAAAACATATAGAAAAAGTGTAATCCGACATGTATTTAATTAACATTTATATTTAATTAGGTTTCAAAATCTTGTTAGGATGAGTTCCACATATAAGAACTTATGCACCTGAAATTTGGTATAAATAATTCCAAAGTTGGTTTAAAGTGCACTATATTTGAGAGTAATTACTAAAATCAAATCTTGCTAGTCAAATTGTTTTATCATGTTATATTACTATGCCTTAACCCGTGCCGTAACGGCATGGGCATAATTTTTATTTAGTTATACATTTTCCGACATATGAATATTAAATATAATATGTATTAATATCAAGTTTATCCTTCTTATCGTTGAAAAAGTAAAGGGAAACCCGATAGATATTTTCATTCTTCACTTCACAAACCTTTCTAGCATTTTCTGCCTTGACATCCTCCCATACTATGTCTCTCCTTTTTCGAATTGTATCCTCAATCCAGCAATGAAATTATATCGAAATTAATTTTTACATATTTTGTCCCAAAAAATATATTTGATATGTTTTTTAGTTTAAAAAGATATCTTATCGATCTTTTGAAATTGTATTACCTTTCTGCATCTTCCTTATTTTAGTGAAGGATATTAGGATTTTCATGGAAAATAGCAACCTACTATGGGACCGACAACATATCACCGATGATGTCCCTACTTGTCCACCTTGGGATAAGAGGTGTTCGGTTTTAATCTAAAAGGCCTCAGTGCTACGTAAAGAGATGCCCAAGCTTATTAAGCTCCACATGTACTCCTCTTTCTTACATGTGGGACTATCCCTAGCTATAGTTAACTGGTTTATCGCGCGACATACTCCAATAATATCCACCTTGGCGATATTAAACCACTTCACTATTCCAGTCAGACTTCACCATATGATTACCATATGTGTATGCTACCCATTGATCATGATTATTGTCATTATGCGCCCTACAATCCTACTCCACCCTGAGTTAATGAGAAGGAAAGCACCAAATCTATCTTGAGCATTCCCTTTCCCACATAGAACCTTGCTACTTGAGAGTTAATGTGTGAGACACTAACTCCACCTTGAGCGCCAGTTCAACCTTGAGCATTTCCTTGTCGATCTAGAACATTGCTCCACCTGAGTTAATAGGGGAGGCACTAACTCCACTTGAGACAAGTTCAACTTTGGGCCTTGACTTCTTCATCTTGAGTCTGATTCCACTTGCGCCATAAACCTGGTGACATCCACAACCACTTCTACGTTCGAACAGGAGCGCCAACCACAGTCTCTGATACTAATTGTTAATATCTTCATGGACCATCAAACACTATTCAGGGCCCGAACACATAACACCAAACCCCACTTGACCACCTTAGGATAAGAGGTTTGGGGTTTTTAACTAAAAAATTGTGATATGTACAGAGATACCCAAGATTATTCTATGTTCTTACTACTTCAATGACATAATTAAAAGCTAATTCATTCACTTAAGATATTATATTTTAAAATTTTAAGTCATTCCCGATGGTAACCATTTTACTCACATACGATGTAATTCTAGTTTTTCAAGATTCCCATATATATTATGTACGTAATTCAATTCGGCAGGAGGATTTCACTGAATAGAATATAGGTAATGGCTTGTTCTTTCTTAACATTGTGGCCTTTTCAACATAGTTAGATCCAGAGTTGGTAAAAATCACTGTATTTATGCATTCTCGGGCGAGAGTAATCTAGGGATGGGCTACCTCCCAGAAAAATGTTGATGGATGACCACGTCAGTTTTAGTTGAAAATCATACACTGTCGGATAACCACAATGACTAAGTGGGGACAGTATTGGCGAAGGATCAGGTCCTTACAGATGGTATTAGAGTTGATCAGGGGTTACATGTCGAGGGCAAAAGATTATACTTGACGGATTGTGTCGGGAAAGGGTCTCATGAGTGAGAAAAAATGCCAGAGTCTACGATTGAACATATTCCATACCCGAGGACGGCTCCAAATTAAGTTGGAATTTAGGTAATGATTTTTTCTTTCCTAACACCGAGACCTTTTCAGCATAATTGACTTCGTAGTTGGTGAAAAATCTCTATAGTTAAGCATGCTCGGTATCGAGTAATCTTGGGATGGGTGACCTCCTAAGAAGCTGCTGCTAGATGACCGCAGTGGCTTAGTAAGGATATTATCGGTAGAGGGTCAGGCCATACATTTTACGACATTATGCTTCCAAATATGAGGTTATTCGTTACATAAAAAAAAATAATAAAACTATGATTAGTTAGTAAGTCAAATCATTAAGTAATTAACCTAATAACAATAATCTCTACTAACAATAAACTCTGTTATCCATCATCAATGAATGAAAATAACGTTAAATCATTAACCAAGAAATATGTGAGGCGATGAAAAATTACTCACTGGGCACCAATACTTGCCACCGTCACTATAGTCCACTTATATAATTGTTAGCCAATTTAACTAAGTTTGGTGCTTCTTTTTTTCATTAAAAAAAAATGTACTTTGAAAACATATTTGTAGCAATATTTTTTCATCTTAGTGTTTGGTAAATATTTCATAAAGTGTACACTTCCAAAATCTATCAATTTTAAAAGTGTGGGAGAAGGAGATTTTAAAAGCTTCAAAAGCAAATGCTATAGTTCACCCTAGTTTCATATTTTATTTTCCAATTCTATCCCATCTTTTTTATAACTGACAACAATTATCCTTGAATCTATATATGATCACCAATTTTTATTTATTATATTTTATTCTTTAAAGATAAATCAAACTACATTTTATGTTACATCGTATCACTGAAATATATTTTTATTTTCAACAATAAATATAAAGAAATTATTTATTTTTAAAAAGTGGTTAAGAAAAATAATATTTTTCGTAATAATACTAATTAGTAAGTTTAATATTACATGTGTATGTACTTTAATAGTAGAAAATTTATTTATTTTACGCACAATAAGATAGAATAAACAATTTTCAGAGATATGTCTGCTTTTATCATTTTCTCACTAACTATAGTTGAACCTGATATTTTCAGAGATATGTCTGCTTTCCTAACACCGAGACCTTTTCAGCATAATTGGCTTCGTAGTTGGTGAAAAATCTCTATAGTTAAGCATGCTCGGTATCGAGTAATCTTGGTATGGGTAGCCTCCTAAGAAGCTGTTACTAGATGACCGCAGTGGTGACCATTGAAAACCCAATACTGTCAGATGACCGCAGTGGCTTACTGTGGATATTATCGGTAGAGGGTCAGGCCATTACATTCTACGTCATTATGCTTCCAAATGTGAGGTTCTTCGTTGCATAACAATAATAAAACCATGATTAGTTAGTAAGTAAAATCATTAAGGTAATTAACCTAATAACAATAAACTCTTCTATCCATCATCCTTGAATAAAAATAATGTTAAACCATTTATCAAGAAATATATGAGGCGATGCGAAATTACTCATTGGGCACCAATACTTGCCACCGTCACTATGGTCCACTTACATAATTGTTAACCAATTTAACTAAGTTTGGTACTTCTTTTTTTCATTTAAAAAAATGTACTTTGAAAACATATTTATAGCAATATTTTTTCATCTTAGTGTTTGGTAAAGATTTCATAAAGTGTACACTTCCAAAATCTATCAATTTTAAAAGTGTGGGAGAAGGAGATTTTAAAAGCTTCAAAAGAAAATGTTATAGTTCACCCTAGTTTCATATTTTATTTTCCAATTCTATCCCATCTTTTTTATAACTGACAACAATTATCCTTGAATCTATATATGATCACCAATTTTTATTTATTATATTTTATTCTTTAAAGATAAATCAAACTACATTTTATGTTACATCGTATCACTGAAATATATTTTTATTTTCAACAGTAAATATAAAGAAATTATTGATTTTTAAAAAGTGGTTAAGAAAAATAATACTTTTCGTAATAATACTAATTAGTAAGTTTAATATTACATGTGTATGTACTCTAATAGTAGAAAATTTATTTATTTTACGCACAATAAGATAGAATAAACAATTTTCAGAGATATGTCTGCTTTTATCATTTTCTCACTAACTATAGTTGAACCTGATATTTTCAGAGATATGTCTGCTTTCCTAACACCGAGACCTTTTCAGCATAATTGGCTTCGTAGTTGGTGAAAAGTCTCTATAGTTAAGCATGCTCGGTATCGAGTAATCTTGGGTTGGGTAGCCTCCTAAGAAGCTGTTGCTAGATGATCGCAGCGGTGACCATTGAAAACCCAATACTGTCAGATGACCGCAGTGGCTTAGTGTGGATATTATCGGTAGAGGGTCAGGCCATTACATTCTACGTCATTATACTTCCAAATGTGAGGTTCTTCGTTGCATAACAATAATAAAACCATGATTAGTTAGTAAGTAAAATCATTAAGGTAATTAACGTAATAACAATAAACTCTGCTATCCATCATCATTGAATAAAAATAACGTTAAACCATTTATCAAGAAATATATGAGGCGATGCGAAATTACTCATTGGGCACCAATACTTGCCACCGTCACTATGGTCCACTTATATAATTGTTAATCAATTTAACTAAGTTTGGTGCTTCTTTTTTCATTAAAAAAATGTACTTTGAAAACATATTTATATCAATATTTTTCCATCTTAGTGTTTGGTAAAGATTTCATAAAGTGTACACTTCCAAAATTTATCAATTTTAAAAGTGGGGGAGAAGGAGCTTTTAAAAGCTTCAAAAGCAAATGCTATAGTTCAACCTAGTTTCATATTTTATTTTTCAATTCTATCCCATCTTTTTTATAACTGACAACAATTATCCTTGAATCTATATATGATCACCAATTTTTATTCGTTATATTTTATTCTTTAAAGATAATTATTTTTTATTTTCAAACTACATTTTATGTTATATCTTATCACTGAAATATACTTTTATTTTCAACAATAAATATTAAGAAATTATAGATTTTTAAAAAGTGGTTAATAAAAATAATACTTTTTCGTAATAATACTAATTAGTAAGTTTAATATTACATGTGTATGTACTCTAATAGTAGAAAATTTACTTATTTTATGCACAATAAAATTAAATAAACGGTTTTCAGAGATATGTCTGCTTTTGTCATTTTCTCACTAACTATGGTTGAACCTGATATTTTTAGAAATATGACTGCTTTCTAAAATAGTTTTAGCTTTAGTTCATAATTTGCAACCATTCAATTGCTTTTTTTACAAAGCTCGGCACAATAACATACATCGGCAACCAATTGTTTTTTTTACATACTCCGCACAATAACATACATCGAAAATTCTAAGCATTAGATAATAAAAATATATTTATTATCATCATTAGTAGAATAATTTATATATTATCATTTCTAATTTGACATTTAACAAAATATTATCATGGCTAATTAATAGACTATTTATTATGAAGAATTGTGGAACTTTAATGACATGAAATTTTTTGTCCGTTAGATGCATTTTTAATCCCAATAACAATCACCACTTATCAAAAACAATTGTACCCTACATTTATCTCTTGTGAAGACAAATCTGAGCCGCCACTTACATAGGCAAAGTTATCCAAACTGTGTTTTATATTCTTGATAATAATAATAAGAAGAAGAAAGTGAAGTAACAAAGTATTAGTATTGATTTTCCTTAATGGGATTGCATAAACAAAACATAAATTGTTCCATTATATGAGTTACCGGAAGATCCAGGTCTCTTGTACTTGTTCCTTAGATTAGTGGTTATTTATGTGTTCATAGGGCTTAACTCGTGCTGTAACTAATATCTACTGATATTATTAGATTAGTGTTTTATTCGACCTCTGCCACCGCTTCCACAACCTACTATCATAACTAATATCTATTGATATTGTTTCTGTTTTTATCAAAATTATTTATTAATAGAAATACAAATTTATTAATTTAATTAAGAGAAATTTTATAATGAAAAAAATTAATAGATTATTTATTATGATAAATTAGTGGACAAACATTATTATGAGCAATTAATAAATCATTCAATATCATCGCAGGTGCCACTGTAATACAGTGGTAAAGTCACTGGGTGATGATACCAGTGACCTGAGTTCGAAACTTGCCAGCATCAAAAATTCTTTACCGATCAAAAAAATAAATCATTTAATATCATCAATCAGTGTGAAACTCTAATTAGTTAGGTATTTATTGTATTAATCATTAAATATATTTAATTTATTAGATTTCCATTAATGGTTCATTAAATGTTAGTTTTATGGGAGAAATTACAGCCATAGATTTATCTTTTTGAGGACAAATCTGGACCACCACTAACACAGGCTAACTTAGCCAAACTGTGTTTTGTACTTAAGATTTTATTTTTGATTACCAAAACCAAAACAACATATGCTCGATCAAACTTGAATTAATATACAATATTTTTAAGATTATAACATCAATCCATTTAACAACCCTTTACATTTTACTAAATTAAAATAAAAACGTAGATTATTATTGTCTAGTTTATTCGATAAAGAATTTAATAAAATATAGATACTCAAGTACATTACATCCAAGCAAGCTTCTAATGTTTGTTTCTTATATGGAAACCTAAATATAATTGTAATTTTATCAAAAGATAGTTTCGTAAGAAATTAAGTCTAGAATATAAAGCAAAGCTTGGCCTAGATAAAGAGTGGCCAAGATTTGTTTAGGAAGAAAATAAATCCATGGTCGTGGTTTCTTCAACTTAACCATTATAAATGTTTTATTAATTAATGTGATATTAATTGCTCATCATTAATGATTAATTATTTTTCATTACAAATGTCCCCTACAATAATTTAATTAAAACATATTTTATTAATAAATAATTTTCCTAAAAGTTATATTAATGAAATATTAAGGTGGTATTGGAAGTGGTAGTGGGTGGTAAAAACGGTGGCAGGGGAGGTAACGTTACTAGCGGTGGAAGAAATAGCAGCAGTGGCTGATTTTTATGGTGGTGGGTGTTGGTGAATAATAGCGGACAATAATGGTTTTGTGTCCTTACAAAACGGGCAACATCGTACTGTGAAAGATATAGTTGGTTGTTTTTAGAACAATTGGTAAGGACAAAAACTAAATATTTCGAGGATAATGCATATCATATAAGACAATATGATCATGACCATTGGGTTATCAAATTGATATACATGCTATATATGGTACTCGATCGGATAATTCATTTTTCTAGTGTTACAAGAAAGTTGATTACAATATAAAAGGGAACATAACAAAAAATAATGGAATAAATTAATTGACTACATAAATTTCTTTAATAAAAATTTATACATAAAGTTTGTGAATAAAAATTAAAGAAACGCCCAGCGACGAGGGCGGCAATGTTAGTGTTGGAAAACAGTGGTATCAAGTGATTTTGTGGTGGTGGCGGGTTTTGTTGAATAATAATATATTATGTTAATTATGTGTCGCCACAAATAGGTTAACCTTATCAATCAAAGAAGATACCGTTGATTGTTTTAATGAAAAATTAAACCTAGTTAATATATATGACAACTGAAAAAACACTAAAATATCACGTTATATGATAACTTTAAACGAGCTGGGCGAGTCAAAATCAGTACACAGTAAAACAACTTATCATTGAATCGTATTGTTATTGCACAGGTTATATCATAGTTCGGTGATCATTTTTCCCTATTTCTTTGTTCTATATTATAAAATAAAGTTTGGATAAGTTAGTCAACATAAAGATCGATCTTGATTTTCTCTTCCAATTGATAAATTCACGGTTGTAGCCGATCCCATGATTACACACTTTAATTGAGAAAATAATGCATTATGTGTTCTGTTTTTCCCATCTCAAAAGGTAAAAACAAAGTGAATAAATTTGCTCGACTAAAAATAACAAACCTACCTTCCCATAAAACTAAACAGTTGATTTCTCACTCACATCCGGTAGGAGAAGTGTGTTAGATCATTGCTCGGTTGAACCCACCAAACGTTGATATGTCAAGTTTGGTTGTCATATTTTAGTGAACCAAAAATCATTTAAAGAGTCGCTTGATTATGTACTAGACTCAACTTTGTATAGGTTAAACTGGAAAGTTATTAGGATATGAGACATACAAGTATTACTCTAAGACTTGAAGAATGTGAAGAAGTAAAAAGCTACATCGACGACATCATCCTTCCTATTGAGGTTAGTAATATTTCGACTTGAATTGTTTCATTCCTAATGTATCTTTCAAGTCGTGCTATATTGAAAACATAACTACGAAGCTGTGAATGATTATTCTCTAGTACAACCTAAGGCATATAACATCATACCATTACCTTTGTAGTAGAGAGAGATCTTTTTGGTGAGCTAAGATAAGATATTTAGGAGAGAGAAAGTTGTTTTTTTTTCCAAATTAGGGTTTTCTCGTATCTTCTTTTTACTTGTTTTAATTCCAATAAAAGGATTTTGAGTATTTCATCATGGTTTCTTAGAATATTTCATAAGTTATTACTTGGATGTAGTTGTAGGATTTCCTGCAACTACAGGATAACTGAAATCCGTGAGGGCGCAGATAAAGTACCTAGCTTGTGAAAATATTACCGCGCCTACTCCCCGTTACCATGAACCACAAACTATCTTTTACGAAATCTGAAATAAGAGATTTACATGGATAAATCAGGAGGAGCGCGGATACTGATCCAGGTGGGAAGACGAACATGTTAACTATTCGGGGAATTACACCCATTAGATGTAATCACCCTGGATTTCAATTGCAAAATCGCATTCCAAATTAAAAACAGAGTAAGGTCACAACATCAGGTCGAAACTCTATCAAGATGAGGGAAAAATACCCAAGTACTTCTTATACATAACCACTGCTGCAATGGTACCTAATTTATTTGAACATAGACAAAACTCTCTTGCAAACCTACAACGTGTAACTTCTTGCTTTCATTATTTCAAGGACGTACTTTATGTTGCTCTTTGATAAAATGTAACCTTGGTTTTCTAATAGTAGAATCCCAAAAGGACAATAAAGGTAGAAATATTAGTTTTCGAATAAAAAAAAAAACTGAATGCTTATTAATGAGGAAAAATGTACAAACATACCAATTCTTTTGTTTCTAAGTGTCATTGTAAGAGAATTCAATTGTACAAAGCAAAAAAGCTGAACTGTTTATTTTTTTCTCTGACTTGCCTATCGTGTTCAGAACGGCTACCCATATAAAAAATTGAATCTTTGGCTGAATTGATTCCACTTATACTGACTTATGACGGGAAGGAAGTGATGTAATTTTCATTAACAATAGCACAATAGCATGCTTTAACCTTGAAAGGGTTCACGGTCACTTCTTTGAGTTAATACCCATTTCCGATCTTCTTGTTCGAATTTGCTCCACAATTTTCTTTAGATTTTGAAACTCCTTTCTAGAATCCTTTGTGTTGGGGTTCCTGTACATAACAAAATATCTTGAGGATATCAAAACAAATCCTTCACGGAATGTATAAAAGGTATCACAACAACAACTTTCTACGCAGTAGGCGCCATTATAGCTTAATTTCTCATCGTGGTATGGCTATTTATCTCCCTAAGTTGAATACATTTTGGTGTTTAAATATTACACAAACTAAAAATTAATAAAATTTTGTTTAGTAAGATTTACCAGTCAACATATACAACCTAAGTTGAGGGTAGTTGGAAAATTAGAGCACACCTTCTGTTTCATCTTTGTTCCGACCTAATCTAAGGATATACATCATCACTATAAAACAAATTTATCTTGACAAATTTATTCACACATTGAAATGAAAAAAAACTGAACAAATTCATCCTGACAAAAAAACAACAACATATTTTGGAGCCTACGGTACAATCGAACATATTTCGATACCAATATACTTCCTGAACTACACAAATTCTTAGATAATTTACGAAAGAAATTAATGAAATTTTATGCATACATATTTTAAAAGAAAACCAATACCGATATCAACCTAAGTAAGAGAGCATGTAAACCCATGAATGGGAGACCCACATCCGGCAAACAACGCAATATTAACGGTTAACAAAAGGCAGATGCGATATTGACGTAAAATAGTTATGCACGATCTAGAACCAAGATAGTTCAGAGAGTAATAAGGATTGGATATGATGAACCGTAAAAAATTCAAACTTACGTGAGAATTGGATGTCCATCCGAAGCCTAGTTAAGAAAATATTGGCACTTCCATTTGTTACAAATCCAAACCTACGTGAGAATAAAATGTCCATCCGAAGCCTATTTAAAAAATATTGGCACTCCCATTTGTTACAAATCCGATCCTTATTTTAGAAGCTCCAAAGAAAACATTTACTGGAAAACTTATCAATAACAGTGAGTAATTGGATAGCTATTCTATTCTCGTAAAAAATAGCAGGTTCATAACAGCTAAACTTATACTGCTACTAAAAAGTGCCAGAGAATTGCATTGATGAGAGTTTTATGACCCTTTCCAACAGACTACTACTTCAAGTTTCCATTTCATTGTCCAACCACTCCAGGAGTTAGTGAACCTAATATTCCCTTAACACACAAACATTGTCAATGGGGACTTTAAGCATACTTACATCATGCATGACCGGCACAATCCTCATTGAAAATGCATTAATAGCAGAAAATGAAGTCAAATGGGGTTCAGAGAGGACTCAGGCCCTTTATTCGCTACACATGCATGAGAAGTGTTTCACAACTAAAAATAATTTGGTCAACCAAAGATATTTGCTTCTATTACTTTTTCTCATGATAAAAATCACGCATAAAACGAAAAAGTTAAAAAAGAAAAGAAAAGAAGATAAGCTTATACTTTGAACTTGCAATCCTTTCCCTACAAATAAGATCATAGGAACACCATTAGAGGAAATAAGATCGCAAAAACACCATTAGTGGTGATTAATGAAAGGTAATTGAGAGTATTAAAATACTGCTGGTGTTTCACTAATTGCACAAGTTATCTCGAAGAATAACTTTTTGATCCACCATTGGTTTCTTCCACCATTGGTAGAAATATTCCTACCAAAGTATTTTCTTTTCTATTCTACTTGATTGACAAAGCTTGTGATTTTTGTAAAAAAGTAATAGTATATTGTATTGTATTTAGAAACGTAAAAGATATAAAAAATACTCTTAAAAGAAATTCGAATTGCATTTATTTTTTTTAAATGAAGAAATTCAACCAATGTACATTCATAATGCATATTATGAAGTTTATGACCCTAATTATGAGGGAACCAGTAGGTTACAACTTCTATATCCGTCGGATGTATTTAGATGGGATGAGAATGGGATGGTAGGATGCAATGTTTGTCTCTCAAAATGTTATCCATCCGTCCAAGATCAAAAACCCCTTCTGTTTTGTATTATAGACTAGAATATAACCCGTGCCGTAACGGCACGGCTCAATAATAAATAATTTCATATGTTATGATCTTGATTTGTGTCGTTCGTTTTAGTTATTACATAATATGGAAATTGATTGCACCAATTTTTTTTAATTGTCATGTTTATTAACCGGGTTTATTTTGACATTAGAATGATCAACCATGTTTTATACTTTATAATGTTACACGTTTTGTTATGTTACAAAATTAACATAATATGATATTGCTCATCAATACCAGCCGCCACCATAAAACCGTATGGCACCATTTTTTCTCTCCACCACCACCCAGTGGCAGAGCCAAGGGTTAGTTAACTAACCTGAATTTAACCCCCTTAAAATTTTTAATAACTACATAATTTTTTAATTTATTTTATAAATAGTACTTTGTCCATCGATAGTTATGATTTAGTCCACCAAAGTTTACATGTTTATTTAAAAAAAAAAAGTAGGCCTGCTTAATGTTAATTTTTGACTCCATCACTGCCACCACTGACGCCCACCCCATGTAGATTGTTGGACGTAATTCTAATTTTCAATCACAAACGCCATGTATGAGGTTTCGATTGAACAAAAGTTCATCAATTAATTAGTTTCATTGTTATTTTTCTGTGTATGGATACATGTGCAAAATGGACTTTACAGCCCATTTTATGATAAAAAGACAAAAAATAAGTATAATTGTGCTTGGCTCCGCCCCTGACCGCCACTAATGTTTCCGCGTCCACCACTTCATAAGAACCTCCATCGCTTCCACCACTCATTACCGCTAAAAATGTCTATTGATATTATTTATCAAAGTTACTTATAATGGAAACTAATATCATTAAATTAATTGAGAAAATATATACAATTAAAAAATTAATAGTCGTATATTATGAGCAATTAGTGAATCACTAATTAATAAAACACTTTATAATAAATAAACAGATCATTTATTCCGTGCAATTAGTGAAACACTAATTAGTAGAACACTTATGATATTCAGATTAAACAAATCACCACCTTTAATTTATAATTTCCCAAGATAAATCTGGACCGCCGCTTTCATAGCCAAACTGTGTTTTGTATCTTAGATATATATATATATAGATGGAGTCTATATTTCCAAAGCCAAGCGTTATCCACATTTCCAGTTTGTCTGATACTTTAATAGGAGGTTATGGGACCACCCTGCACGTATGGGAAAATGAAAACACTGCGACTAACGGTTATTCCAAACCCTATGGGAAAATTGTCGTAGTTGATGCTTTATTTTTCACATGTGCACTTTTCTAATTTCCCCCCTCTGAGACTCTATGAGAAAATTGTCGTAGTAGAATTTAAGTTATAATTACTCTCCCAAATATGAGTTACCTTCTAGGTTCGACATAGTCAGGTCTGAAAGCTTGACTTTTGACTCTGTTCTATATATATTACTTGAAAACCCTGATATGATCTTAGTCTGGTTGTGAAGTTAAGCCTTTATCTTAATGATTACTAGCCTAATTGAGGGCGCGATGCTCCTGCCGTTCTGTTCCTTAACAATACTACGATAAGTAATACAACTTGTTTCCTGGATTGGTTCGCTTTAAATTTCAGTCGTTGAACTTCTCTTTGCCATGTTTGTCGGATGCTGAATACCATCAAGACCCAACATCTTCCAAAGCTTTGTAAACAAATCTCATACTTCATTTGCATTGTTTTATGACAAATTATCGACAAGCTTTAGAGAACCAAGGAAAAAGAAAAAGCATATGTGCCAAAACTCTACAGGGAGACAGACTGTGACATCCAAGTAAAAATACAGGTGGTCATTACTTGCATCTTGCAAAATCCTCAGATGTTTCAAAACTCAGGGGTACAATGGAGTAAAAACATCAGACATCAACCTTTGTCATGCACCGCTAAGTTTGATATGAATTTAAACCTTAGTGGTTATATATATCCGTTTAACGCGTGACTAATTTGGAGCCAAAAAAATCTTAGTCAGCCTACTTATTCAGGTGGTGCTAATCAATTTAAAATAGTTGAGGTTTCATTAATTTCATAATCATCTTACTGTTCAGAAAGAAAAAATCTCGTTTGGCAATTGTGGGAAAAAAATCTCTTTTGAATTTAAACCTCACTGGTTATGCATATCCGAGCGCGTCACTAGTTTGGAGTCAAAAAGATATCTTAGTCAGCCTACATACTCTGGTGGTGCTAATCAATTAAAAATAGTAGAGTTTTCATCAATTTCAGAATCAGCATATCGGGAAAAAATAAATCTCATTTGGCAATTGCGGCAAAAAAATATTTTGGGAATATTGAGTGCAATCTTCATAATATTTTGAATCAGTTTGAGATTTATTATACCTTCTTCGGACAGTTAAGTTTTTCTCTTCAACATTGGCTTACTATTCAGAAAGAATTTTCATGCGAAAAGCAGGTCACGGATTTCTTGAAGTAGATAAAAATACATCTTATTTTCACTCAATGTATAATTTCAATAAAATAATATCCAACATTCATACTATTCAAGGGCCTTTAGGTATTTGATATGATGATTGGAGTAATATTGAAGCTACTTTTCTTAATCATTTTGTGAATATTTATTATATTTATAAGCCACAGGTTAGTCGAAATATGTATTGTTCCAAATCAGACCTTGGGATTCTCCAGGTAATGACGGATCCATCAGCAATGCTGGGAGATAGTTGGCTCTAAGGTAATCTCCGTGATTTAATATTTGATTACTTTCATGCATACGCTCAAATAAATAAATCATACCTATCAAGTAATGACACTCAAAATTTAAAATATCAAACCCGGCTGATTACAGACCAATCATTGTGCGTAGTGTTAGTTATAAAATTATCTTCAGAAATTTAGGAGAACCGTCTTAAGCCTTTACTTCCTAGCACTATTTTCCCAACTCAAACTGCCTTTGTTACAGGTAGACGTATCCATGACAATGTTATTGTAGCCCATGAGATTCTGCATAGTATATAGAAGATCAATAAGGATTTGGTATGTTCAAAGTTAGATATGTCAGAAGTATTGATGTGATTGTAGATAGTGGTAAATAAGATGTCGTTTACTAGGACTCGTTGAGGTTGATTTTAAGACTTAATAAACAAAAATACTAAAATTCTTAAAATATATACAAAAGTTTGTCAAGATGAAGAATTTATCGGGACTCGAAATTTCACTGTTTTTCATATTCAAGTGGTTCAGAAATTAATCCTAAGCAATTATAACTCAAAAAAACAAAAAAACAAATATTAACTCTATTCTTTGCCAAAGTAGACGTGTAGATTATAAGCATGGCGCATCAAGAATCCCTAGGACTAAGCATGCTCCATCAAACAAAGTCGCAAGTAATTAATCAAAATCTTAATTCAATTAAAATCGGTGCAAAAAGTAAATAAAGAATTAACTAATTTACCACATGGATGAAATACATCTCCTACCGTTGTCCCAGTGTTGGGGTTTAGCTCTTCACGGTGAAAACACGCTCAAAATAATAGCTCATGGCTCAAGAAATAATGCACATAGGAATTTGTAAAGTTGTAATGGCGTTCCAGAAGTCATTGTTACTAAAATTGTTGCAAACTGCAGATAATAGTTACTAATGGACTATTACAGAACAGTTTGAATATAAGACACTGACTGCGACTGTTCTCTATAGCTACATCTTAGGGTTCTTGAGAACGACACTTCCGATATGTTGTCTGCAACTTTTCTTCTTCCTCTTCTCTGCTGCTACTGTAGAATCGATCTGCAGCGATTTTTGTTGCTCTAAACTACCCCTAACTCTCGAAAACCTATTATGGATTCACCACACTCCTATTTATACACACAGATACCCTCTAGGGCAAGAAATCTCGATGGAATCTCAAATTATCTTTTCTTTTCTTTCTCCACAGGTTACGGGATTTTCTTCCCTTCTTTTCATCTCTCCACCTCTCCTGTCGATAGAATAAAACCCTAACAGGATATTTCTTCAACACGTAACTGCCATACAATATACAAAAATGTCCCGTTATTATCTCACCTTTCCTGCTTCGGAAAATCTCATGTACGAAGGAATGTAGGGACAAATGGGTCCGCCGACTCCACTTGATTCTGAAATCCCACAAATATAGGCTTATAAATTTTGTAATTTACTTGTCTAGTGGGGCAAATATGCTTTATAAAATTGAAAATTTATTTTTAATGGGATCAAAATTATAAAACTCACGTAAAATCAATATAAATACACTAAATGTATGGTGTAAAAACAAAAAAAAAAATCTAGATTACCATATCTAATATAACTAAAATATTTTATGATTTGATTTTCACTTAGTTAATACTAAAAATTCAATAAAAATGCCAAAGAACCAGTATATACAGATTTTCACTACATGAATTTTCCCCCACTTGAGAAAAGGTCCGGCTCCGTAACTGCTCGAGGGTACTTCCCTTATCAACCATGTTTTGATTAAAACTATCTTTAGAAGATATAGAATATGATCCTAGCCATCCATAAACTCCCAAATCATTCACGTATCTTCCCGAATAAAGGAAATAAATTCTGAAAACTCACTGCAATTGTATTGTAGGAATGAAGAACGAAACTCGCAACCATGTTTTAGCTGTAACTCAATCCCGGGTAAATCTTTGAGCGAAACTTATTCCCGAGCAAATCTCGAACTCAATCGTATCTAAATTCAATACAACAAAGTTCGTTGTAACTGAAATTCAGATAAACAATTCCCACCAAAATTTTATCTTTCAAACCTTGAAGAAGAAGGGTGTCCCCCTAATCCACTGTCGATGTGCGAATAGTATGTAGGTGCCCCTTATCCAATATTGGGTTCCATTTAGCACTTGTCCTTTGGTGACTTTAGTGATTTTTTCGGGTACCAATATCATTTCATCGGTGTCTCCAATATACTTATGGGGTGCCTGTAGTACATCCTCTAGTTGCCAAAAGTAATTTTCACCCGGGGCTGCACTTTTCGAGCTAATTTCTCCCCACAAGTGTATTTCTCCAGAAACACCTACAAAGACATAATAAATATAAAATCGAGCGCTAACAATATATACAATTGAGATCAAAATAGACACATAAATGCGTCTATCAAGTATTCGACAAGGTAGAATGGTCTTTTTTGTTGTCCGGTTTTCGGCGACCGGGTTTTCATGAATATTGGAAAACTCAGTTCGTCAAAACCCAGTTTCGGCAACTTGATCAACGAATATCTCCATTTTTATCAATGATACACCTAGTTCGTCTTTTTCTCCAACTTGTGCCTTACGTCGAGGAGACCCATCGTGTCCTTATTTTCTTTTGTTTATCATGGAAGCTTTTTCTAGACTTTTGCAACATCATGTTGATTCTGGTCTTCTTACTGGTATTATAATTAATCAACATTATCCTCCTATCAACCATCTTTTTTTTTGCAGATGATTGTTTGCTATTTTTTCAAGCTACTTCTACACATATGAGACATCTTCAGGATTTAATTCAGATTTTGGGCAAGCTTCAGGACAGGTTATTAACATGCAGAACTCAACTTTGTTTTTTGGTAAGCACACTTCAACTGCTCACAAGTCTAGCATTTCTAGTATTCTTAATACGAAAGTTATGGGGGTAGGTGAAAAATACTTAGGTATTCCCCTTTTGATGCACATACCAAGATAGAAGAATTCTCAAGGTATTCTTGATAATATGACTAACAGGTTGCAGTGTTGGCATAATAAAAATTTTAATCAAGCTAGAAGAACTACTCAAGTGAATGTAGTGCTAAGTACAATGGGTATGTATAAAATGCAAATCATTAAACTGCCAGAAACAACAATTCATCAAATATACAATATTCTAAGGCATTACTGGTGGAATAATTTTAACAACGGTCATTCGCAACAATTCATTGCTTGGAAAAAGGTATGTTTACCTAAAAGATTTAGGGGTCTACGTCTTAAAAGTTAACGAATCACAACTCATCTCTTCTTGCAATTATTATCTGGGCATTTGGTAAAGTTGTTGAAAAATACTTTTCTCATAATGATCTGCAATTTTTTCCGCCACCAGCGAACAATAATTCAAGTTGGTTATGGCATAATATATGCATTGGACTTGAGATTATTCTTAAAAATGAAAACCAAGTAGGTAAGGTACTCATATCAATATTTGGACAGCCAAATAGATTCCTTATACGCAAACTGCAATTCAATATTAGAGTGATGTAAATACAAGTAATTATAAATGGGTCTCTGAACTTATTGATCCTCTCACTGATCAATGGAATATTCCGCTTCTTCGGATTTTTTTTCTACAGACCAGGTGAACTCCATTCAAACTATTCCTTTACAATTAGATTAGGAAGACAAGTTAGTCTAGCCTTTCACAAGTATTCGAATTTTGCAACTTCTTCAGCTTAGAAGATGCTTTGTGAAAAGGATTTGGATACTGACAACACAATGGGTTTATCTCAGCAATTTTGGTTAGCATTCTCAAAATTAAAAGTGCCATACAAGTATTAAATTTTTATGTGGCAAGGACTACATGATGATATTCCTGTTAAAACTCGTATCTTTAGACACCTGAATATTGTTGATCAATTTTGTGTTATGTGTAGTTTGAATCAGATAGAAGATCTGGATCTACATTGCTCATTCTCTCAAGAAATCTGGCGGAAACTTTGTCCTCACCAGTTTATTACTATTGTGCAGCATCCTTCAATCCTCTTTTGGATTCAGACTTTGAAACTTACAGTAACTAGTATAAATATTAAACAAATACCTCAGGTAGTTCACTTAGATCTTTGGATTATCCATTTCATTTGGAAACATAAATGTAGAGATGTTTTTAGCAATATAACACACAATCATAACATTGCCATATATCAGATGAACTCTTACATTGTACGACATAGATAGCTCCTATGTTGCTCATAGTCATTCTCATATTGATAACTACATATTAATTCTTACTTTGGAACCTCCTCGTATACAGTTCTTGAAAATAAATATTAATGCTTCGTACAATCCTCATATACAGTTTTTGTTAGCCGGTATTGGAATTAGAGCTAGAAATTCTACAGGGGTCATGGGAAGGGGAACATTGAATGGATTAGTTCCTAAATATCTTTCTTCTCTAAAAAAAGATCCCACTCACTCTTCTCATTTCTGGAACCATGAAATCTTAACAACATATCCTTTTATCTGAACTGTTAATTGATTCCATTATATCCATAAAAATCCATGTTCTGTAGCTTTGTTTTTCTTTTCTTTCTTATTTTTATGTAATCCAAGATTTTTCTTAGTTTTCTAGAGAATAATTAACATTTTTATCCACAATTCTATGTTGTTTGGTCGGAATTTGAATCTCTGAATCATATTATTAAGACGCAATCGCTGGATTATGTGTGCGATACTTGATTTTGGGAAGAGAATGAATTTTTGGGCAAAGAAAAAAAAGAAGAATGAATAAAACTGATCACATATTTGCTCCTTTTTTTTCTAAAAAAATGTATCCCAATTAAAGTAAAGGGGCATGCAAAATAATAAGAAACACTGAAAGCTTACTTAGTTATTTCCAAAAACTTTCGGACTAAATAAGAGGCTTCACCAAAAAGGGTCTTTTTATTTATTATAGTAAGATATTGGTAAGTACCTCAAGTTGTAGTGGAAATTGAATAAATAACCTATTTTTCATGGGACTCAAAAATACCATTATCAATCAATGATTTATACCGCCCACCTTTCGGAAGACAAACGAAAAACAAGTAATTTCTGCTGGGCCTTTATCCTTCTTTTAGGTTCACTAGGGTTCTTATTGGTTGGAACTTCTAGTTATCTTGGTAGGAATCTGATATCCTTACTCCCATCTCAGGAAATCCTATTTTTTCCACAAGGCATAGTTATGTCTTTCTATGGGATCGCGGGTCTGTTCATTAGCTCCTATTTATGGTGCACAATTTCGTGGAATGTAGGTAGTGGTTATGACCGATTCGATAGAAAAGAAGGAATAGTGTGTATTTTTCGTTGGGGATTTCCTAGATTAAATCGTCGTATCTTCCTTCGGCTGCACTAGCCTTGGTTTTCGGGGGATTAATATGCAAAGATCAAAAATACCTTCAATAAATTTTACTTATTCCCCTTTTACCCTTCCATTAAGTAATAAATCTAATTAAAACAAAAAAAAATGAAAATCATAATCAGTCTCCTCCTCTTATTCTCCTCTTTTTCTTTTTTTTTTCGTTTGAAAATGATTAATCGTCAATTCAAAAAAAAAGATCACCATCTATTAAATTCATCGTATAAAACCATGGTGCAGACAAAGGAACAACCAGGATTGAATCGAAAACAACCTTCTCATGAACCAGAAAAATCAAATTCATCAAGTGAAGATGAAAATGAAGATCAAGAAAAAGTGAATGAAGGAGACGAACCAGTCGCCGAGACTCCTAATATGACGGTAATAAGGTATGAATTGAAAAAAAAAAAATCTTTATTTAAGCATTTGAATGATTATACAGTTGATTTTGAGAAAATTAGGCCTGAAAAAACAGTCTCAGAAACGTTTACGGCTTGGAGTTATTGTCTTCCCAGCCGTAAATACTGTTTACGGTTGAGAATTCTAATAAATACAAGTCGTAATGTAGGTTACACAGATGGGAAATGAGAAATCTTAACCACAAAAAGTTGTTTACGGCTAGGTTTTTCCTATCCATATTTAAAAATTAATTCAGCCGTAGGGTTTGCGGCTAGGTTTTTCCTTTTTGTAATATGAGAAACCAAGCCATAAATATTATTTCCTAACCCTATGTATGTTACGGCTTGGTCGATTGCTCAAAGTCCCATCTGTATTTGTCATGGCTAGGTTATTTCTAGCCGTATCTTCTTTTGTGTTTGAAAATCAATCTAGTTGTACTGTTTACGTTTAGTTTATTCCTATTCGTAATTTGAGAAACCAAGCCGTAATAAGTATTGCATCTTGGTCTACTGCTTAAGGTCCCATCCGCAAACCTGTTTGCGTCTCGGATTGTCAATTTTTCTGGTCATTGTTTTATGTTACGGCTTAGTTTTTTCCAGCTTTCCCAACCGTATTTACTTATTTTCTTTAGTTTTTATGGTCTTGTTTGTATCGGTTTGAACACCGTTATATATAATTTGAACATAGGAAATGAAAGGATGAAGAAAAGATCATAATAAGTAGCACCTTGTAATGTCCCAATTCCGCAAACTCGTCACACAAAACCATTGGGTGCAAATGGAAAGAATGCAAATGGAGTTGTCACTGGTGGAGGCAATGAAGGTGGAGTTGTTGCCACTGGTGGAGGAAGTGAAGGTGGGGTAAATGAAGGTGGAGTTGCCACTGGTATAGGAAGTGAAGGAGGAGGAAATAAAAGTGGAGTAGCCACTGGTGGAGGAAATAAGGTTGGAGTTGTTAGAGTACTGCTCGGTCGAACTCGCAAAAGTTTTTATCTCAAGCTTGTTTGAAAAGTTTAGTTGTCAAAACTATAAGTCTTAATGTCTATTATACTTATAGCTAAGTCTCGGATTAGGATAGAATGTATAGTTGAGCTTTAGAGTTCACGACGTTCATCGATCGAAGACGAAAAACTACTAAGGGGATCTTGTGGAACTTCATCAACAAAAGGTATGTGGAGACTTGAACTCATATATCACTCAAAAGTCTATTTATACTCTGTCTCCTATTTGAGACAAAAGTCGTATAGCTATATAGACTTCAATTATACACATTTGATACTTAAAGCTGATTTAACTCGCTTACATATTTCTCGAAATATGTGATGGTAAGCTTTCGCTTTAACCAAGTTCATCTTATATTCTTGAAAAAGTTCAAAAGAGGATGATGTGAAAATCGCCTGGTAACATCTTATATGATTTGTGTGAGACAATCATTTGGTGTAGACTCGGAATGTTTCGTATTCATCATTTGATCACTTGAAAATTGCTTTGAAGCTAATAGTTTGTGTGAGACATCTATTGTCGTCTTCTAAGAATGTTTCAATGATTTAAACATTAATTAGATATAGCAAAGTATGTGTACTTGTATGCTAACTGTTGCGAGTTACTCCAAGTTCAGGGACCATAGTATGCATACCCGTATGCGTACTAGTTTAATAGTTGAAGTCCGGGAACTTAGTAGGCATACCCGTATGCGTACCGGGGTAAGTTCAAGTCCGGGAATTCAACTGAATTTGGTTGTGTACGACAGTTGCGTACCCGTTCGCATACTGGCGAACCCAGACTAAATCCGGCTACTTAGGTATGCGTACCCGCTTGCATACTTGAGTGGGTTAAGTTCTAAAATTGGTTTTGTTCATGAACAATACATTTATAAATTAAGGAATGCAATCTTTTGCAAACCGTGGATATAATGTTCATGAATTGGTTTGAGTGAATCAAAATTGATTTTTCTTCAATTGGGTCTTCTATACTTATATGAGAATATAAACAATTGAACAACTTTATAACTAGTTTCATTTGATTCATTTGAACTAGTTGTGTTAAGATGAACAAGGTTGATTTGAAAGTGTTCATACGGCTAACTTCAGTTAACTATTGCTGAACCAACCAAGTATACACGTTTAGGTACAGTTCCCCATATCTAAATGAAGTCGCATTTCATTTTTGTATAAAAAACTAGGTTTGATCTAACATTTGAAAGATATTAGCTTGAGTCTAATCGAGTTTTCATCTAACGGTGAATATTTGACTGCTTTGTTACCAAGGTAACATTGATTGCAAACCCTAATTTGAAGACTATATAAGGGAGAACTCTAGAAACTGGGAAACCTGATCCCCACACCTCCCGTGTGATACTAGTTACGACTAGAGTTAATTCTCATTTAACCTAGGTTTTTCTAAAACCATTATAGGTTAATGACTTAAAGACTTCATTGGGATTTTGAAGCCAGACCCAACTATTTTCTATGTAATTGCGTGTTCTGATCTTACTTTGTTCTATCGTATTGAGTACTATCTTCTTTAAGATTTTCTCGAGATTTAATCTTTGATAGGTGAGATAAAAAAAGTAGTCACAAACATCCTCGTCGCATCGTTTGTGATTCTACAATATATTGTTCCGCTACCATACAGTTACGATTATTGTGAGGTGATTGATATTACTAGGTTGTTCTTCAGGAATATAAGTCTGGTATATCTATTGGTTCTTGTTCACCTTGATTTATCAAAATACGGAAAAAATCTCATAGGTATTTCTGTGGGAGACAGATTCATCTATTCAATTTTTTTGTGAGAGAAATTTTTTTATCAAGTCTTCGACTTTGAGTCGTAGAAAATCTTAGTTGTTAGTGAGATCAGCTAACGGAATCAAGTGCGCAGAATCCGGTGTGGTTTTAGAGACGTAAGTAACGCGATTGTACCTTGATTAGTGTGAGAATGGTTAGGGATCAACTACATTCCAGTCCGAAGTTAACTTGCAGTAGGCTAGTGTCTGTAGCGGCTTAATACAGTATGGTGCTCAAATCTGGACTAGGTCCCGGGGTTTTTCTGCATTTGCGGTTTCCTCGTTAACAAAATTTCCGGTGTCTGTGTTATTTCTTTTCTGCATTATATTTGTTTATATAATTTAAACAACACAGTTTCTGCATAATTCAATGAATTAGATAATCCAACCTTACGTTGTTGATATAAATTGATTCACGCTTGAACATCGGTCTTTGTACCGTTCAATTTGTTTCTCATAATTATCAGGCTCATGGATTCTTTTTGTTTGATTTGCTGTTTACATTGAGAAATATAGATACAACTCTTGGATATATTTCCATTGATTGAGTCTGACTGTCTAGTTGGTTCTCTTGGAATTATATTGGAGTTTGTCCGTACATATTGCCTAAATTAAATATTGGGTATGGTTGTTAGACCGCCGCTTTTTCAGGAGTGGTGGAGGAAATAAAGGTTCAATTTTGGTTGTTGAAATAAGTGTTGATCCTGCTATTGATTAGGGTAAATCCGTATTGGTGGAAGGAGAGAGAAATGAGAATAAGTATCCACCCAAAGACTCAGCAAGAAAAATCATTGATGCAATGGAGTTTTTACCTTCCAAGAAGAATGAGAGACCTTGAGGTGAGCTAAGAGATCACCCCGTTTTGTTTGGTTACCGGTCATCATGGGCTGCTAGGTTTTGTGCCGCAAAGGTAATAAATCAAATTTAATGTATCTTATTTAATTTTATTATGGATAGTTAATTGTAACTGTTCAATTTTTTTATTGTTTGTAGTTTCCTGATAAAGTGGTCCCTAAACTAAAGCACCAGCAATGGAAGTTTTGGATGTTGGATAGAGAGCATCCAGATATGGAAGCCTTGGTAAAAATCTTCGGGGTTATGGTCTGGAATCGAGGCTTTGCAGAAGATCCATGATGTTGTAACTGTTTGTGGGTTTAAAGAAAGATTCTGATCCGGAACCATGACTGTTGTACTCTCATTCGGTGATATGACTATCACACCAGATGATGCAAAGCAAATTACCGGTCTTACTTTGGAAGGAAAATATGTATTTGAGGGTTTCAACAATTCTAGTCCTTTTGAAAAGCTTATGTCTTGGCGAAAGACTGGCTTGAGTGGGGAAAAAGTGAAGCGAAAGAAGATTTTGAGATAGGTGGCGAAGCCTTGTCTAGAGATAAAAGGGAGTTCAGTATACTGGGTGAACGTCATTGTTGATGGTGGATTTTTTACAAAGGCTAAAAATGTAAAATCATAATTTGGAATCAGGCAGCCAGAGCAACTAACTGGGAATCAGGTCTAAGGATTTCAGAGCAACTCGCGAGGAATCAGGTCTGAGATTTTAAATGTGAACGTATAATCCGAGTTGGCGACTAATTTGGTCGATTTGGCGTATAGCTATATAGAGAAATGATATGGGTACCGAGAGAGTTCTCCCACAAAATCTCCCGCAAGACACATGATGTGGAACCAAAAATCCACTCCCTATAGTTCTTTAGTGGGCCCAGGAACCAGTGTGAGTAGGGGTGTGCAACGGACAGACGGTTGCGGATTAGGGGTCACCCGCAACCAAACCGTCAAAGTTGCGGATTTGGAAAATTGAACTGTGACCGGCCCAATCACCCGCGGATTTCACATTCCCGGGTCAGCGGGTAATGCGGACCGGATGCGGTTTAACCGTGGATTTTGTCAGAAAAAAAAAAGTAAACATACAAAACCGGTGAGGGAATTTCTGGATATGCCATGTTAGGCATTTCATCAAACAACTTGCGTGCATAATAGTGAAAAACAAAGCAACTGATTTGGAGTAGAACCAGTATTCAGCGGGGGCTAATAAGCCGAAAGGAGAATTCCATAATGTAGATATGAACACCATTCAAAAATATCAAAAGATATTTGGACTGAAACTAACATGAAATTGAGCGAATGGGAACTTCAGTTCGTTTCATTTCAAAGCAAACTCTGTTAGGTTAAATAATACATGGCACCGGCTGGAGGCTCATAAACTTTGTTTTCCCGGACTTTATTTAATTGGGTTTTATCTTTTTTTATTATAACCTACGATGCGGGTGAATTTGCGGATTTACAAAACCAACCGCAACCAAGCCACTAAATCTTGCGGATTTGAAAACTCACCCGTGTCCGGCCCAAAGACTCTTGCGGATTGGTTTTCATCCGTAAATTTGCGGACGGTTGCGGATGAAATCCGCGGTTCCGGATTTTATGCACGCCTCTAGGTGTGAGTGCGTCGGGATTTCTCATTAGAGAAATTTCTGTAAGTCTGTCATCTATCTAGCTAGATACTCCCTCCGTTTCTAAAAAATAGACTTGTTTGGTTTTCACAAAAATTAAGAAAACTAATCATTGGAGTCACTTTTACATGTTTTTTCCTAATCTATCATTTGGTCCCACTCATTTGTTATTAGAGAAAGAGGAAAGAGAAGTGGTCACCTTTTTGTATTAGGAAAGAAAATGGAGAGAGAAAAGTGGTCCCTTTATGAATATAGTAATAAAATCATAACATTTAACTTTCTACATATGGAAATAAACCTATTTTTTTAACATACAAAAAAAAAAAACCCTGACAATTTTTTAAAAACGGAGGAATTATATCTTTTATTAACATGACTCATGGAGGAGGTGGTCATCGAATACCTTTCTGTGATCACCCGATAAAACAAAGTACTTTTTACTTCTATTTTTTGGCCACGAGAAATAATAGTACGGTAAATATTCTCCATACTCAGACAATTTAAGTGCAGGAGACCTATGGATTATTTTTTTTTAAAAGAGTCTTGTCTCGTACCTTAAAGAAAAAGTGAAAAGAATATCGTCTAGTGGACATCATGCATGAGTTCTCTACTTTCTCTCATTTATACTTTCTGCGGGGGAGGAAATCACATACACAAAAGAAAAATTCCCCCTCCGCCCCTCCCTCCCTCGTGGACATTGCGTTCCCAGTAATTCAATTTTTTTTTGAAACCAAAACTAATTTTACTAAATGACCGCTGCCATGGTGGGACAGCTGATCGAAGAAATCGGCGTGGAAGTATTATTTTTTCTGACACGGCGAGAAATATCATCTTTTTCTGACACGGCAGAAAAGTAGCATTTTTCATGACACGGAGGGAAAGTATCAGTTTTCTTGACACGATGCGAAAATATCATTTTTCCCGACATGGGATGAGAGTATCGTTTTTCCTGACACGGGATGAAAGTATCATTTTTCCTAAAACGAAAAATTAGGCGACACATAAACCGCAATATGGCTGCATAATGTGTTGTGCATCCTTTGTGGTAGTTTGCATAATAGGTATGCATTCAATTTTCGAAAATTGTGCCTAAAATGAAAGTATCATTTATTTTTTTGAAACGGAGGGAATACATCGTTTTATTAGTTGCAATTGAATATAAGTTGATACATAAACCAAAATATGGCTACATAAAGTATTATGTATCCTTTGTGGTGGTTTACATAATAGATATACATTAAATTTTCGAAAATTGTGCCTAAAATGATAAACACCTCCGAATTTTTCGTAAAAACTCTAAATTTGATATTGTTGTTTGTATTCATTGCGTAAATATTTTTATAACCTTTCCAACGAGATAAAATTTGTAAAATTTCAAGGAACGAATTTTTAGATATGTTATTTAAAGTTTGCTTTCCAATTATACCCCTTAAAAATAGGATACACAGGGACTTATAGTAATCAGACTAAAAAGGAGGGACAAGTTAGTCCTTTCGTTTTTTATTGGATTTTTTTAGTTACAAACACCAAATCCAATCTTTTTGTGTCAAATTGAAGAAAGGAAAAAGTCAGGCTTCACATTTACACCAAGTATACAAGGTTCTCTCGCTTCGCTCGGTGGGCCCAATTAAGATTAAACAATATTGAGTACATGTTGGAATGTTATTCCAAGTTGATCCTGAATTACATAGTTGTTAAGAAACTGAGGGTGCATATCCATCCAAATGTGTGTTGTTGCTGCGTGTCTGAGGGATTGTGTTTTGTCAGCTGCAAAGTTTTCCAATACATAAGCTACTTGGTTTGCTTCCCTGTAAAAATTAGAATATCTGCAAATTTGGTATTTGATGCAGTAAATACTTGATTTTGTGGATGAGAGGTTGAATGTACCATGGTGGAGAAGTGTTAGTGGTGAGGTAGTATACGAGAGCTAACGAGTCAAATTCCATGATTAGGGATGTGGTATTCATAATGCAAGCTTGTTCAGCCTAATTACCATCCCTCGTCTTAGCCATAATTGTTAAAGTAAATCCAAGTGGTTCAGCTATCACACAAACCACTTTTTTTTGTCTTCATTTCAAAGCACGGCTCCTGCTCCAACAAAACCTGGATTATCTCGTGATGCTCCGTCACAGTTCAGTTTAATGGTACCCTTTGGAGGATGGATCCATCCCACTAAAGCATAATAGTGAATAGTATTAGTGTTGTTGTTGTGATTAGATGGGTCAAGCCCGGGGCTAATGGTGGATGATGATGTTGACATTATTAGAATTGTGTGGCTTCTTTAGAGATTAAAAGCATGGTGATGTTTGGTGGTTCATAGATATGTTGGAAGCATAATTTGTTTCTATGTGTGCCACTAGGTATAACACAGGTGGGTTATGAATTTTGGCGGTAGCCTTGGTTGTGGGTGAATAAGATGTAACAGAAGGTTTCGGACATTGGTTAGAGGGGTAATGATTGGATGATTGTTAGAATATTTTTGGTGCAGTAAAATCCCTACTTGTTCCCGCACTAGTTTAAATTCAGGGCATAAGTATAACAGGTGAGATAAGGTTCTGGAAACTAGTTGCAGGCTCGCAGCATTGACAACTTGGGGTACTTATGATTTTTTTATGATGAAGCAATTCTTTAATAGGCAATCCAATGTTTAGAGTTTTCATATAAAAATTTGGATTTTTATATTCAACTTGGATAGTCTGTTCAAAATCACTCATCCACTCGTGATTATTTCTAACCATCTATGGTAGGCAAGCTGAAACACTGATTGGTTCATAAAAGAAGTGCTACGAGCTAAAAATAAAAAAATAAAAAAAACGCTTCTGCCATAGTTTAGGTTAGTAAATTGGTGGAATTTTAATCTTGCCAACATATTTGGACCGATCGACCGGAGGCCCCGAAGGGGGAGTCCTTTTTATGGTCATTTTTTTGTGAAATGAAGCCTCACATAAGCGTGCAATTTGATAAAAAGATTGGAAATCTTTGGTATTCATGATTGCTTTTTTCACTTTGCAGAATTGTCCCTCCCTTTTGGTCAAATTACTATAACTCCTTATGTATCATATTTTTTAGGGGTATAATTGGAAAGCAAACTTTAATATAACATATTTAAAAATCCGTGTCATGGATTTTGAAAATTTTATCTCGTTTGAAAGGTTATAAAAAAAATCTATGGAATGAGTACAAACAACAATATCAAATTTAGAGTTTTTTATGAAAAAGATCTATCCAATGAGTGTTTTTCATTTTACGCACCATTTTAGAAAGTTAAATGTATATATTTATTATGCTATAAAGGATACATGATACTTTATGTAGCCACATTTTTTATTTATGCATCAACTAGTTTTCCGTTGCAACTAATAAAACGATGTGCTCCTTCCGTTTCAAGAAAAGTGATACTTCCATTTTCAGTCACAATTCTCAAAAATTGAATGCATGCCATTATGCAAACCACCACAAAGCATAAAAATCATGCAACCATATTTTGGTTTATGGATCGACTAATTTTCCACTTCAGAAAAAATGATACTTTCACATTCCGTTTCAGGAAAAATAATGCTCTTGCTCTGTTTCAGAAAAAAAGTGATATTTTCAAAGCTACTCTCTTCGTCGGAAAAAAAAAAAAACAAACAAACAAACAAACTGTAAAATAAAATATGTCCCGTCATTCAATGATGGTAAAACTTAGGCATTAACTACGAAACTGACACACATGTCACGTCTTGAATTATATTATGGTAGGTGTTCAGTTAACTGTGTTTCGTTTGACCCCCTCTATCTGTTTCACATCTTTTTCATCTCTCTTCTTCGTCTCTCCCAACTCTTTGTATCTGAAATGCTTAGATCCTTCTTGAACTGGCTTAGATCCACTTAGGCGATGAACCCTCTTCGATCTCCTACAGTCTATGCGTTTAAAAGTCATACTGGTGAGTAAATCTTTAAAACAGTTTTGACATGTGATTATTCAATCGTAAATATTCAAAAGATGAATATAGAGAGAATAAGAAGCAAAACCATTATTAGCGATCCTTTAATCTTGATGAGGAAGATACACCTTTCAACAAAACAAAAGGTATAGTGATAGAGATTAGGGAATAAGTTTTTCTTTTTGTTGGTACTTTTCTTACTGCTGCAATACCAATATAAAGAAACTTGCTTCAAAAGAAAAAAAAATTAAAAAAAAAAAAAAAACATAAAGAAACTGCCTAATGATGTTTACTTGAAACGAACTTCCCTGAAACATAGAGAGAGATGGAGATAAAACGGTAGATTAATGTTTCGATAGATTAGGGTTACTGTTTCTGTAATATATGTGACCTTTAACAAAACAACAAAAACTGTTTCGATAGATTAGGGTTACCGTTTCTGTAATTATGTGACCTTTAACAAAACAAAAAAAATTAAAAAATTATTCTCTATATAAAAATAGAGTTGGTACCAATAAAACAAGGAGGACCGGGAATCAGAAATACAAGGAAACACAATTTTGCATTGTTAGGAAAATGGGTTTGGCAAATGCATGACAAACCAAACACAATCTACAGAACCAAATATATGGGTCCGGACTCGATCCTGAGAAGAATTCCAACTCCATCAGCAGCAGCCAGCCCTGCATGGAAAAATATAACCAAAATTGCTCACTTTGTGCAGGAAAACTATGTGATCCATATTGGAGATGGAAACTCTACCACTTTCAAGGACAAGTGGACACCCATGCATGCACGTTTGACAATCTTGGGAAATATGGACAATAATTTAGTAAGTTCTCTAATGGTGCCACACTCTTTTAATTGGAACACTGAATTGTTGGATCAGATTTTCCCCACCAGCATTAGCAGTGCGATTCGAGCCATCCATATTCCAAACCCTTCTTCTCTCGATAAACCAATTTGGCCTCATGCCAAAAAGGGGCAGTACAAAGTTAAAAGCGGCTATGAGATGCTTCTACAGACTCCAACCTCAACAACCAACCAAAAACCACAGATGAGTACAGCCAACATGGAAAAAAGGTACAAAACTCTTTGGAAAGCGGACTTCCCCCAAAAAATCAGACTTTTCCTTTGGAAAGTCAGCCAAAATGGACTCCCAACGTTCGAAGCCTTGAATTATAGACACATAACCTCCACAAGCATGTGTCCTATATGCAATCAGCAATCAGAAACGGTACAACACTGTCTATTTGATTGCCCAAGAGCGAGGACGACTTGGGAGATGATGTGTAGACATGCCAACAACAATGCAAACCAACATAATGTTTACAACAGCATAGTTCTACCGCCTCATCCACTGCCAACACACATTGCCCTGCAAAAACATCGCATAGGAAGACCGTCGGGAAATCACAGGTTGGATCGAAATACAACTTCTTCCCATATGCTACAGCCACCTTTAGACTTTGAGTCTTTTTTGGAGATGCACACACGGAAGAAGGATTTCACACTGGCTTGTTAAACGATGTGGAATATCTGGCTAGCCAGAAACGCCAAGGTTTACAACAACATCGTACAAACACCGAGGCAAACATTTCATATTTCCCTACTTCTTAGCCAAGAATACAGACGGGCGACCCAACATAATATATGCATACAGAATACTCCACAACAGCAACAGAGGAGGAATTCGGCAACAATCTGGATACAATGGAACGCACCACAACACCAATGGCTGAAAATCAACACTGATGGAGCAAGAAAATTGAACACTCAAGGGGAACCGGAGACGGCAGGCGCCGGTTGGATTTGCATAAACGAACATGGTGCTATGATTATGGCCATGGTAACACCTCTTGGAAAAACCACAGCAATTGTGGCGGAAACTTGGGAACTACTCCTAGCTGTAAGGATGGCAGCTACCAAAGAATAGAACAAAATCCATTTCGAAAGGACTCAAAAGCACTGTTAACTCTAGTTTCGAAAGACCACTCTGAGGCACCATGGATCATTCAAAATATGCTACAAGAAATACAACATCATCTTCGACTGCTACAGACATATATGATAACTCACATATACAGGGAAGCGAACCAAGCGGCAGATGGACTTGCAGACTTTGCAGCAAAAAAACAACTACAACACGGAAATGGAATCAGCAACAACACCTCAACTCACATTTGGGACCACACACACCTTGATTTCCTTAATGTAATTGTTATGAATGACTCACTGGGGACTCATTACCCAAGAGAAGTTCCTGCTTTTTAATAATAAATCTTCTTCTTTTCAAAAAATAAATATAAAAATAGAGTTTTTTCGAGCGTTGTGGTTAATCAGAGCTTCTGGTTGATTCTGGCCCCACCATTTTATATTTCGACCAATAGAATTTGATGAAAATCTATTAGCCCCCCATTATATTATTCGACCAATCACCTTCTAACATATAATTACCTAAAAAATACTAAATGTTATATAATTTTGAAAACATTACAAAAAAAAATATAGACAACTTTAATACTGCCGAAAAAACAAAAATTATACATGGAATATGTTTGTGGAACCATAATAAATTAAATATACAATATTCATCATGATTTCATCATAGAATTAAATCGATCATAAGAATTTAAAAAGTAATAGTCCAATGTCCAATGTCCACTTACAGTTATTATAATAAAACTCGCCTAATTACAACTCCAAACTACCAGTAGAATAAAATACTTCAATTTAATTGTTGCAATTACACGTTAAGTTGATATTAAATAGCCGGATCATTGATTAAATTTAAATCCATGATTAAAATAAAAAAACCTGATTTGTGGATGTCACACATGAATTGAGTAATCTTCTTTTAAGAGCTTATGAAAGGGTTGTTAATCATGTAAAAATTAAAATAACACATAGCTATTAAGTGTAAAATCATGATTAAATTGGTAGGACATTTTTATTAAGTAAAAATCACCAAACAATAAAATTATGGTAGTGGTAAAAGAAAAAGAAAAAATAATGAAAAAGAGAATCGTTATCAGAGAACAAAAAAAATTAAAATTGCATATTTTATCGAAAGATATCAAAATAATGATACAAATATTATTTCCATAGATAAAGTTTTACTTTTGTTTTCTCATAATATCGTACATTCCATAAAAAAAAATATCGTTCCAAAATCTGTGTAAAATAATGCTCAAAATATTTTCGGGGAAAAAAAAGATTGCAACAAGTAACTAAATGTGGCCATCCATATATTTAAGCCAATCAAGAGCATATCTTGATATTTTTCCTAATAATGAATTTCTAAAGATTTTCTCGAAGAGATTTATGGGTATAAATAAACAAAGTAATCTTCCGGAGTATTTTATTTTTGGCAAATACAACATTACTTCCAAATTACTTGGTTTAATTTCCAATTCGATTATAAAACTACTCATTTATCTCGGCTTGGCATCTCAATATATAAAACGTGCAATCAAAACCAAAAATCTCACTGGTGTCGTCGGTTTCCTCTTTTGTTTTCTGTATTTATTTATCATTTTTGTTTTTGCATGCTTACGCTATTTTATTTTATTTTGATTTGTGTTGTGTAATTTTGCAGACCAATCAGAAGACGTGATCAAAATCCACGCTGCTACTTTCCATCGATAATAAATCGGTAATATTTTCTGTTGATTCTAAAACTTCATGCAGAGGAAAGAGTTCTAGGGTTTTGTCATGTGATAAGAAAATATCAGTTGTTTTTGGGCTTAATCCATGATTGTCGTTAGTTTTGAAGATATCATGGAAAGTGCATTCAGTTGATTTTGGTTCCCTCTTCGAAGACATCTCAGGTGATTTTCTTTTGTGGATAGTTCTTTGTTGTGTAGATCTGATGGATCAAAATGAGTTAGAGAAGCTATTTTTGTCATGTGCTCAGTGCTCTATGTCGTGAGAAAAAACAATCGATCTTCCTTTTATCCGTGACCGTGACTACACAACCCTAATACCAATTGGTTTGTTTTCTTATTTGCAGTTGGTGATAGTTTTGGAAGAGTTTTGGAAGAGTTGGAGTATTCAGTTACGATTTTGCATTTTTGTTGATTCCCATTACAAAAATTCTAAACATACAACACGTTTAGAAAACACAACACAAAAACAACCTTCTCAGGTAACTTTTATTATTTTGGTTATACAATTCGTCCCTAACACTACTTTTCTGATAATAATTTTTTTTCATTCCGTTGTTTTTATGATTCAAAATTTGGTGTAGTATACCGATGTATTTAACTTATTGTGGTATTCATCAATCCGAATGTTCTGCACGTGCATGAATTCACAAAGGCATACAGCTTAAAGTTTTCCAGCTACATACTAACAATCAGAGCAATCCATATAGATTATTGTTACTATACCGAAGTATCTTGCATTTTGAATATCTGGCACAATTAATATTTTCAGATTCTGTTTCTTGCATTTCAAATTTCTTGAACGTTCCAAATTAAACCAGTATGGATTTCTTCTGGTGGAGGTTTTTGGTTGCTATAAGATCTATCTGTGCTGCAATATGGTCAATACTAGATGAGCTTTGTTGTCTGGTATTTCTAAGAACTGAAACCTGCACAAAATTTAAGCAAAAAAAGTCAAACAGAAGTTTATAAACTCTCCATATACTACTAGATATCGATATGGATTCCTCTACAGAGTCATATATATATATGACTATTCTCTTGACTCTGTATATCTAAATGACAAGGCAGGCGTCTGTAATGATAAGGAAACACTAAAACGATACAGCTGTGGGGAAGAATAATATGTACTAATAGGTACAATGTCGTGACCGTTTTAATAAATGTGATTTAGAAATCATGGAGGTTGGTAAATTATATATATGGAGGAAAAACAAAATCCATCCATACGAGAACATACGGACTTTCTTTGACAGGGAACGACCCAAAAATGTACTGGTAGAATATCACTAATGGTGCATAGTAATTGGGATTTCTCTATAGAAATTTATGCACAAGTAAAAGCATAAAATGTGCGAAATTCATAATGAAACGTGAAAATTTATTTATGCGGAAGAAGTTGAATCATAAATTTATAAATGGGCTTGATACTAATTTTAAAAAAATCCTACATTAAAATCTGCTGGGTTAAAAGTACGGACGGGCTATAGCCCCTTGATAAGCCCGTCCCTGTTCTTTGAGAAGCTATGTTATGACAGAAACAATATATGTAAGTATGTACATACAGAAACACCACGTGCTACTGTGAATCTACAATTGCAAAAAAAAAATGGTACTATACGCCTTGCACTCATGCATCTACAATAGTTGCAAAAATATTGGTAATATATGGCTTGAAGACCTTGCAAAAAAAAATGTAGGATATGTGTGAAATCATAGTTCCCGCAGAAATTATCGAGGTGATAATTGTACAAGAAGAATAAGTATTGTTGTCGTTATTTTTTGAAGTATTTCAGAAAAAAAAAAAAAGTGGAAGATGAAACAGAAGCTGTGACGACTATCACAGGGCTTAATGCTAGGTTATATACCTCTAAGTGCTAAATATCATGTTAATTGCGAAACATACTTACAGGATGTAAATAAAAAAGGAGCTAATTACATTACATGATTCATTTCAAAAACAACGGACCTGGAATAATGGAAGTACAGATAAACGATTATAGTTTAATTCTAAGTCTATATACAAAAAATATCCTACATTAGAAAGACATTTTAGGAATCAAAATATTACAGAATATTATGTATATATATTCGAAAAGAATCTAAGTCAACAAAATGTTCAAGGAATAGCAATTATTATACCCATCGACTTTTATGAACGGCACCAGGCTCTGCACGAATCTTCCCCATCTGTAATTAAGAAACAACAAAATGTTTTTAAAATACCATGTTAGATGCAGAAAAAGAAGAAGAGCACAATGTACAATGAAAATTGTTGTTTAGAATGTGAAAGAAGAAAACTGGACCTCCATTTGTGTACGATCATCTAATCGGAGGCCTTTGGGTTAACCTACTTTATCTCTGAGAAAAGAACTCAAGGAGGTATGAGAAACTTTTATCAAACAAGATGGCTTAAGATTTAATAGACGTCATTTAGGGAAGGATTATGATTATTAAAGATTAACCTAACGTAGGGGTGGAGCCAAAAAAATTGATAACCATAGAAAAACCCTTCATTTTCTCCTGTCTTTTATAGTTAGCCCACCAAATATTAGTATATTTAGCCCACCAGACTCTCAACATTTCGATATTTTCATTTTAGCCCCCTTAATATAATTTTCTCGCTCCTTTACAGCCGCTATGATTGGGTCTTACCCTTCACTAGAGAAAAGACGGCGGTTTAGAGGAGTGATTCCCATTCACGTTCTTTATTCATTGAGAATCCCCGCTTGAAGAGATTGACAACGACAAATGGTTGTCCGTTTTTGAAAAGTGAAAAACGGATAATCATTGTCCATTTTTGAGATAAATACTATGTAATTTAGTTGAGTTAAGTGGGGTCTTTTAATAAAAAAGAATGGTAATATAAATGATATAATTATTTGTTTAAGTATATATCCGGGAACGCAAAAACAACCTGATTCGTAATATTAAGGTACATGAAAAATATTTGCATTGAATAACAAATGTATATAACATATTCATAATCATTATTTTCAGAAATATAAGTAGCTCCATGTAAAAAATAAAACATATATAAACTAGGTTAGAAAATTACATATAAAGAGAAAATAACTGATTCATTTCATGCATAAGTTCCGTGCATGGTATATGACAAAGTTAATAAAAAAAACAAGTTCATGGCATACCTGTATTCAGGAGAGAAACATGAATACATATGCAAATATTATGCATCTTTTGCTTCCGAGAACCACACTAAAGTGGTACAGCTGTGTCCTAAAAAATTTCTAAACAATATTGAAAATACTTATAGGATGCATCACAAACTACGATTGAAAATTGGAGTGCTAATTATTCTCTTGATTAACCTATCCAACACATAAGGCATTGTTGAGGCCACAATGTTAAGATAACACGGCTAAGATAACATGAAATTATTGCAGAAGTACTAACTTGAGCTACAATTAGATAAAAAGTAGTAATAGGAAGAAAAATTGAGAAATATAGGCCTATTTACCCACTTTACAAATATATGCCCGTTTTTTCTCTTCAACTTTTCAAATATAGGCGTGTCTCCATTTTTCCATCAATCTTGGTTAAGTCCCATTATATTTTTATTTATTTACCCTTTCCTTAGTGCCATGTTGACCTTCTTCATCATTCTTAAGTTCGTTGACCTCACTTCATAATCGTTTCACCATTTTCAGGTTTGTTAGATCATTCTCCAAAAGGGTTCATGATTCGCGCGCAAGTGCATGGTTTAGGGTTCAGGATTCGGGTTTTTTAATTCAGGGTTCATCGTTCCAAGTTCAGGGTTCCCAAGTTATAGGTTTCATGATTTTTGGTTGGTGGGAAATCGACCTTGCACAAAGGAGATTCCATTCAGGGTATTTAAAGACTTTTTAATAAGTGAAATAACTGCTACCTTGCACTTAACTGGATGAAATCCGTTTTTACAACAACAAAAAAAACAACAGTGGGACCAAGTCAAAACACGGGCCTATATTTGAAAACGCCAAAAAAAAAACAGGTGTATACTTCCAAATATAATGTGATGAAATCAAAGGATACAATACTATAGGTTATTCTTCAAAAAAAAAAAGACTTACTAGATTTCAATTTTCAATAAAAATATGCTTTGCAACGCACATGGACAATTGTTGGGCACATCGCTTACACAATGCCGAGTACTACTTGAGATCATGAGCTTTGATGGAAATGAAAATCCGACGTACGTTGGCATTTGAAATGCAGCTTATGGACCATCAAAATAAAAAAATTAATTTCCTCAAGAAAAATGATTTACCATATGGACATACCAAAAGATAGATCAAAACAATTATGCGTCAACTCATTCCTGACAATTTTAAATCTATAGACTGTATTATTCTTCAAGCACTGACGAATTTTTGGAAAGGGAGATCAGGGAACAACCATTATCATCTTAAACCGACCTTGATATTATTTTGTTGCACATCAACTCAAATATTAACTTATTAGTTATATTGATTATTCATTTATTCCATAAGCAAGAAACTGACCCGTGCATTGCGAGGGTGATAAACTAGTAATAATAATAATACAGTGAGAGTTTTCTTTCTTCTTTTTAGACATCCGACCATTAATATTTCCCTAATGATGTTTATCATCTAATATGTAAACTGCTGAACAATAATATTCATAATTTCCCTAGAAAAAAAAAGAAGCAATATTCATATGTTAATTATATGCATACGGTGATATTATATTTTTTTAATTAGTAGAGTAGTTTGTAAGTGAAAGCTTAAATACATGTTATTTACTTATTTTATCATGTTAAGTTCAATTTTATTTTATTTTATGTATAAGTTCAATTTTTAAGAGTACTGACAATTGTGTGTTGCAAAAAGGAGACTTCTGCTGCCAAAAAAAAGGTGCAAATGGATGCTTATAGTTGTATTTGGCGGAGACGTGGATTCGAAATAAGGGATTTTGACTCAATGAGTACCTCTAAGTAACATTTCTTTCTCGACCAAATCAAATTTCTGATTTCTTTTGATTCTTTTTTCTAAATGGGAATGTCCTCTTAAGTATCACCCCGTTTTAGCTGGATACTATTTGCAGTCAAGAGACACAATAATTCTTTACTTAAATTATAGGGGGTCATACAAACTCACCTTATGCTGTGAAACGCTATCTTTAATGCATTATGTTGGAGTGGAGCCAAGTAAAAGCAACCAGAGAAGATTGTCCCATTCGCTAGTCGACTCTAATTGATAACAGAGGAAGTAAACAATTATATGGAAAGTGTTTCAATGGAATCGGTATTATGGGAAGCATGGAAAGATTTTTCATGAAATTGAGTTTAAAACATACATCAGGCCAAGCTTTTTTTATAATTTCATGGAAATAGATTTTTGATCAAATGACGGAAAACACGTTATCTCCATGAAAAATGGCTAATTCCATTGAATTAACTCATATCGAACACAACCTTCTTTTTTGGGTCCAAACTTATCCTTATACACCTTTAGAAAAAAAAACTCTTATTTCTTGTTTGTCGCTACAAAGTAGAATATTTTGCACCCTCCTATTTAAATTTCTGGATCCAAACTTTTATTTAGATGTACTTTGTGTTAGAGAAAATGTTCGGTTGAACCTATAGGCGTTGGTATATAAATATGTCGGCAAATTTAGATCTCAAAACTATTTCTAATTTATAGCCTACCAAAGTTTGTTTCAGTCTAGACTGAATTAGGTAATAAAGTCTTAGGATCATCCATATTACTCTTGCAGATTGAAGATCACGCAAAGACATCATTTTGAAGAACTTCATCCAAAGTTAATAACGAAGATTGGTTCTCCTTTCAGACTATTTTCCCTCTTATCTATCTATCGTAACAAAGTCGATGACTTTATTAAATGATCAAATTGAAAAGAACGATCATATAACAGATAAGCCAATGGAATACATAGTGGTGTTTCCAATTCGAGCCTTCTTTTTTTAATGTTTCGAAACAAAAAACTAAGCGAGAAAAGTTTTATGAACTTTGTGCATTTGATTTCGTGAATTTAATTGGTGAATTTGCTAACCTACATAGGCTCGGAAGTTCGTCAATTACAAACTCCACTTGAGTCTATGAACTTAAAAATTGGGTGTGTGACCTAATGCAACTTTGAAGTTCCTAAACTCCAAAATAACTTTGAGTTTGTGAACCTACTTTAGTGAGTTCGCGAACCTCATGAGATTTTTGAAAAGGAGAGGGTACCAAGTACATCACCAACTTTTTCGTTCGGAAACCTGTATAGACAAAACCTAATACAATTGCAAGCAGACCAACTGAATGATCCTTGACAATATGTAAATAGAATTTATATCTCTACCTATTCTCAATCAGTATGTATATAGACAAGGAATCCGTGAACCTGATTGTTATGAAGATTACTTGGACGATCTAAAAAATCAATATCCAAGATCAATCTAGTCGTATCCAAATAATCCGATCGGAATTCTGCCAGGTAATAAAACTCGTTATCTATTTTTCAAGATACGAATTCCACAAGAAACGGGTCTCGTAATCGATCAAAATTAAATGGACGTATCTACTAAGATTGAATACATATAACTTTCCTAAATCCAATTATAAAGATAAAAAATATAATGTGAAAAACGAAAAACACAAGACACCAGAAGTTCTAGTAACGAGGAAACCGTAACTACAGAAAAACCTCGGGACCTCGTCCAGATTTGAATACCAAACTGTATTAATTCGCTACAGACACTAGCCTACTATCATACTTCGGAATGGAATGTACGTAGTTGATACCGAATCCAACCTCCAATTGATTGAGTTATAATCGCACTCCTTACGTCTCTTGATCCTCGCAAGGGTCAACGCAATTGATTTCCTTAGATGACCTCCTTTATACCTAAGAGTTGCTTCATCCGAAGTGAAGACTATTGATACCAATCTACCTCTAACAGATTAGCCTATTTGATTTCCCTTTAAATCAAATATCAAGGTTTGGAAATATGTTTTCAATAGACAAAGCTAGCAAACCTCAATCTGGAACACTTACACTCACTTAGATGAGAAGCATGGATATTTTACCACCTCTCAAGAACAATCTTCAAAAGATCAATTAAGATCAATTTTCAGATATCTATCTTGAGGAATCACAAAGTCTAACACGAATAGAACTTCACAATTACAATCAATCTTGATTGAAAGAGATGACGAAACCTCGATAAAATAAAAGCAAGATCAGTTTACATGAACGATCAAGGTAAATATATTTGGACCTGTCTTCATGAATCCCCAAAGTGGAGTATTTCAGTCGTAGACGTAATTATGTTCTCAGTGGAAACCTAGGTCAATATGAGATGACTCTAGCAATCAACTAGGATACAAAGTGTAAGGTATTGATTTTCCCAGTTGAAATAACATCTCTATTTATAGTTTTCCAAGACCAGGGGTTGCTTATAATTCAAGCTAAGATAACTTGAGAATAAAGCAAACAATTTTTAGGTTTAGATGAAACACTGGTTAGGGATTCAACTAAACATATGAGAAATAATTATATACCGATAAATAATTATTTGATGAATATACAGTATGGCCTGGTTACGGAACTGTGTATAATGATTGTTCGGTTTGGAAAATATGTCATTGAACAATAAACAATTCGATGTTCATTAAAACACCTAAGAATTTAATCATGATGCACACACATAAGTGTTTATGTGATCAGTGAAGTCTTAAAAGTGTTTAAGAAAGTCATAGCAACGCCAAACATATTTTTTTTTAAATAATCTTTGAGCATCTGCTAAATTCTGCTGGACCGTTGGTAGAATGGTTCGTGAACCGTAAGGCTTGTTCACGAGTCATGGTGCTACGGTTTGTGAACGGAGTTCGCCAACCTTACAAGATTCTCGAACTCAGTTGAACCCAGTTTACGAGCCTAAAATACCAGCCTTAAAAATTCAGTTCACCACGGCTCGTGAACCGGGTTAGTGAACTGTTCCAAATGAACTTACGGTTTGCGAACTGGTTTACCAACCTTCCATGTATTTTTGAAACTCAAGTATCTATAGTTGGCGAACTGGCTAGCCAACCTAACCTGAGCAGAAATAAAACAAAAATAAATAAATTTCTCTCTTTTGATATTTGAAACATTCCCAAGTGATAAAATCATTTGCATGGGAAATTTTCAATTGATCCACAAATTAATCCTCAAACAATAAAAATTTTCAAACTAATATTGTTAAGGACCGTTGAACATCTTTGGGAAAATCATATTCCGAGATTTTTAAAAAGACAAACTTGACTCGAAACTTCTTCTTTGCAAATCTACTAGAAGTCATACGACATAGTCTCAACAGATAGAATGGTAAGATAGTGAGTGAAATTGAATGGTTCAGTCTTCACATACCTGATACAGAAGTTCTCCAAATGTGTTCTTCGATTTTCAGTCTTGGAGGATGATGTCTGATACCAAATTCTAACCTAGTCCGAAACTCGACTTAGTAGAGTAGAAATCAAGATATAGTTTTGATCAACTAACACGGACAACAAGTTTGGGATGGCAAAACTTGTGGGTTCAACCAAGCATTGATCTAACAATTTTAAATTTTTTGAACCCAGAAATCACTTGATTCCGCTAACCTACCTTGGTAAGTTTACAAACCTGAAGAATGCAATCGACCAAATTTCTTTTTTGAGTATATGCACTCTATTTTTCAAGGTAAATTTTTCTCACGCTTACAAACTGTTGTTCTTAATGAACTGCTTTGCGAATGAACTTTTAGTTGTAACACCCCAAGTTTTAGACCAGGTTCAAACCCGTACGGATATCCAAACTCAAAGCGTTATGGGTCTGAACGAGACTTATGTAATATATCTCCCTTAATTAATTTATTTTTATTATATCAAAGATAACGAGCTTTATATAACATGAATCAAAGCATATGAATTCTCTAATCATCCTTAACTATATTTTCAAAAAACATGTTAATTCAGATTACATTTCAAATTATATAATCAATAAGCTCAATAATGTAAATTTGGGTGACATGACAGCTCAATTAAATACATTCTCATTGACGCGAATAAAGTATCAATTACTACTTTGAGAATTCACTTATATTCATCATATAAACTCATTAATTTATTTTAGTGCACGAGTTTCCTTAGTTCGTGTCATGTCAAATCGCTTATCAAGGTCATTCCGATGAGTTGCACGGGTTTCCTCAGTTCCTGCCCTGCCAATCCGTATGTCGGGGACATTCAAAAAAACATATATATTTATTTAAAAAACCATATTATCATACGATATACATCCTAATACTCTAAACCACATCATCAATAAGTTGTAAATTCACAAACCAAACCAACAATGTATTCCTTTTAATCATTTATGCAAATAAGCTAATTGCAGATATCTTATATTATGTGTTTCATGGTGATAACTTGGTCCGATCGTCTTCATATTTTATATGAACATTCCTTCCATATTTATCTATAGCATATCCAAAAAAATACAATAAACTAACAGGTCAAACAAAAGATACTGATTTTATATGATTATTCTAAAAACTAAGTAAATTCATAATAATCTTAAATTGAAAAAATTTAAAGCATAATGAAAAGCAATAAATAAACCTACAACTTTTTAATACCTTCTCATTCTAATATCATCAAGATTCCCGACACACGGTCAAAAACAAACAAAACGAAACTATCTAGAAATTTCACAAATCAACATCCAAGTTCAAACATACATTCAACGGTGAATATATGGTGAATTATCCTCAAATCTTAACAAGGATACCTATGCATGTTATGTAATAACACAATAAATATGATCATCAATTTGTGAATAAATTTATATATATACATAAATTACTGAAATCTAACATCAAAAAATCATAAAAAATCTAATTAAACTTTCCTTCATTCGTCATATACTGATTTTCCTAATTAAACTTTCTTCTCAAGAACCCTAGTTCCAGTTCAACTTCTTCTTCTTCTTTCTCTACTAGTGTATGTTTACAACTCTTTTCCGGTTAGAACATTGCTCGGTCGAACTCACAAGTGTTGTTATATCAAGCTTGTTATCATATTTAGTTGATTAAAACTATGTCTTGATTTTCAGTCTACAATTAGTCAAGTCTCGTATTGAAGCGTGTTGTTGAGAATCGGATATCACTGCGTTCTACCATTTGAAGGCGAAGATCAACCGAAGCTTTTGGAGAACTTCTTGAACAAAAGGTAAGTGAAGACTGAACCGCCTACTTCTCAAGTTATATTCATCCTTCTATCTATGAGATGATGTCGCATGACTAATTAGACAATCGCAAGCATATCAAGAATTTCGAATCAAGTTTATCTTAGTAATTCGTTCTTGAAATATATATGACTAAGCTTAATGAACATTTGTTCATACTTGATGAGTTTATGTTAAAAACAATTTATTGCTCATAATCTAAATTTTGATTCAAGATTTTCATTCGAAAATAGACTGGAACAGTGATATGTGTCATTGATGTTATCTGGGAATGCTTCGAATTGATTTAGAGAGAAATATAGAACCACTGTAAATCTGGATACATGACAGTATGCATACCAGTTTCACATATTTGGAAAACTATTATAGGTCCGGAACCGCAGTACATCTACCCAGTACACGTATCGGCGTAGCTATAGTTCGACAACAATTTTTTGGTACGCGTACTCAGTATCCATACCATAAAAAGTCTATTGCTCGTAAACCAGGAATGGTATGCATACATAGCATGCATATCGTAAATGAACTGTTGGTTTTGAAATCGATATGGTATTCATACCCGGTATGCAAACCGAAAAAGTTCTGTGAGTTCCTGAACTAGTTTTTTTCTTAAAGTTACACATACCCGGTACATCTACCATGACAAAAATAGTCATGAAAAAGGTAGAGTACACGTACCTGGTACACGTGCTCGCCTTGTCGAATATTTTCAGATGCAGAAAAGTTATTTCTGTGAGATAATTGGCATTTGAATAAATCTCTGTAGACATGATTGATCACGTTATAACTATGGTTGTGACTGAAGTCTTAAATGTTATATGAAAATGATTAAACTTATGGTTCAATAGGCTAGTTTTGGCTAACCGTCCATGAACAATGTCTTTGTACACGGTTCAGTTACGGTTCATTCTAACAAGAGTGTATATCTTGGTACGTTAATCTCATTTCAAAGATTCATCTAACGGTGGATATTATTTGCTTGGTTCCAAAGCTATCTTAGCTTAAACCTAAATCAACATATACTTTGAAAGTCTATATAAGGTAAAACCTCAAGCAACTGGGATTTTTGAATCCCTGACATTATGTTTATGTCCTCTCCCTCAAACCCTTTTATGATTTAGCGACTAAAAAGACTTCACCTGGGAATTCGTGAAGCCAGGTCCAATTATCTTTATCTTGATAGTTCGAGTATCCTGATCTTGTTTTGATTGTTGAGTTGCTCACTCAAACAAGATAGATAGAAACCGTAAATTTCTCTTCGTCTCAGACCTTGTGATTCCACAAGTTTAATACTTATGAGGTGAATAAGAATATAAGATGCTCTTTGGGAGTCATAAGACCGTATTTTGAAGTTAGCTAGACTTTCTCTATTGCTATCGATTTCCAGTCTCATCTTGATCGACAATCAAAAAGGAAATCACATATAGGCTTATCTGTGGGAGGCAGATTTGTTTAAAGTCTTTAATTGAATTGAAGCAACTCTTAGGCTGTAAAGGAAGTCATCTAAGGGAATCAATTGCGCGAGTCCTGCTGGGATTGAAGAGGCGTAAGGAGCGCGACTGTAATTGAATTGTTGTGAGGGTTTAATTCGGTCTCAACTACATTTCAGTCGGAACTTTTTTTTAGTAGGCTAGAGTTTGTAGCGGCTTAATACAGTTTGGTGTTCAATCTGGACTAGATCCCGGGATTTTTCTGCATTTGTTGTTTCCTCGTTAACAAAATTTCGGGTATATGTGTTATTTGTTTTCCGCGTTATATTGTTTATCTTTATAATTGAAATATCACAGGTCGTAAGTAAATCAATCAAAGTAGATACATTTATCCTTGTTTGTTGGATACGACTTGATTGATTCTTGGATATTGATCTTTGGAACCGTCCAAGTACTCTCACACGCGAATCAGGTTCACGAATTAGTCTTTGTAAACTTTCTGATTGTGAGAAATAGAAATATAACTCTAAATATTATTCCTTGATTGAGATTCATTAAGTTGAACTCTCAGAATTGTATTTAAGTTTTTCCTTACAGGTTGCCTAAGAAAAAGTTGGTGTTGTATTTTGGTACTCCCGCTTTTTCATTTCATTTACCTTTTCTCCGTATTTCCTTTATAAACATGGGCGTAACTATGCCTGGACTAGACTTGGCTGAAGCCACCCCCAACTAAATTATTTTTATAGATTTACTGCAATTCCAAAATAGTGCAAGCCCAGGTGCACCTACTGCCAAGCCAGGGTAAGAAATTTTCTTAATTTCTCTGCTTCTTTGGAGCGACAGAAAGAGACAAAACCAGGAAAACCTTATGTACCGTGATTTGATACGATATATATATATATACACGGTTGTAGATGAAATTTCTATCAACTTGCTTGCTTACTTTTATGAAAAGAGCCATTTTTTTTTGTATATGTTACTACGACCAGGGTTTGTATAATTGAAACTCTGAATTGCGATCTTGTTCATGATAATTTTTTTCCATTGGGAATTGAAAGTTATGATGCTAGCATTGATTGATTATTTGATTGATAATTTTTGGAAAAAATTGGTATGTATGTATTAAAGAAGTATGCACATTTAGACCAAAATTTAAGAACAAGGGGTGAATAATGAACATGTCTTCCCTAGTTTACGTAGATAGGTCCTTTAATATTGTTAAACTTTGTGAATCTTTATTAATGCTAAACTTTGTGAAAGAGAACTACTACCACTATCATAAAAAATGAGTTAATTAAACTTCATTTTCTGGTGCAGACATTATTTCAGCAAGCAATAAGCTTGTGAATTAGTAATATTTATGTTAGAGCACTGCTCAGTCGAACTCGCATGTGTTGCTATGTCAAGCATGTTTTTCAATGTTAATGATCAAAACTATAAGTGTTGATTTCTAGTCTACTATAGCTAAGTCTCGGACTAGGATAGAAAGTGTATTTGAGCTCAAGAACTCCATGGCGATTATCATATAAGACGAAGGACTACTCAAGGAACTGGTATAACTTCATCGACTAAAAGGTACGTGGAGACTTGAACTTATCTATCACTCAAAAGTCTATTTACTTTATCTCCTATCTTTAGACAAAAGTTGTTTTGCTATATAGACTTTGATTATACACATTTGCTATTTCGAGCCGAGTTTATCTCGCCTATCTATTTCTCGAAATATGTGTTGGTAAGCTTTCGCTTTGGCTAAGTTCATCTTTACTTAGTGACGAAAGTCATGATATGTTTCAATCACTTGAAAATGGCTTTGACGAAAATGGTTTGTGAATAACAACTATATAACATCCTCTAAGAATGTTTCCATGATTGAATGAAAGTTTAGATTGTATAACAATTGTTGGATATAAGCATTGTGTGAAAACACATACATGTATAAGTCCTTATTCTTGAACCGAAGTCTGTGTACTTTGTTGATCAGGAAAACCGAAACAATCCGCATACTTTCAGAGGTTCTCTTCCCGAGAAAATCTGCTGGAGTTTGTAAAATTTTACAAACTTATTCCGGGTACTTAAGTCCGCGTACTTAAGATGGTTATATCTAAAAATGATTATTTGTGAACTTATATTTATAATTAACTAAGAAATGCAAGTTTGCGAACCGTAGCTATAAAGTTCATGAATTGATTCACTTGAATCAAATCGTTTTTGTTTCAATTGTGTCTTGTTTACTTATATAAGATTTAAGCAATTGAACAACTCTATAACTAGTTCATTTGAAGTCATTTGAATTAATTATGGTGAAGATGAATATGGTTGATATGAAAATGATCATACGGATAACCATTTGGTTAACTACTGTTGAACCAACAAATGTACATGTTTGGGTACGGTTACACAAACCTAAAATCATGCATTTCATTCGTGTGTAACAAGCTAAGTTTTCGATCTAACGGTTGAAATATATTAGCTTGAATCAAATCAGGTTTTCATCTAACGGTGAATATTGAATGCTTTGTTACTAAGCTAACATTGATTGTAAACCCTGATTTGAAAGACTATATAAGGGAGAACTTTAGTAACTGGGAAACCTAATACCCACACCTCCTGTGTGAGACTTGTTGTATTAGGTAGATTCGATTATCCTTTGACCTTAGGTTTCTTCTCGAGACTCTGTAGGTTAACAACTTAAAGACTTCATTGGGATTGTGAAGCCAGACCGATACTACTTTCTTGTAGTTGTATGATCTGATCTTGTTGTTTCTATCGTATTGAGTATAATCGTAACGATTGGCTTGATATTGATATCTCCGATAGGTAAGATATAAAATTAGTCACAAACATCATCAACTCATCGTTTGTGATTCCACAATATCTTATTTCGCCGCGTCAATTAAGACTATTGTAAGGTGATTGATAATTCTAGGATGTTCTTCGGGAATATAAGTCCGGGTTATCAATTGGTACCGGTTCACCTTGATTTATCAAAAGACGGAACAAAACTCGTAGGTATTTCTGTGGAGACGTATTTATTTATTACCATAGACTTTTCTGTGTGATACATATTTATTTATTCAAGTCTTCGACTTTGGGTCGTAGCAACTCTTAGTTGTGGGTGAGATCAGCTAAGAAAATCAAGTGTGTAGTATCCTGCTGGGATCAGAGATGTAAGGAGCGCGACTGTACCTTGGATCAGTGTGAGAATGATCGGGGTTCAACTAAAGACCAGACCGAAGTTAGTTTGCAGTAGGCTAGTGTCTGTATAGGCTTAATACAGTGTGTGTTCAATCTGGATTAGGTCCCGGGGTTTTTCTGCATTTGCGGTTTTCTCGTTAAAAAAAATTCTGGTATCTGTGTTATTTCCTTTCCGCATTATATCTTGTTATATAATTGAAATATCACACATTGTGCATTTGAATCAATCAATTGGAAACCCGACCTTTGGTTTTTGATTGAAATTGATTGACCCTTGAACATTGGTCTTTGGTACCGTTCAAGTGATTTCTCTTGTATTCAATTAGACTCGCAGATTTCTATTTGCTTGAGTAAGAATTAAATCGAGAAAGAGAGATATAACTCTTTGATATACTTTGTTAAGATTGAATCTAGTTGATTCTCTTTAAAGTATACTGGACTTTGTCCATACAGATTGCTAATCGAAATATTGGGTTTGGTTGTTAGAATCCCGCTTTTTCAATTTATATTACTATTGCAGGTTAAAATTTGCAGGTTGGTGATGTGATTTGTAGATGGTGGTAAAAGTGGTTTGATTCTCATACTTGTGAAGACTCGATTTTAGATTCAAACTCAATAGAAAGCTTAAGAAGTTTTTGTTACCAATATTATATAAAAAAGCACCGAGACTCAGGATTTCACCATTGACCATTAAAGTGATTCAATCCAATCAATATTCATGCAATTCTTTGCGTTTAAAGTGATTCTTATTTATTGCCTCTAGTAGATTTTCGAAGTAACAATTGTATACATCAAGCATGAACATCAAAAGTCTTAAACTAAGCATGCTCCATCAAAACGAATCACAATCATTCAATAAAAATCAATTTTCCAATATTAGTTCCATGCAAATAATCATAAAAGAAATTGCAAGAATTAATTAAAATAGGAATATACCACTTTTCATGGAACAATGGCTTCCTCCGTCGCCTCGACTAAGGGGTTTAGCTCCTCATGTTATTCACGTGCTCAAAATAGGTGTTCATAGCTCAAAAGGGTGAAAAACAAGAGAAAACTAATAAAGCAACGAGTTTGTAACAGATATAAGTGTTACATAACTCACTGTTACAGAGAAACCTTAAGAGAACTGCTGCGAGCTCAATAAAATTGTTGGAAAAATTGTTACAAAGAGAATGAATTTGAATGAATAGGTGACGGTTTCTGCGACCTTCCTTGAGCGTTGTTCTCTGTTCTTGTCCTCTCAGCAAAGAGAATTAATTTGAATGAGTTATGAATTCGTCTCTGCAAGCCTTCGTTTTTCTCTGCAGTTACCCTAATATGAACGTAACCCCTCCTTGACCTCTCAGCAACCTATATATAGCCAGCAGATCGATTATAACTCGATGAAATCTCGGTTAAACCTAACTTCTTTCTTTGTTGCCACGGTACGTGATCTTTCCTTCTAAATCTTGTTTACTCCTCCTCTATATTAAATCCAACGTCCCAGAAATTCTAAAGGATATCTAAGAATCGAACAACTACTGTTCTTCCCTTATCTGCATCTGATAGTTTCCATATATCAACCAAAATCCCGTGAAAAACTTCACCTCCCTTTTTTAGACAACTCGATGATTTCCTCCTCTATTTTCGAATCTAGAGGGATTACCATCCCTGTTTTGATGAATCTAGTGAATCCCAACAAATATCCACGTCAAACTCCGACTAAATCTGCTCCTAGTCATCAACAGAAATTCGATAAACTTCCACCTCCTCTGTTTCACTCCAACACGGTTGTCCAGCCCAAAATACTCGATTCAAACATACACACCAACCCTTCAGGCTCTAACAGGTCCATTCCAACGAAAATAAGCCATTGAATCTCCATAGAAATCGCTCAAAACTCCAACCCTAAATCTGCCTGCGTCTGCACTATTTTCCCGCCAATTTGAAATTTGAGTTTGGGAAGAAAGGTGGTCTCCCCCTATCCATAGTGGAGGTGCGAATAACAGCTGTCTTGGGGGTGTCTTGTGGGTGCCCCTTATCAAACCGTGGGTGCCAATATCATTTCCTCCGGGTGCTTTAGACAACTTTTCGAGCCGATTTTTCAAAAAGTTTTTATTTCCCAAAAATATCTACACATGCATAAAACACCTTAATAAGTAAAAAAATGAGCACTATCAATATATAGAATCGAGGCAAATCGGACACAAAAATGCGTCCATCAAATACCCCCAAACTTATTATTTGCTAGTCCTCGAGCAAAAATAAAATAAAATAAAATCTTAACTCACTTTCGCAGGCATCGTCGATTGCATTTAGCGTATGCAATAAGCCTTTAAACCCCTAGGTGTCCCTAGTGGCCGAGTTATAGTCTCGGGAGGGCTTACCAGAGGTATACCCACAAAACCTTTATACTCCAGACCCTAGCTATCTACACAGAACCTTGGAAGGAACTAAAGAATCTCCTTGGTTGGCATACTTATTGACTACAGGAGGAAGTACCCTGATGCGAAATTCCAATTGTTGTACACGAGTTTGCACTCAAGCATACTAAAATTCATATATAAGTGACAGAGCTCTACTCAGATAGTCTCACTATGGACATCAATATCCGGAGGCAAAACTAATCACATGGATAGATCAATAAGATGGATATAGAGAAAAACATAGATGGTTTTGATGTTTACTAGGAGAACGGTGTTTCTCATATCTGTCTGAAGGCCTCCGCCAAAATGAACCTATCCTAATGGACTGAGATACTAGTCTGACTAATATCAACACACTGGCATATACAAGGGAACCAGTGATTGATAATCCTAACTCTAGGTCAACACACTGGCATATACAAGGGAACCAGTGATTGATAATCCTAACTCTAGGTCAACACACTGCATATACAAGGGTACTAGTGGTCGACTTTATTGAATTTATTCCGGTTGGTCTGATGGTCTGGCCTCAGTTTCTTTTCTTCTTCTTTTTCTTTTTTTTTTTCTCTTTTATTTTCTTTCCTTTTTTTTCAACTTTTTTTTTTGTGTATCTCAATCACTCTAATTCACCCTAGCATTGGTAAAAACTTGAATCGTGAGCCCCACCTAATCACTTAGAGAAACATAGTTTAAAAACAAAACAAAATATAAACCGAAGTGAAAAGGACTCAACGAGATATGGTGAAACTATCATGTTATTTCTAACACCTGAGCTCTGTGCTTTTATGAATAGACTCTTTAGATGTTGCCATTTAGTCAGATTGGTTCCTCAACTCCTACAACCAAAATGCTTCCATCCACTTAGATTGGTTAGTGACATCCTTAATAGGCATAAATTTCTAGGCTCTGGAGTTTAATTATGCAACTAAAAAGTAACAAAAATTTCTACCCCACCCCCAAACTTAAATCTAACATTGTCCTCAATGTTTCTAACTAAAGAACAATACCAAAAATATAAGTAACATGAGGAAATAGTAAAGAGAGAAGTCGGAAAGATAGTACTTGGATGAAGTGTAACCAAAAACCTATAAAAACAATATACAACATACAAAATTGCCTCGATGGTCAATCAAGGTAAACAGGGTCCTCCAGAGGGACCTCCTCAACATCACATGTAGGAAAAGGCTCTAAAAGGGGCTTCAATTTCTGACCGTTAACCTTCGAAGAACTACTACCATCTGGTGTCTCAATCTCAACAGCGCCATGAGAAAAAACAGTACGGACCACAAAAGGACCGGTCCACCGAGAGCGCAACTTCCCGGGGAATAGATGCAAACTAGTGTCATACAGAAGAACTTTTTCACCTGGAGAAAATGAATTTCGTAAAATATTATTATCATGTACAAGTTTCATTTTGTTCTTATACTCCTTAGCACTATCGTATGCATCTCTACGAATCTCGTCCAACTCATTAAGATGGAGTTTTCTGTGAGCTCCTGCCTTGTCAAGTGAAAAGTTTAGGTTCTTAATAGCCCAATAGGCTCTATGCTCTAACTCAACGGGTAGGTGACGTGCCTTTCCAAACACTAAACGATAAGGTGTCATTCCAATGGGTGTCTTAAACGCAGTACGATAAGCCCATAAGGCATCAGTAAGCCTCGATGACCAGTCTTTCCTATTAGGATTAACTGTTTTCTCTAAAATACGCTTAATTTCTCTATTGGAGACCTCTACCTGACCACTAGTCTGTGGGTGATATGGGGTAGCTACTTTTTGGGTAATACCATATTGTTTCATTAAAAGAGCAAACGGTCTATTACAAAAGTGTGAACCTCCATCACTAATTATAGCTCGCGGTACCAAAACGTGTAAGTATATTCTCTTTCAAAAACTGGACTACGACCCTGTGGTCATTCGTTTTACACGGAACCGCCTCAACCCATTAGACACATAGTCTACAGCGACAAGTATGTAAAGATAACCAAACGAAATAGGAAATGGACCCATAAAATCAATGCCCCACACATCAAAGACCTCAATCACTAAAATAGGGTTCAAAGGCATCATATTTCTACGGGAAATGGTTCCTAACTTCTGGCAACGCTCACAAGAAACACAATGACTATGGAATCTTTAAACAACGAAGGCCAGTAAAATCCACACTGCAAAATCTTAGCAGCAGTCTTCTTAGCACTAAAATGACCCCCACATGCATGTTCATGACAAAAGGAGATAATACTAGACTGGTCACTCTCAGATACACATCTCCTAATAATCTGGTCCGGACAATACTTAAACAGATAAGGATCGTCCCAAAAGAAATGCTTAACCTCGGCTAAAAACCTAGAACGATCTTGCTTACCCCAATGTTGAGGCATTCGACCAGTAACAAGATAATTCACTATATTTGCATACCAAGGTGATTGGGAAACAGAGAACAATTGTTCATCAGGAAAACTATCCCTTATAGGAAGGGAATTATTAGGGGAACTAACAACTAGCCTAGACAAGTGGTCTGCTACTACATTCTCTGCACCCTTTTTGTCTCTAATGTCTGGACAAAATTCTTGTAACAAAAGGATCCATCTAATCAATCTAGGTTTGGTATCCTTCTTAGACAAAAGGTATTTCAAAGCAGCATGATCAGTATAGATTACGATCTTAGAACCTAATAAATAGGATCTAAACTTATCCAAGGAAACACGATGGCTAGAATTCCTTCTCGGTAGTTGTATAGTTCATTTGGGCATCATTCAGAGTTTTGCTAGCATAGTAAATCACATGGATAATTTTTGTTTTCTCGCTGACCTAGCACAACGCCTATAGCATAATCTGAAGCATCACACATAATCTCAAAGGGTAGGTTCCAGTTAGGTGCCTGGACTATCGGGGCAGTAGTGAGTAAAGTTTTAAGCTTATCAAAAGCCTTTAAGCAAGCATCATCAAAGACAAACTTAACATCTTTTGCAAGCAAATTGCAAAGAGGTCTAGAAATCAAGCTAAAATCCTTAATGAATCGACGGTAAAAACCTGCATGCCCTAAGAATGACCTAATATCTTTTACGGTTTTTGGGACCTGTAAGTCTTAATAAGGTCAATTTGGCTTTGTCTACCTCTATACCCTTTGAAGAACGATGTGCCCTAAGACAATTCCTGATTCAACCATGAAATGATTTTTCCCAATTAAGCACTAAATTCTTTTCCTTACACCTAGTCAACACTAATGTCAAATGATGCAAGCACTCATCAAAATATGAACCAAACACTGAAAAATCATCCATAAAGACCTCTAAAAACCGTTCTACCATATCAGAAAATATGCTCATCATACAACGCTGAAAAGTCGCAGGGGCATTACATAACCCGAAAGGCATGCGTCTATACGCAAAGGTACCAAAGGGACAGGTAAAAGTGGTTTTCTCTTGGTCTTCTGGGGCAATAACGATCTGATTATAACCGGAGTAGCCATCTAAGAAGCAATAGTGACTATGTCCAGCTAATCGCTCTAGCATTTGGTCGATAAAAGGAAGGGGAAAGTGATCCTTCCTTGTGACCTTGTTCAATTTCCTATAGTCAATACACACACGCCATCCCGTGGTCACTCGGGTTGGGATTAATTCATTATTATCATTCTGGACTACAGTGATACCTGATTTCTTGGGGACAACCTGAACAGGGCTGACCCACTTACTGTCTGAAATTGGGTAAATAATACCCGCATCTAACAACTTAAGCACCTCTTTTCGAACTACCTCTTTCATGTTAGGGTTCAGTCGACGTTGCATCTCCCTAGAAGGTTTGGAGTCTTCCTCTAAATGAATCTGATGCATACACACAGTAGGACTTATACCCTTAATGTCTGCTATAGTCCACCCTAAAGCTTCCTTATTGTCTTGAAGTACATTTACTAGCCTACTTTCCTGATCACTATCCAAATCGGAAGCTACAATCACAGGTAAAGTCTCAGATGGGCCTAAAAACACATACTTTAGAGTATCGGGTAGTGGTTTAAGGTCCAACTTTGGGGGCTTTCTAAAGAAGGAATTAGGGTAGTCTCAGAAACTGGTAATGGTTCGAACCTAGCTTTCCATCTATCAGTGTCTAACAGGGGTAGAATCTAATAGAGCATTCACCTGTTCAATAGTGCTATCGTCGTCAAAATCTAAACCAAAATGGGATAGACAACTTTCTAATGGGTCTTCAGACAAAATGTTTGGTAATGACTCCTGAACTAAGGCTTCTATCATGTTCACCTCTTCAACACATGTGTCATCTAGCTCATGAGGTAGCTTACTGACATTAAAAATGTTCATCTCCATAGTCATATTACCAAAAGATAAACTCACACCATTTCGACAGTTAATGATCGCATTAGACGTAGCTAAAAATGGGCGACCTAAAATCACAGGTATCTGGTTCTCTGGGTCAGGGACAGGTTGGGTATCTAGGACCACGAAATCCACTGGATAAATAAACTTGTCGACCTCAATAAGAACATCCTCGATAACACCTCGAGGGATTTTAACAGACCTATCAGCTAACTGCAGTGTCATCTGAGTAGGTTTCATTTCACCAAGTCCTAGCTGTAAGTATACATGGAATGGCAGTAAGTTCACACTGGCTCCTAAGTCAAGTAAAGCTTTTTCTACCCGGAAGTTACCTATTGTGCAAGCAATGGTAGGAGAACCTGGGTCTTTGTACTTTGGAGTTGTGGTGTTCTGAATGATTGAACTTACGTGACTAGCTAAAAAGGCTTTCTTATGGACGCTAAGTTTTCGCTTTCGCGTACACATATCCTTAAGGAACTTGGCATAAGCAGGAATTTGCCTAATTGCATCTAATAAAGGAAGGTTTATGGTAACTTGCTTAAAAACCTCCACTATGTCATTAAAGTTCGATTCCTTCTTTGTTGGTACTAATAGCTGAGGAAATGGGGATCTAGGCATAGAATCAGACCTCTCAGGAACTGAGTTGGCATCATCAGAAATTTTATCAGTTTCCTTAGCTAGTGGTCCTGAGAGGAGGACTACAGTATGTTCACTATCGGGCATGGTTACCTGATTGTCTACTATTCTACCACTCCTAAGGGTTCTAATAACATTCAATTGATTCGATGGTTTTGTACCTACTTCATGAACTCCTCTAGGATTGGGATTAGTCTGACTAGGGAACCTACCATTATCTCTCTCACTTAAGGTCTTAGCTATTTGGCCGACTTGAAGTTCTAACTTAGCAAGGCTCTGAGCATTAGTTTGAAAATTCTGCTTGGTTTCCTGTTGAAAACTAACATGGCTCTGTGCTAACATTTCCTGAGTTTTTGCTAACATCTTAATAGATTCCTCTAAGCTAGTCGTTTTATTTTCTGGGCCTGATGTATTCCTAGTGTAGCCAAAACCTGGGGGAGCATTAGAATTATTAGACTGACCCTGACTCTGGCCCTTAGACCATGAAAAGTTCGGATGGTTCCTCCAACCAGGATTATAGGTTTCTGAATATGGGTCAAACTTCTGACGATTATCAAACCTAGTGTTATTATATAGAGCATTGGCTTGCTCTTCATTATTCTGGCCTTCCCAAAAAGGCTCCAATCTACCACTAGTGTTACCCACTTCTAAAGCTTCTAACCTTTTCGCTATAGCAGCAATTTTGGCATCTGATTCATAGCCTCCTTCTACCCTATTACGTTTCCTATGCGAGAAGAATTGTTTTCTGGGGTCCCCTACTACTTTCCCATTGTTGGGTCTTTTCGGCGACTTCATGCAAATATGTCATCGCGTCATCAACTGTTTGGTTCTCAAATCCACCAGTACACATAGATTCTACTGTGGTTGTGGTGGGATAATCTAAACCTCATAAAGGATCTGAACTAACCTAACCTTCTCTAAACCATGATGAGGACATTGGGCTAATAAATCATTGAACCTTTCCAAATACCTATACAAAGTTTCTCCCTCCTGTTGAGAAAACGTGCAGATTTGCGTCCTAATAGACGATGTTTTGTGCCTAGGGAAAAACTTGTTCAAAAAGGCAGATGTAAGTTGTTCATACGTTTCGATTGACCCGGAAGCCAAACTATATAGCCACGATTTAGCTTTATTTCAGGGAAAAGGGGAATAACCTAAGTTTCAAAGCATCATCATCTATTTCTAATCCTGAGGGTACTACAAATTTCCTCAAAGTCCCTAACATGGAAATAGGGGTTTTCATTTTCTTTCCCTAAAAAGATTGGGAGCAGCTGTAAGGTCCCAGGTTTAAGTTCATAAGTTGCTTCCGTCTCAGCTAACCTGATACATGAGGGACGAGTAGTCCTAGTTGGATTCAACAAAGCTTTCAAAGTTGCCATTTCTGGCGCTATCGGAGCAACAGGGATTCTCTCCTCAGTCAAAGGACGTTCAAAAACAGACTCTTCAAAATCGGACTCTCTAGATTAAGGTAATCGAGACGCTTCGAACTACTAGGTTTCTCTTTAACAACTACCTAGTACGTCTCTTTTACGTTCAGGCATACAATAGAATTTTCTAAATTGGAAGGGTAAGCAAACACAGATCAAGGCCGACTCAACCAAATCAAACCTATTGATTTCTAGCAAACAAAAAGCATGATGGCTCCACTTAGATTGTTTCTAGACCAGCTTCTAATCCTTCGAACGGGAATTCGTTACAATTTAAGCAAACCCCTCTGGAATCAATCCGAGTTAACGTAAGTTGAATAGAGGCGAGGGAAGCTCGGTGGAGCTTTGATACCCAAGGCCTCACCGGTATTACAAGGCGGCGCAGTCACGCATTCAACTTACAGAAACCGTCAAGAACTTCGAAGTATGCTTAAAAGAGTAACCAATATTTTTCGAATGACTTTCCTGTTAAGCTCGTTACCCTATCGGTCTCGTTCTAGTCAAAATTTTAGGCTTAGGTTCCCGTAGGTTACGTTTTCCTAAAGCGGGCAAGAAGAGAACGGTGATGAAATCCGAACCCTTATCTTGTATGGCCAGGCCTTTCCCTTTACTAGAAAAATAAATGTCCGTATTCAGTCCTCAACATATATGCATATGAAGGAGTCCAGTAACTCGCTGACAGGGGATTCGCGAGTGTTTAGAATCTTACCTCCCGTTCCAGACGGGGGATGAATCGGTTGTAGTCGACTCGGGCCACTGAATCCGACGTCAAGTGTACGAACCCAAGGTGCAGAGACAATATCTTAATTGTCCTCCTTCTCTGCAAACAGTTTATATTTAAAGTACCCTTCCGTAGGGTAATAAAAAAATAATGTCCCAAAGTCCAAAAGTCCAAAAAGTAAAGAAAAATTACAAAAATAATAAACCCTAAACTAAAATTGTCTAAAATAAAATTGTCTTCTTTTCTGTTCTTTTTGCTTTAATCTTTAGCTCCAAGTCTTTATGAAATCACCAAACTCTTTGGCTCAATTTTCTTTATGATCCAGAACCTGTAGACACAAGATAAATACCCAAAAACATAAAAAAGAAAAAAAAATAATAATAAAATAAAATAAATAAATAAATCTAAAACCCTAAACACAAGTCCGCGTCGGCGTCGCCAAAAATTGATGTGATTTGTAGATAGTGGTAAAAGTGGTTCGATTTTCAGACTTGTGAAGACTCGATTTTAGATTCAAACTCAAATGAAAGCTTAAGAAGTTTTTTTTATCAATACTATATAAAAAAGCACCGAGACTCAGGATTCCACCATTGACCATTAAAGTGATTCAATCCAATCAATATTCATGCAATTCTTTGCGTTTAAAGTGATTCTAATTTATTGCCTCTAGTAGATTTTCGAAGTAACAATTGTATACATCAAGCATGAAACATCAAAAGTATTAAACTAAGCATGCTCCATCAAAACGAATCACAATCATTCAATAAAAATCAATTTTCCAATATTAGTTCCATGCAAATAATCATAAAAGAAATTGCAAGAATTACTTAAAATAGAAAATATACCACTTTTCATGGAGCAATGGCTTCCTCCGTCGCCTCGGCTAAGGGGTTTAGCTCCTCATGTTATTCACGTGCTCAAAATAGGTGTTCATAGCTCAAAAGTGTGAAAAACAAGAGAAAACTAATAAAGAAACGAGTTTGTAACAGATATAAGTGTTACAGAACTCACTGTTACAGAGAAACCTTAAGAGAACTGCTGTGAGCTCAATAAAATTGTTGGAAAAATTGTTACAAAAAGAATGAATTTGAATGAATAGGTGAGGGTTTCTGCGACCTTCCTTGAGCGTTGTTCTCTGTTCTTGTTCTTCCTCTTTTCTGCAAGTTATGAATTCGTCTCTGCAAGCCTTCGTTTTTCTCTGCAGTTACCCCAATATGAACGTAACCCCTCCTTGACCTCTCAGCAACCTATATATAGCCAGCAGATCGATTATAACTCGATGAAATCTCGGTTAAACCTAACTTCTTTCTTTGCTGCCACGGTACGTGATCTTTCCTTCTAAATCTTGTTTACTCCTCCTCTATATTAAATCCAACGTCCCAGAAATTCTAAAGGATATCTAAGAATCGAACAACTACTGTTCTTCCCTTATCTGCATCTGATAGTTTCCATATATCAACCAAAATCCCGTGAAAAACTTCACCTCCCTTTTTTAGACAACTCTATGATTTCCTCCTCTATTTTCGAATCTAGAGGGATTACCATCCCTGTTTTGATAAATCTAGTGAATCCCAACAAATATCCACGTCAAACTCCGGCTAAATCTGCTCCTAGTCATCAACAGAACTTCGATAAACTTCCACCTCCTCTGTTTCACTCCAACACGGTTGTCCATCCCAAAATACTCGATCCAAACATACACACCAACCCTTCAGGCTCTAACAGGTCCATTCCAACGAAAATAATCCATTGAATCTCCATAGAAATCGCTCAAAACTCCAACCCTAAATCTTCCTGCGTCTGCACTATTTTCCCGCCAATTTGAAATTTGAGTTTGGGAAGAAAGGTGGTCTCCCCCTATCCATAGTGGAGGTGCGAATAACAGCTTCCTTAGGGGTGTCTTGTGGGTGCCCCTTATCAAATCGTGGGTGCCAATATCATTTCCTCCGGGTGCTTTAGACAACTTTTCGAGCCGATTTTTCAAAAAGTTTTTATTGCCCAAAAATACCTACACATGCATAAAACACCTTAATAAGTACAAAAATGAGCACTATCAATATATAGAATCGAGACAAATCGGACACAAAAATACGTCCATCAGTTGGTAGGTTACGTTGCATACCATAGTCCGCCATGAAAAGAGAAGGATTGAAAGCATAATTTGTTTTCAAGTTGGTGTATCTACTAGTCATAATTCATTCACAAGTTGGTGTGTCTACTAGTTATAATTTGTTTGCAAGTACTTCTCACTTTACTTTTTTCCATTGTTCCCTCCGAAAGTGTGTTTGCAAGTTACTATCCAGAGCAGTTGGATACAACAATTCATTGTTCAAAATTTTAGAATATTTTTTTTACAGTATTCCAAAAAAAAAATCTCAATCCCCCTATTATGAAATCATATTTCCGCCACTGTTTATAAACCATATATACTAATATCAATATTTACATCACTCTTAATACTCCTCGATGTCATTTTTTCCCATCGCATCAGTCTTCATGACGAAATAGTGATAGGTTTTCATGTTTCCACAAGTGAAAGATTTGTCCCAGGATATATGTCGAAAGATTCTATCGTAAAAATCATTCGATATGGCTTGGTAGTCTTAAGAAATGTTCGAGTCTAATTATATATCCCATTAAGAAGTGACCCCTATAGAAAGCTTCCTACAGAGTTATTTTCCTTAATTCTTTTAGTTGTCTTTTCTTTTTCTCTTAATCAAAATATATGTCTATTATTTATTTATTATCAAATTATAATTAGGTAACTATTTGTATCCTAAGTTTTACTAAGTGATAGGAGAAGGTTTTCTAAATATCTAGACTCAAGCAACCTACTTAGGATAAGGCAAAATAAATTACTCACAAAAAACTCAAATGACAGCTAAGTCTGGTATAACCCGACCCAAAACGTAAATAAAAATATTGGATATTATATTCTACCACTCTTAAAAGAAATTTCGTCCGGAAACTCGTAACACACTAATAACCTCAAAATTACACACAATATAAATAGTATAATAAACAACACAGAAATTCATTCCAGTGCACAACTAACAATTTGCATGAATTCCATAAAAGGATGCCCACGCCGCGTATATTAGAGAGCATCTTCCCCTATAACATCTCACTTGATAATTGAAAATTGGGTGAAAAAATGAGTGACCACATCATTCTAATGGGATGACCATGCCTTTTACATATCACATCCATTAAAAATGTACATCGTTCTTACAAATGAACACGACCTACAAACTGATTTATGATTATAAAAAAGGTTTGACAACTTCCCACCTGAAATTGAAATCAGTTCTTCTTCTTGTTAGAGTATTGCTCGGTTGATCCCACAAGTTTTGATATCTCAACCTTATTGTTAATGTTAGATGATCAAAACTATATCTTGATTTTTAGTCTACTAACTCAAGTTTCAGATAGGTTAGAATTATAGCTGGGTGTTAGAGATCACCCTTGAAGACTGAAGATCGGCGAAGCCATTTAGATAACTTCTATATCAAGTATGTGAAGACTGGACCATTTTATTTGACTAATTATACCATCATTCTATATATTGAGACTATATTGTATGACTTATAATAGAATCGCAAAGAAGACGTTTCCGGTCAAGGTTGTCTTGTGAAAAATCTCGAAATATGATTTAGTGATTAGATGTTCAAAGGTCCTTAACAATATTAGTTCTATGAATTAATTTGTGGATCAATTGAAAATTTCCCATGCAAATGATTGTGTCGCTTGAGAATGTTCAAATATCATAAGAGATAAATATAAACTTACTGAAACTTGTACTCAGGGTAAGTTGGCGAACAAGTTTGAAAACCATAAATATCTGAGATATATAAATACAAGAAGTTTTTCGAACCAGTTCTCAAACCACAAGTTCATTTTGGAATAGTTCACGAACCGAATCGTGGTGAACTGAATTTTACAAGTTGGATAAATGGGTTAGCAGTTGGCGAACCCAGTTCACGAACCGTGGTCAAATGATTTCGGTATTCTAGTAGGGTTGGCGAAGTCGGTTCACGAACCATAGCATCCTGACTCGTGAACAAGCCCCACGGTTGGAAAAACGTTGTACCAACTGTCCTGACGATGTTTAGCAGATGCTTAAAGACTTATTATTTTAATATGTTTAGTATTGTTAAAACTCTCTTAAACACTTCTAAGACTTCATTGATTACTTAAAGACTAATGTGTCTGTATCATGATTAATTTCGTAGGTGTTCAAATGAACATCAAATAGCTTTTCGTTCTTTGGATAACTTTCCAAACCGAACAGTCATTATACACGGTTTCGTAAGTGAACCTATGTGTATAGTCTTCTATTGTATTTTGAAGTCCCTAATTGTTTGCTTGATTCTTCAGTTATCTTAGCTTGAATTCTAAGCTAATCCTGGTCTTTGAAAACTATAAATAAAGCATCTATGTCAACTGGGAAAACTAATCCCTGACACTTTGTATCCTATTTGATTTATAGAGTCGTCCTCTATTGACCTTTTAGGTCAATGACTAAAAGACTTCGCTTTGGGGATTCGTGAATCCAGGTCCGACTATCTTTACCTTGATAGTTCGTGAATCCTGATCTTGTTTTTCTTTTATCGAGGTTTTCGTAATATTTTTCAGACAATATAAGTAGTAATCACATAGTTCTCTTCGTCTCATACTTTGCGATTCCTCAAGATAGATATCTAAAGACTGATCTTAGATTATCTTTCAAATATTGTTCTTGAGAGGTGGTTAAGAATATAGGCTGCTCTTCGAGAATAGTAAGTTCCGGATTTGTAAGGTTTGCTAGCTTTGTCTATTGCAAACAGATTTTCACACTTTTATCTTTGATCTAAATGGAATCAAATAGGTTTATCTGTTAGAGGAGGATTGGTATCAAAAGTCTTCACTTCAGCTGAAGCAACTCTTAGGATATGTAAAGGACGTCAGCTAAGGGAGTCAAGTGCGTAGAGCCTTACGAGCTTCAAGAGACGTAAGGAACACAACTATAAATAATTCGTTTAGAGGCTGGGTTACATTCCAGTCTGAAGTATGATAGTAGGATAGTGTCTGTAGTGGCTTAATACAGTGTGGTATTCAATATGGACGAGGTCCAGGGGTTTTTCTGTTATTGTTGTTTCCTTGTTAACAAAATTTCTGGTGTCTTGTGTTTTTTATTTTCCACATTATATATCGTTTATATTTATTATTATATTTACATAGGTTAGTACGTATTTAATCTTAGTATATACTATCACTTAATTGTAATTGATTATGGAACTAGTATATACTAGATTGATCTTGGATGTTGATTTTTGAGATCGTCCAAATACTCTGCTTAGAAATCAGATTCAATTATGTCTATATACATACTGATTGAGTAGAGGTTAAGATATTAACTCTATATACATATTGTCAAGGATCATTAATTCGGTCTACTTGCAATTGTACTAAGTTTTCTCTATACGGGTTGTCAAATTAAAAAGTTGGGTGTACTTGGTATCGTTGCGTTTCCAGTTCTCAATAGTACTAATAAAATAAATTAATTAACCCAAAATAAACTCTTAAATTCACCAACTTCTTCCTCCCCTCCAACAAATTGACTTGGCAATCAAATGCATATTCCCAGTAACAGAAAAGAGTGTTTCTGGGGCAAAGAGACAAGCGAAATTACACTCCTAATATTAATTCACAAACAAAATAATGATTATAATATTTATCAACAATTTCATCACAAAAATCGTAATAAAAATCATGACTAAATTATTCATCACAATTTCACCATTGTTGAAGTAATTCTTCCCGAAGATAAAATGACACCCAAATATTTATCTGGGAAATAAGATAGTTCCATGTTAACTGTTTCACTTATCTGCTGTTTCCTTGTAGCTGAAGCTCCATCCACAAAGCACTTACTTTTTGTTTTGTTGATAATTTGTCCTGAACTGACTTGATAATCATCCAATAAATTTAGTAAGTTCTTCAGACTTTTTTTAGATCCATTACAAAATATGAACACATCATCTGCAAAAAACAAATGAGTGGGATGTATGCCATTTTTTATCACCATGGGTTGAATTTTTCCATTGGACACCAATTTTGAAATATTTCTGCTCAACACATCTTCCATTAAAACAAATAGAATTGGAGATAATGGATCTCCCTGCCTTAACCCCCTACTAACTGGAAAAAATCCACATGGACCACCATTCACCATAACTGAAATTCTTGCTGATTGAAATAGAGTTATTAGCCAATTACACCAAGAGGAAGAGAAACCATATTTCATCAATGCTTTCATGAGAAATTCCCAGCTTACAGAATCATAAGCTTGAGAAATATCCAATTTTAGTCCCACATTTCCTCATCTTCTTTTAAATTTCATTTCATTCACTAACTCAGATGCAAGTAAAACTTGTTCTTGTATGCTTCTTCCTTTTATATAAGCTGATTGTTGTGGAGATATTAATTTGATCATAAAGCTACTCACTCTTGTATTAATAATCTTAGTAAATATTTTGTATATAACATTACTCAAACCTATAGGCCTGAACTGGTTTGCAGTCTTTGCTCCTTGTGTTTTTGGTATTAACACTAAGAAACTAGAGTTCATACCTTTAGGAATGAATCTCCTCCTCCAACAGAATTGAATTGCATCCACCAGATCATCTTGTATTATCTCCCAACGACTTCTATAAAAAATTCCAGAGAAACCATCTGGACCTGGAGCACTTTCAGGGTCCATGTCAAACACTATTGTCCTGATTTCCTCTGCACTAGGAATGGCATCCAAAAAACTTTGATCTTCTTCAGTGATAAGTTGAGGAACAACTTCTAGTAATTCTTCTTTAGTGTTGACACCTTGTTCTTCAAACTTTTTTTGGAAGTGTTGCACCAGTTCATCTGCAATTTGAGATTGATGTGATATTACATTCCCATCACTGACTTCCAATTCAGTAATTAAGTTTCTTAAATTCCTTATTTTCAGATTAGTATGAAAAAAAATTGTATTGGCTGCTCCTTCCTTTATCCACTTGATTCTTGACTTCTGCCTCATTAGTGTATTGAGTTGCACTTCTTTATTTGCATGTTCATTTTGTGCCTTAACTAACTCATCCAATGCTTCAGAGTCAAAAGGATTATTATCAGATATTTTCATCATCTCCAAGACTTTATCTTCAGATTCTTTGAGTTTTACATGCACATTTCCAAAAACTGTCCAGCTTCAGTAATTTAATACTCTTTTCAACTCTTTCATTTTCTGCATAAAGATGAATGCAGGATCACCTTCAATAACATTTGACCAACTTGCTTTTACTACAGACAAGAAATCTGGATGGCTAATCCACATTTTTTGAAATTTTTTGGATACATTTTTTGGTATTGGAATGCTAGCACAGCCACCCAGTAATGGAGAATGATCTGAAACAATTCTTAGTCCTACTTTGTACCCCCAATCACCATATATCTGCAGCCATTTTTGATTGTAAACTACTCTATCAAGTGTACGGAGTATTCTCTTTTTTCCTTGCTGGCAGTTAGACCAAGTATATTGCACACCTGTTTTTGGAGCTTGAAGAAGTTCACATTTATTCAAACATTCACTGAATTCCAATATTGATTTTCTGTTAGGAGACCTTCCACCCACTTTTTCATCTGGAGATAATATAGCATTGAAGTCACCTAGGATTATCCAAGGTTTGTTGAGGTCATTAATCACTTCCATTTCAGACCAAAGAAATCTTCTCTGCACTAACTTAACATGTGCATGAACTCCAGAGACAAGTACATCACCTATACTAACAGTAACCATTTGACTTGACATTGATAGAACTGTAGGTTGAGTAAGATTTTTATTCCAAAAAAGCCAGATATTACCTTTATTATTTGAAATAGAGTTATGAATAACCATTCTTTTCATTCCTGGAAGATTTAATTTGCTGCAAAAGGAGACACTACACTGAACTTTTGGTTCAGCAATCCATACTAAAGAAGGGCTGACTTGATTTATCAGAGACCATAATTTGTCTTGAGCCCTTTTTCTTCTAAGGCCTCTGATATTCCAATACAAAATCTTCATTGTTTAGAAGAGGGGTTTTTGGTACCCCCTTTACCCTGGTTCTTTCTAAAGTTATACTTATTGTTGACTGGAACTTGTTTAACTCCTTTCACATTATCCCTTGGCCTGGTTCTTTCTAAAGTTATACTTATTGTTGACTGGAACTTGTTTAACTCCTTTCACATTATCCCTTGGAATGACTGAAGAAGAAGTTGAAGTTTCTTTTTCTACCACCTTAGCCCAAGATGTAACTTGTACTGCTTAATTAGTAACTTTACCATTTAAACCATTTACAAAATTGACAATACTGTTTTGTAAGCTATTTGCTACAGCTATGTTGAGCAAGTTTATTGCTCCACTTACTTGATCAGTTTTTTCAACCTCCATATTTTGATTTTTGGTCTTGCCTTTATTAGAAGTTGTATCTGAAACTGCATTTCCAAATTTGACAACACTATCCACTTCAGTATCTTCTATAATGTGAATCTGTTTTTGAGGCTCTATTTCTGCTAAGATTTCTTCATCAACACTAATCACATCATCTTCATATTGTTCCTCTTGGTTGAGATCATTGAATCTCCCACTATTCGTTTCTTTTTTTTTGTTTAGCAACTAAATAACTTTTCGAACACTACTGTTTTACAGGATTAATAAAGCATCAACCTTGGTAGTTGCCATATTATGATTTCTTAAAGCTACCAACCACACCAGAAAACTGGTGTGTTGATAAAATACTTACCAACAGATTTACTTTGTGGCTATACTTGGTGACTTGAAGTATTTACCTTCAGTTAAACTTTTTCGTTAGAGAATGGTCGTAGCTGAAAGCTACTAACAATGCAACCAATTTGATGGTTGGTGTAGGTTTCTACCAACAGATAGTGTCAGCGGGTAAGATGAGTGACAAAAAACTTTCACCTTCCAAGGTACATTTTCGTTATCCAATCATGGTGGAAGAAGGGTAATAACCACAAGTATGATATTTTTGTTGTTAAATTATTGGTGCTAAAGAGTTCCACATACTCTCGTTGCTAGAAAACTGGAGGTCAGAGGTTTCTTCCAACCGGAGTTGTTTTTAGTTACCAGAAATTATTGCTGAAGAGTTCCACCAACTACGGTTGGTAAGAAAATAGTTACTAAAGCCAAGTTTTCTTGTAGTGTGGTCTTATGACTCCCGAAGAGCAGCGCTAGATTGTTATTCACCTCACAAGTATAAACTTGTTGAATCACAAAATCTGAGAAGAAGAACTTTGCGTTTTCTGTCTATCTTGTTTGTTGGAGCAAGATCGACAATCAAAATAAGATCAGATACACAAACTATCAAGATAATGATATTTGAATCTGGCTTCACTAATCCAAGATGAAGTCTTTTTAGTCGCTAAACCCTAGAAGGGTTTTAAGGAGAAGACGAATCTAGTTTACAACTAGGACACACAAGACTAATGTCATGGATTCAAATATCTCAGTTTTTTGAGGTTCTCCTCATATAGACTTTCAAGATCAAGGTTGGTTTGGATTTAAGCTAAGATAGCTTTGGAATCAAGCAATCAATAATCACCGTTATATAAAAAACTTGACTTGAGATTAACGTAGAAGAATATACAATCTGCTTAGGATGAACCATGACCGAACCGTTTGCAAAGACTTGTTGATGTTCGGTTAGCCAAAAATAACCACTTGAATAAGCTTAACCATGTTTATATAATCATGAGTCACAAATGTGATCAATCATGTCTAGATAATGTTTCTAAAGAGTTATTGAAATGTCGATTATCTCATAGAAATAATTCTGATGCATCTGAAAATATTCAATGGGGTAAGTATGTGTACTATACCTATTCGCGAATATTCTTGTCATAGTATGTATACTGGATATGTGTACCCTTAAGACAAAAACGGCTTCAGAAACTCACAGATCTTTTATGGTATGCGTACCTTATTTGGTTTTAAAACCAATAGATCTTTTCCGATTTGCATACTAGGTATGCGTACTTTTCCTGGTTCACGAGTTCACGGACTTTTGTGGTATGGATACTGGGTATGCGTACCAAAAAGTCACTGCCGAACTATAGCTACGTCGGTACGTGTACTGGGTACATGTATTGCGGCTCCGGACCTACAATGGTTCTCCCAGTATGTAAACTTGTATGCATACTTTCATGTATCCAGATTTACATTAGTTCTATATCTCTCTAATAATCGGTTCGAAACATTTCCGGATAACATCAATGACACGTATCACTATTTCATGCATTTTCAAATGATTAAATCTTGAATCATAATTAGGTCATAAACAATAAATTGATCTTCACTAAATTCATCAAGTATGAACAAATGTTCTTAAGATTAGCATATTCAAGAACAATATTCAAGATAAACTTGTCTCGGAATTTCTGTTATGCATATACTGCCTAATTTAGTCATGCGAAAATGTTTCATAGATAGAAAGGTAAAAACTTGAGAAATAGGTGGTTCAGTCTTCACTTACCTTTTGTTGAAGAAGTTCTCCAGAGCTCCTGTTGATCTTTGCCTTCAAATGGTAGAACGCAATGATATCCGAATCTGAAATACACACTTCTATCCTAATCCTGGACTGAGTAAAAGTATACTAGAAATCAAGATATAGGTTTGACAACTAAATTTGAAAACAATATTAAGATAGAAACACTTGTGAGTTCGACCGAGCAATGCTCTAACAATCTCTCCCTTTATCAATTTTAATGACAAAACTATCAATTCATATGGATTAAAAAATAAAACTTCAAAACTACAAATTTACCATGCTTGATTTCCTTGGTTCTTAAACTCCTTGAATTCTTCATTACTTCAAGTTGCAAGGATTCTGAATGTGTTCAAATCAGCTTCGTTGTTATTGAAAATCCATAGAGATAACAACTTTGAAAAGATTTCCAATCGTCGTTATACAAAAACATAGTATTATTATCTTCTCCAAAGTTCAATCATATTACAACTTCGAAGTAATACTACAATGATATGTTTCTCCCCTTTAGTCAATACTTACATCTTTTGCATAATAGGTGAAACCTATAGAAGTTGATTCACTCCCCCTTACATAATGATCCGTAAACCATATGTATGTAATGTGAAACTACTAACTAATTCTCCCCTCTTTTGTCAATAAAAATTGGCAGAGGTACGAAAATAATGGGATCATAATGAATTCTATCAAAAAATGCTTCAAAGGAACACATATCAACTTTAATTTAGATGATATCACAGAGTATAAATACTTAACGTTGATCTAGGAGATTTAAGATACAAGCATCCTCTGTAAATTCCACAGCCATACACCCCACAAAGATATAGCAATTAATCTCAAGTTCGCTTAAGAACTCTCCCCCATTTGATGTCATTTCCAAGAGAACAAAATGAGTGACCTTACTTTAATGAAAAAGAAGGATTTCATCGGACATTAACAAATCACATGGATTTGTATCCTAAACATCGAAATAAATTAATCTCAAAGCCAGTTACGAATAAGGAGATAATTTTAAACGGTATGACTCAACACAATAAAATCTTACGGAGTGAATAGTGCAGTAATTTCACAAGAGTGTGATCACGAATAGATCAATACTGTGACAAATTCTAACAAATCTTGTTCTATTTTAAGTTTATAAAACTTAATAGATTTAACTTTTGAGCATATATGAGATATCAGTTCAATTTATAAAAAGTAAAGAACACATATATCTCATAAGACTACGTAATATATTAAACCAATAATGATTACATACTGCAAGTTCATCTCCCCAAAACTCTAGAATTTAAATAAATAAATCTAAAAACATGCAAAATGAAAATTGTTGGAAATAGTTTGTGTAATCACAATATTTTCTATACCAAACCCTAGTTATCCTTCTTGAACACAAGAATAAATTCTCACAAGAAGTTTCCTAGTACTCAACATCCTTGAAAAAGTCGTTATCATCTCCGAACTCCTTATCAACAACAGGCATAGGAACATACGATCATGAATAAAAGAGTTAACTCCTCCTAACCTGTAAGGCTGTTGATTGACGAGTGCTTCTTGTAGTTCAAGAGATTTTTTGTAGAATCAGTTTCAGTCTCTTCACCACCCTCTTAGTTTTTTTAAGTTCTTCAAGAAGAGTTGCAAACCTTTGCTAATAGGAGCCTTATGCTCTCGGTTTCTTCATATTATTCCTTTTCCTTTTAAGAGATGAATCAAAAGGATAGGACATCTCTTGTTCCTTTCTAGTTGGATAAACATCAACAACCATTGAAGCATAGATTTCACGAGAAGATGTTGTGCTTGGAGTCTCCATAATTCGTAGGAATAAAATGGATTTGTGAAAACACAAATATAATGCTCAATAAGAAAACTTCTTGTGAAAGAGATATCAGTCTTATTAAAGAAGATATGTACCATGCAGGGTTACGGAACACTAAGTTCACGTACTAGGAAAGTACATAAAACCTAAGAAGAATGAAATGTCATTTTTATCCTTCCTTAAGTTTCTACGTAGATTAAATTTTTCAGTGCCATTAATTGAGACATAGATTAAGATGAACACGTTTATTGATTGATCAAAATCTTAGTTGATTTATGTCATTCTTGACTATATCGAAATGTTGATATCCACAGATTGTATACAGTGGTAGTGTCAGAAATGACTCTCACGAGAATATATTTACATGGAATCAGTTATGTAACCGATTTATGACCAGATCGAATTATCCTGGACTATTTTGATGGAGCATGGCTCAACAACAGAATATCGCTATTCTCTTAAGAGATGGCAAGACAACATAAAAAGTCTCATTCTATCAACGAACATTTAAAAGATGGAAATCCAAGTAATAATATCCAAATTTGATTCCAAGCCCTAATCTGCACAGTCCTTATCTCTTTTAAGAGCACATGAGACAAGATGCACTTTTCAACACAATTAAATTATGTTGAGGTGAGCAGTAGAATGCTCACCACTAGGTTCGTGCATGGAATTTTTAATACCCTTCTTTTTATACCTGACTCTTCTCTTCATTTGAGATTTTACCTTTTCCCTTAAACCATTCAATATTTTCGGAGAAGAAGAGTTAACTTTACGTACCCCATGATTGGAATTTTGAACAAGTTTAAGCACATTTTCCAAAAGACGAGCCCTCCGTTGTAGTTTGTTGACATACTTTAGTTTGTGTTTGTACTTGAAACATTGTGTGAGTCCGGGACCCTCAATGGTAGAATAAGGACATGTAGGTTTTAAGATATATTCAGGAACGACATTAGTATACGAAAAATACAGTACATCCTCCAATGATTTTGATGAAGAATCATCAATCAAATTATCAAGATTGATATGAGTATTACAAATTTCATCAAAATTGATAATCTTTTCCAAGAGTGCTACACTTGATCCATCATCTTCTTTGGAATCATAATGATCAGATGTTTCATCAAGTGTTGCAGCAAAACTCTTGTTGTCGATGTATTTCTTTCGATTTGGGAATTCATTAGCAAAGTGATTGAACCCTTTACAATTGAAGCATTGTGGCATATCCTCATATCCAGTATCGTTTGAGTCTTTTTTTTTCAAAAGCGGCTCAATTCTGATAGTATTCAAAATTGGCTAGGTCCCGGGGTTTTTCTATATTTGCGTTTTCCTTGTTAACAAAATCTTATGCGTGTTATTTACTTTACTTTCGCATTATAATTTTTATTATAATTAATTAAGTAATAATATTATTATGTGTTAAACTGAATTACTTGACATTGGTCCTAATAGTCAGTCGGTTTTATTACCATAACTATTGTCAAGTAAATATATTATTGTCGTATTATCTCGACCTCGTCCATATACAATCACACAAAGTATAGGACTTATAGGTTGATATTTAAAAGATTGTAGTGTATTTGGGTACCCTCGTCTTTTCAGAACTACAATCCAAAGCCGGAAAAGATATTGCGTTCAAGGCGCTGAAAAACACTGAAACTCTTAAAAGTGAAAGTGTTGATAACTCTGTGAACAATCTTGTTGATCCTGGATTTTCAGATGAAGAACTTTATAACTCGGTTTCATTAGTCACAAGATAGTTTAGAGAACTTCCTAGGAAGAGAAATAAATGGTTCACTAGAGAAAAGTTTCCTAAGTTTGCAAAGCCACATAATCGTACAAAATATAATGCCAACTTCGTATAGTTGAGACCAAGTAGACTACCCATAGATACTTAGTTTCCTCAGTACCGCTGCGTTTTCGACTTCTTGAGTCACGTACATGAATCACTACTCCTTTAAATCGTATTCCAAACAGTAAAGGAATACAACTGTTTGGTAACCACATCAATCTTTGGTAAAGATATTTCTGAGTTGTCAACAAAGGCTCTTATGTTTAATCTAATAAACTCCTTTGTTTAGTTAGATTAATCCAAAACTTGATTACCAAACTAACCAATTTCCGGATTCGCAGTCAATCAATATAGAACTCAAAGAGTAACTATAAAGTGGTGTCGATCTTATCAACTAGATAATCACAAGTCTATCAAAGATAAACAAGATCTAGTTGGATCCTAGCAGATCAAGATGTGTACACAAATTCACAAGATACGAAAACTAATAAGAAAATCTTCTTCATCTTCAAATCTTCAATTGCCTTCTCAATAACCTGCACAAAACAAACTTGAATCCTCTCATGATTAATCACACACTGAGCGGAGTCTGTTAAAAATGGATTATCACAAGATGTATTTAGATCTACAAATAGTTCTAAAGATCCAATCGATAATTTGGTCTAGTTTGAGTGAACCTTATGTCAGAAGAGAAGGCTTTCAAAAATAATCAAACTAGGTGCAATCAAAGTTCCAACAAATGTTGATCAATCAAATGAATAATCGAAAACTAAAATAACAATGCAATTATCTAGTTTCCCATCAACGGTACTCGTAGAGCTTCTTGATCCACAAAAGTCTTTAAATGAGCGGTCGTAAGAGATTTCGCTTAATTAGGGTTTCCTCTCCGGATAGACGGCTCTATCAGAAACAACACGAATTAAGTTTGCCTGACTTTTAGGATAGTTTGCAAGAAATCCAAACTCAAGTATTTATAGACCAAGGTTGTTTGGACAACAAGGAGATTCTAAAACCGAAAATATTCTCAAGATATGCAATAAAGTACCTAAATTCGGTTTTCCTATTTCAAAATAAATGTCAAACAATATTTCTGAAATCTCTCTTAGAAAAATTCTATTATTAGCTTAGAACATTAACTAATAAACCTTTTCCAGATGGTATGCTTTAATTGTTGGTCATTAAAACATATATATTTGAAAATCATAATTAAATGTTTTTCACTATTCGGTTTGGGATCACCTTGAGCATCGAGGAATATCTTTGAAAAATTAATGATAAGAGTTATGTACATGTTCAAATAATGTCGACATCTAGAAGTTTCTCTTAGCAAACCCTAATTCCTAATTCACACACAATATGAAGAGATGTGTGAACTTTGGAAACTCGGCTTGTGACCGATTACACCTTGCTTCCCAAAATTAGTTAGGATGTTTACACTTTGTCACACAATATAGGCTATGACCGGTTATACCTTGATTCTCAATATAAGTCAAGAACGGTTTTACCTTGTCATCTTGTATTTGGAGATTCAAATATATTCAATGAAGAACCGGACCAACACACTTGTGATTTCCCTTTCGATTATGAAACAAGTTCATACATCTACTTCCTTAAACCAATGTAATAATATATAGTTTCCTACGATGAAATCACACATATATCCCACACATAATCAAGTAACTAAATACATAGATTATGTTGATGTCGTATTTACGAAGTTCAAAAGATAAGTGTTATATTTTGTAATTCAATATAATTCCTTGACACTTTAATCATAACGATATGACCAAGTCTAATCACTAGAGTATTATATATACACCTTCGCATGTTATGTTTTCAATATAATACGACTTGAAAGATACGTTAGGAATGGAAAAAAGTCAAGTCAATATTAATAACCTCAAGAGGAAGGATGATTTCTTCGTTGTAGTCGTTACTTCTTCACATTCTTCAGGTCTTTAGAGTAATACTTGTAAGTTTCAACATTCTTATACTTTATAGTCTAACCTAAACGAAGTTGACTCTAGTAATTAATCAAGTGACTCTAGATGAATTTTGATACGAAAATATGACAACCAAACTTGACATACCAACGTTTGGTGGGTTTAACCTATTTATGCTCTAACAAGTTCATAATCAAAGATCTTTAACTTTCTAACTAAGGTGTTTCTGGAATGTGTTGCAAGGTGATATCCTTCCATGATGACATGTTTCTTAGACTCGTATCTTGAAGGTAAAGATCGGAGAATTTTCATCACAATCTCCTCTCAGGGATTAGTATTCCCTAATCCAAAACAAGTATTAACAATTCCAGACACTTTTTTTATTAAACTCATCAATTAAGTATAGATACCTACGATCATGCTTCCTCTTGAACCACTTCACCACGGTACTCGTTGGGAAAGATTCTTAACCTGTCGCACGGTTCATAGTTGGGGTATGATCAACTTGTTGATTGTTGGGAACTCAAACGAATCTTCATCAGACATATGAAGATTTTCCCAGTCAGAATTTAGGTTTTGAATCCTACCTTATTTCTCTGAGGTATCTCCTTCGAATACAGTTTCTAAGTGATCGGTTGTCAATCTCCAAATATAATTTCACTTCCTTACTCAACTACAATAATGTAGAAAGTGGTAGGAAAGAGATCGTATCCATGGGGAGGCCTTTGTTGTTATGCAATTTTCGGTTTCTAAGATAACCAAGGGGGTTTTTGTTTTAACAAATCAGATAAAATAAAGTAAAGCAAAGTAAATAGTTGGAATAATCAATAAGGAGAAGATATTGGTCATGGGATAATATCATTCACAAGCATGTATTTTTCATCATTGAATAGAATTGATAATTTAATCTCTTATTTATTAAAAGTCCTAGAATACCTTGATCGCAAGAGTATCCCGCTAATTCCCTATTTTCATCACAACCACATTAAAAGATGCATATGTGAATTCTTCCTAGAAAGCAACCCAAAGTGTAAAAGCACAATTAAGTTTAACTCCCTAAAAGCTTTAAGATTTATGGAATAAGACTAATCAAAGCAAACAAACGTGTAAGAGCACTAATTTGTTTTAACCAAGGTTATGATTCATATGTGACTAGTATGATCTATCACTACAATCACTAACCACAATTATGCTACTTAAAATCAGGGACAAACAACTTTTACATATTGAAAACCCTAATATAGCTCTAGAGATGAAAGCAAATCGGATTGATTCCGGACTCAACCAATCAAACAATCAAATCCTAAAACACTATAAACCATGAATCATAAACAATAAAGTTGAGACAAAACTAATCCTTAGAATCAAATAACATGCATTGAGAAATCAACTTTTATCCCATAACCAACAAGTGTATTTAGTTACTCATAATAATGGAGTTCATCATCATCATGATCAATAAAATAATAAAGAAGATGAAAGCAAAGCAAACCGTAGAAGTAGTTTTCTCCAAAGCTCCAAAAAGAATAATAAAACTAATAATCCCAAAAGTTGTAGAAGTCTTCCTTTTATATCCCTTTGCTTCCCAAAATTAGGTCAAAATTTCAAAGCCCATTATATGAAAATCCGCGTGGCCCAAAAGTCACAAAAACCCGTGTAGAAACTCTGCTGAAAAGTCGCCGAAAAGTTAGCCGGTGAGTCGCCGGAAAAGTGCTCAGGTGACCGGAAAAGTCCACCCGATCACCGGTCAACGGCCTGAATCGGTCGGGTCAACGAGTCGACTCGGGAAGTCAAACCAAATCAGAGACTCAACTCAGTGATGTCAGATGCTGAGCCTAGTCAGACCTGAGTAAGAAGCTAACTCAGCTGACTTGGTTCAGGCTACAGTTGCATGCCACTTTGCACAGGCCGGAGCTGTGCTGCACAATGATTGTGCATCACTGCTTCACTTCCAGTTCCACCTGCAATTCAGTTCAGGCCATAATACACAGCAACACACTTGAGCCAGTCTCAATCTCGAGTTGCACTTACTCAAATCAACCTGCACTTCTGCAACACAGCCAAGCTTCCAGCCTTCCCTTCTGCTCGTACAACACACATTCCATTTCCAGCTCATCTTACCAACTCATACTTGCAGTCTTCCATGGCCTCACTGCAACTTCATACCTTCTCGGCTCAACCACACTGTCACAAAAACTTAATCTCACCTGCAATCAGTTCCGCTTGACTGCAATCTCTGCCATTCCTCATTAGCTTTCAGCCGTGACTGCACCAGCAGGACCATCTGCATCTCTCTGTACAACTTCATGAATCACCACCACTGCCTTCACTGCCATTTCTGTCTCTTTGTTGACTGCAATTGCTACAGGTCCTACCAACAACTGCATCTCCAATTCTAAATCATGCCCTGCCTGTATCAGCATTGAGTCGAGACATTGCAGAAGCAAAACTCTGCTCGTCCAATTTCTTTCTTTCTCTGTTTCCTGCACTATGAGTGGCAGGCCTCAAAGATGGGTATATAAAAATGAAGCGAAGTGAAACGCGGGCCTACAGTAATACCGCAAGTGCACGGTCGTCGGTTGTAGCTCGTGCAAGTACGGGTCGATCCACAGAGATTGGGAGTGTTTTGTGTGTTTAGCTATTTTGGGTTCTAGTTGCTATTGTTGGGCTTTGGGTTTAGTTTTGTTTGTAATGATGAAGTGCTTTAGGCCTTGGGCCTTTGAATTGAACTGAGCCTTGGACTCAGTTGGTCTTAAAATGAATTGAACTGGGCCTTAATAATGAACTTGGGCTTTGGTCTCTGAATTAGGCTTTTGATTAAGCCCACAGTTGACTGAATTGGGCTTTGAGCCTTAATGAACTGGGCTTTGGTTAAGTTCAGTGGACTGATGGGCTTTTGGTCTTAGAAACTGGGCTTGGTTTAGCTAGGCCTTTGGGCTTGCCTTAACCTAAACTGTGGCTGGGCCTAGGAGAGGAAGCAGTAGCAGCAGTAGGACTTAGGCCTTAACCAGCTGCAGCAACAGCAGCAACAGGGAAAAGGCAGCAGCAGTGGAGCAGCAGCAGACAACAGCAACAGCAGCAGCACAAGGCAAAGAAAGCAATGCAGCAGTGCAAAGGGCAAGTGCACAGCAGCTGCACAAGCAGTGGAAGGGAGGCAACAAGAGAAGAAGTAGCAGCAGCACAAGGCAGTGAATGCAGCAGCAGCAGCAGTACTGCAGGGCAGTGGAAGCAGAAGCAAGGACAATGAAGCAAATGAAGAAAACAAAAGAACAGCCAAGAACTAAACAAAGCAAATACTAGACAGCAAAGAAAGATGACAATACAAACCAAGGCCTAAGGCCAAGGGCAGGGATGTGGAGATAGCTAAGGAAAATGAATAAGAAAAAGAAACAAAGCCAAGTCAATGGCTCTAGGCATTCTTCCAGAGTGGGAAGAGAACTAGCTTGCTCATTGTCACTAGTGAGCACTAGTTTCTCCCCACTACTCAATCAACTCAGTGCATCCTAAGCATACAAATGGAATGGAAAGAGAATTAGCTTGCTATGAGCACTGATTTCTCCCATTGCACAATCAAATCAATGCTTCAAAGCTCTAACCTAGCATTCCACTTCTTGACAGTGAATTAAAACAACAGTGAACTAAACATGGCACTAACAGTGAACTAACATTAAGCACAAAACTAAACATTAAACACAAAACTGACATAACAGTGAACTAACATTAAACACAAAACCAAATTGAAATTAGAAACAAACAGAAATTATAAGAACATAAATTAAATGAACATGGAATTAAACATGAAATAAAACAGAAATTGAAAATTAACTAAAATTGAAATTGAAATTTAAAATTAAACATTAACAGAACTTCACAGTCCTGGACACTGGCTAGTCCAGCATAAAGTTTTACAACAACACCCACAAGGCTATTTATAGTCCACAACACTCAATTAGGGTTCTACAAGTTTCCCCCAAATCAGTCAAAATTAGGGTTAGATATTTTACCTAATTTGATGTGATAACTCTCAATTCTTCTCGACCCATGCTTCCATTTGTACTCCTTTACCTCTCCACGCCTCCAATTGCTCTCCTAACTCACCTAACTTACCAATTTTTCACACGTTAGGGTTTTGAGAAAAACGTGTATAAAAATGGGAAATTAGGTGGCTAGATAGGTTGTAATGATGGTAGTGGAGATGGGTTATGGTGCTTGGTTGATTTGAGAGGAGATGGTGGTGGTTGAGGTGGTGGTTGAGCGGGGCAGGGTAAGGTGGCGGACATGGCAGGAGCAGAGCTCGACTGCTCGAAGGAGGAAGATGAGACTTGGGTAAGGTCTGTTTGGTTTGATGGGTATAGGGTTAGGTTGTTTGAGTGTGAGGCGGCCCATCATATTTCGATGTCTTGCGATGCTTAGCCGTGGGGTGTGGAGATGGTAGGTAGATCGGGCGGTAATGCGGAGGCAAGCGAGGAGCGACCGTCGGATGAAGGGATACAACGAAACGAACGGTGCTAGATTAGGTTAGGTGTTGTAGTGTAAGGCGGAGATATCAAACTTTGATGAACAGCAAGGGAGAAACCGTTGGATTCAACTATCATCTAATCTGAAGGCTTGGAATTTCAGCGCTGTGGTGCTTGGCAGAGACTTCAGATTTTGATGATCTATGAAGGAGCGACCGTCGGATGCTTCTGAGAACTGATCTGATGGCTGAGAACGGAGGCGTTTTTGTGTGTAGAAAATGAGGTTGTGCGCACCATTCTTCGCGGCTTCCTTGCGTGATTTCTCCCGGCTTTTCACTACTTTTCTGCTCTTTTTGCTCCGCGACTCATCCGAACTTTATTTATTACCTAAAAATGCAAAATTAATTAATAAAAATATTTATTCTTGAAAACAATGAAAATACAGAATATGGGATAAAATGTAGAATTAATGCACAAAAGATGAGTTAAATGCCAACAAAAAGGGATAAATATATACATTATTTGGCACTCATCAATGAGCCCTTGGTACTCAACTGCATAACCCAAAGGACCCAAATACTCTTCATTCATCCATTTAACTGCTGCAACATCTAATTCAGGCTAAACCCATCCTTCTCATCACATCAAACATTCATAACCTCCACCAATTCTTCTTCATCTCAGCTCAAATGAGCTTTCAATCTTCATTCCCTGTCATAAACCCATTCTAACTCATATTAGAACCAGACCAACTCCAGCAGCAACACCATCAGATTCACTCCCTTGATTTCTTCATTTTAAGCACAATTCACCAGCATTGGCAGCAACACATAGCCTGAACCTTCTCCTTGCACAGCTACAAGACCACCTGCACTTCAACATCTCAAACTCGCAAGAATCCATCACCTGCTCCATCTCTATCTCTTTGTTGACTGCAGTAAGTTAACAAGACCCCTTCGAAAACATCCACCATTATCAACACTACCAAATCTGCAATCTCAGTGCCACCACCAACACCATCATAGCCGCAACAGATCAAACCTTCTTCTTCTTTGAACATCACAGACCCATGACAATCAACATCACTTCATCCTGCCAATCCAGCCCATACCCATTCTAATTCAGCTTCGAGTCCCAGAAATCCTTAGTATCATCAGTAACAGCATCCTCAAACCACCACCTGCAATTTCAGATTCTCTGGTTCAAACTCTAACCCCTCTGAAATCTCACTCAAACCCATTTTATCTCAATCGAATTGCAGCAACACACCCATCAACTCCATCGATCTCAGAAACATGTCCTTCTCTTAATCTCCACAAACCCCAATCTCTGAAATCCGTTAAAATCATCACCAGATTCTTCAATCGATTTTACTGAAATGCAAACCCTAACTTCTTCTCGATCTCTGTCATCAACTGAGCGACAACAACTCAGTTTCTTCCTCAATTGCTTGTATTTCATCATCAGTTCCATCTTCTGATTCTTAAACTCTCTATTCAGCAACAACATCTTCTCAATCTCAGAAATCCAGCTTCACCCTTTAATCTTTACCGGTAGCAGAACCATCTCTGGTTTTACGCGACACAGAACCTCTCCTCTCAATTATGATGCCGCCATTGTTCAGACCAATATGGAAAAATAACAACAGAGGAAGAGAAATGAATTTTCTCTGATTTTTAGGTTTGGTGTAGGAAATGAGGTTGGATATAATCACCCAGGTAAAGTAGATAAGGGATACCCAGTGACCAACTCAAACATGGCTTTTCGGTTCCAGAGAACCGACGGCTTAATTCCTTTCTCAACTCCAGTGTCAGTTTTGAGGAACTGGCAGTTCATTCTTCACCTCCTTCTCATGCACCTTAGTCCGCTCCAAGTATAACTCGCCAGTGAATTGACTTTGTTTCCTTTACGCTCCAAATGGACGTTTTCTCCTTCTTTTGCTCAAAACGACTCCAAAATACCTAATAACTCAAATTCAAAATAAGATACATAATTTACAAGAAAAAATAGCAAAGAAAGCATAAATACTAGATATAAAATTAGGTGTTTTAGACACCTATCACTAAGATATCCCAAGCATCTTTAGACTTAGTGCACGAAGTCACATGGTGCTGAAGATCTAGGCTTATGGCGTGAAAAATTGCATTTAACCCGTCATAATTGTGCTTTTCAACACTTATCTCCGTTTCACTATATTCTGCTAAACATTTCTCAACGATGTTTCCGTCTCTAACAAATTTTCGGAGGATTATATCCTGTAACCACAAGTTTACATGTCTCCAAGTCACGGGCTTGTATAAAGGATCGCATTGTAATATTCCACCATAAGTAATTTGTTCCATAAAAGGATGACGGTATGTTTATCGAGATTGCACTCCTGTTCATATAGTCAGATTGCTTCAAACATAGATTTTTTAGGTCTTAAACGTGCTTGCCTGCTTTGATACCAAAATGTGGGGGTGCCAAAATACATCACCAACTTTTTCTTAGACAACCTATATGGACTAAACTCAAATATAATTCCGAAAGTTCAACTTAATAAATCTCAATCAGGCAAGATATGAAGAGTTTATATCTCTTTCTCTCATAATCAGAATGTTACACAAACTAGCTAGTCCATGAACCTGATTATATCGTGAGAGTACTTGGACGATTCCAAAGATCAATACCCAAGAATCAATCAAGTCGTATCCAACAATTGCGATGGACTTATCCACTTGAATAGATTATAACGTACAACCTGTGATATTTCAATTATAAAGATAAAAAATATAGTGCAGAAAAGAAATCACACATACACCAGAATTTTGTTGATGAGAAAACCGCAAATGCATAAAAACCCCGGGACCTAGTCCAGACTTGAACACCAAATTGTATTAAGCTGCTACATACACTAGCCTACTATCAAAACTTTGGACTGGAATGTAGTTGAGACCGAATTAAACCGTCACAGTAATTCAGTTACAGTCGCGTTCCTCACGCCTCTTGAATCCCAGAAGGACTCTGCACAATTGATTCCCTTAATTGAATTCACAGTAATACTGAACTGTCGGTATTGTATTCATTCGACAAAACAATACCGACTGAATTGTCGGTATTGTATCATCCAAAAAGACAATACCAACTGCTAACCTGCTACTGAAATTCAAATTCGATTTTTTTTTATTTAAATACAATTTTGACTTTTTTTTTATAACCTATTGTGTTTTGATTCAAATCATTTTGATTATCATAATTTGCGTTGCTAATCAAAATAATTTTTTTGGTAACCTAAATCAAAAATCATTCATCATGATTTATGTGATTTTTTTTTGATGGAGAAGAAAAGGGAAAGAGGATACTAAGAAAATAGGTTTTTAGTTTTTCTTTTTAGTTTTTATTAGGGTAAGGATAACATGGTTATTTCACACCTAAAAAAAGGACCCCTTAACCAAAATCCAACCCTTTTTAGCTTTGAGTATCCCCAATTTGCGGAGGTATCCCCCAATTGCGCCTTCATTAGATACAACCCACATAAATATGTAATTAGCTAAATACAACCTAAATTATTTTAACAATTTTTTTAAATACAACCCAATCCATGTTGACCGATTAATAGAAAATTTTCCCAATATTTTATTTCTTAATACATTCAAATCTGATTTCTTTACTAGTCTTCTTCTGATCATAAAAAGTGGGAAAATCACATCACAGGTGGAGGTAATATTTTTTCTTTTTGATCGTTCAAAACCCCCAATATCCTTTCAATCACCGAGTTCAACAGGCTCTGATCGTTGCCAAACAAATCATTGAAAATATCAGCGTATCACAATGCCTCCCAATTCCAAAGATCCCAAACCTAAATTACTGCAACAACATGAAACCTAAAAAAAAAATAAGTTTCTTTATAACCATTGTAATTCATTAAACTAATTAATACCTTCTCAGTTTAATTATATGCTAATACATCATTTAATGGAAATTTGACCAGAAACAAATGATATTGCATCTTCATCACAAAATTTGGATAAATGATCCACTTTAAGCACCAAGCAAAGAAAGAAACTAAAACCAACTGGCATTAGCCCATGAGTTGGTCAAGGGTTGGGCTCCCAACCTATAGGTTGCAGGTTAATTCCTGTGTTGGTCGTGTCAAAAGAAAACAAAATACTAGCATTTGAATAAATAATTTATTTAAGGAAGAAAAAATGAAAAATTAGGATAATCAAACGGTTAGTAAATATATTTATTTTTGGTTAGCTATTTTTTGGTTATGAATAAGATTTGACTTGACTTTTAGGGTTGTTAGTTATTTTTAAAATAAAATAAATGAGAATTTCGAAAGTATAAATATGGTTGTATTTAACCTAACAGTGGTTTATATTTAGTCATTTTTTTTCAAAAGATGCACCGGATTTTTATAAACTTTATATATTTGAAAAGCTCTTTGAATTATGTACGTAACGAGTACAAATAAGAATAAAAAGATTTTATTTTACGCAAACAATTTCATGGTTTTCAAATTTAATATTGTTAAATGAGTCAAATTCAAGCATGTGAATTGCTCAGTTGATACCATCCCGACTTTGATTTAATGTTCCAGATATATTAGTAATCCTTCCTCGTGTGGGGCCTATCAAATTCCCCTCTCATCTTTCAAAAATGGTTATAGGGTGCCAAACTTAAAACATAAAAACCTGAACAAAAAAAAACTTTTTATTCTCATCTAATCCTTCCAAATTCCATAAACCCTAATTAGGCGAAAGTAAAAAAAAAATTGATCCAAAAATCGATCCAACCAAGAAAAGGTAAATCTCCATCAACTGTTCTATTATCAGCATTTATTCATTGATTTACATGTTTAAAACTTCAATTTTGAAAAATTAAAATTTCTGGTTTTCCCAGAATCGGTTCATGTGCATTTATCGTATCAACCGAATCTGGGTTTTGTTCTTCGTCCATGATGAACATGTAGAGGAATCGGCTTATAAGATAATTTGCATCGACCGATTCTAGGTTGAAATCAGAATATGAAACGATATCATCAGAATCAGTTTATAAGTGCATTAGCATAAACCGATTCTGATACTAGTTGATGTTATTTTGAAATTTGTTCTCATACAATCGGTTTTTGTTTACGTGATAATGTACCGATTGTGAAGTTGTCTCTTCAGATTCCATTTCACAATCGGTTTTTATATGTGTATGACATAAACCGATTCCTGGTGTTTGAAATTCCCGTGTGTTTTTGTGGTTAGAATCGGATTACATATGTTGTCATATGTACCGATTGTTTGACTAGATTTTTTTTTGTTGTATGTATGGACTTCGTCCACATAGCATTTTATTCACGAGATCTCACCCAGGATGATGTTCACAGGGTACCACAACCCACGGTACCCAGAAGGCTCTACAAGTTCGCCTATGGCCATGAGACCAATCTTGAGCAAGCCACCGCACTGGCAGATAAGCTTTCACTAGAAGAGCTTGTTGAGCAAGCCATCGCACTATAGGGATGCGATTGCAGCTGGAAGGGATCCCGACGAACATTTAGAAGGACTGTTTGAAGAAATCGCTGAAGCTCAAACCTTTGCTGCTGCTGCTCCTGTTCCTGACGTTGTTGCTGCTTCTAGTGCTGATGGTGATGTCGCAGCTCCATAAGGTGGATGCTCTCTTCTATATTATAATTAGTTTTAAGTTTTTCTTTTTTAAGACTTTTAGTGGTTTGGATGGTGTAATTTCTGGATGATTATGGTTTGAGAGGTTTATGAACTTAATGCACTTACAGTTTTAATTATAATTATGTGCATAATGAGTTTATGGCAAAACTGACTTATGCATGCTCAAAACTGTGTCTTTCAAATACAGGCAAACAAACGGGTTCTACGACTTCACCTATGAACTGATTGTTGAGGTTCCATTGGGGTGGGGGGGGGGGGGTCAATATGTCTTAGAAATGATGTTTTTATGTATCTTTTTCTAATAAGAATCAGATTACATGTGCATATATATAAACCGAATAATGTCGGTGAAAATTCAAAAAATTTACATGGCCACAATCGGTTTATGTTGCCAAACATAAATACCGATTCTGTTTGGCATGAAAACATAGTCGGTTTTATGGACATTCGAGAAGACTGATTGAGCTAAATTATTTCACCTTTTTTTTCCAAAAAAACTAGTCGTTGGGGTCTTTCTCTATTATAGAGACCTCGTCCTGGACCCAATTTGACTCAAAGTTGCTCATTTTATTCGCTCCTACTACATATACTCCACAACTACTCATTTCATACCTCCACATACAAGAAACTGCATCGTTTGAATCCGCTGAAGATTTGGCAATCTCCAAAGCATGGTACGCCCAAAGTCGAGTTATGGATCACTCCTCGACGTCCGTGAGCTTTTGGGAGAAGATATATAACAAATTTAGGCAAGATTACAGGAACCCGGAAGAGAAGAAGTCTTCAAAAATCCATGATAGGCAACAAGTCATCCTAGATGCGACAATTGCTTTTATAGCTATCCAACAACGGATTTTGAACGCTAGCCACTTTAGCATGTCGTATATTTATGGTTTAATTTTTTATTTTTATTTTGCTCAATCAAACTTTTCTTTTATGTTTTATTCTACACAATTACTTTTATCAATTTGTAACTAATAAAGTAAGCTTGTGTAGTGTTTTCGTAGCATGAATCCGTGAAAGCGCGCTACTTAGAAGAAAAGGGGGAAGCATCCACATTTGATGAAAGTTATCACTTCATAGTATCCAAAATTTCGGAGTACGGCCTGGACTTTATGGTGGGTGAATCGGACTCGGATTCATCCAACGAAGATTGATAGTTTTAGGAGTTTTTGTGTAGATTTTATGGGTAGATCTCTATGTAAAACCTCATGAAACTATAACTCGTCCACTAGGGTCACCTAGGGCTCAAAGGCTTGGTGCACGTTTTAAGTGCATCCGTGATTCCTACGAAAATGAGTAGATTTGAAATGAATGAAAACTTTTTTTCTTATAAAAAAGTAAAAATCGGTTTATATAGGACGCTAAGAAAATCAGATTATCAGAATTGGATTTTATCTATGCATACTTCAACCGATTTTATATGTCCTTTGTAAATTTCAAAACACTAACCCAGAATCGGCTTACTAGTGCATGAACGTAAACCGATTCTGGTTAGTGTTTCGGAAAAAAAAATACATTCAATTGTTTGATGTTTTGAAGATCGATTAGCATTAGTTGATCTCACATCTAACACAGTTAATTAACGCCTAAAATGACTAATTAACACTAATTGATCAGGGTTAAAATTTTGGCAAAAAAGAGAACAGTTGGTTACAGGGTTTTGGGAAATTACTTGCTAATGGTCCTTTTTGTCTTTAGTAACAGGCCCCAAATTAGGAAGGATTATTAATACCTAGTAGAGAAAGTGATGGATCTCATTATCGACAATGATGCTACCAAAAAATCAAACCAAATTCACAAATAATAGCACTTGTCATGTCTAAGCAGTGAATAAGTACATTTAGCATTAAAATGTTTTTGTAGATCTTCTAGTTTTTGCATAGTACTGCTTTAGGGTAAAATATTATAAACTGGAATTAAAACTGAGGGAAACTACTGAGTCATTTACTCTTCTTGCTCTTCTGTAACCTGTAACCTGCACATCTGCTTCCCACTTTGAAGTTGATTCTTCGTAGTATTCCTGATTAATGAAAAAAAACTTGAAGAAGCAGTGACATAGAAAGTAGATACTCAAAGAAGTCGGTCTCTCTCTGGACCTTATGCTTCGGTATATATGGCATAAACATATGCAAACATAGATGTAAGAAGGTTCAAAATAATAAGAGACAACCTCTTTCCTACTCTTGAAAATTCTACTAAAAAGTGAAACCCAAACTTTAAATCTTTCACTTTATTATTTTTACACAGAATGCTGAGGGGCCTGGGGAACTAAAGAAGAATTGTCATATGTTTAAACCAAGCTTTGATAGGTTAATTGTATATAGACTAACATTATTAACAGAGCTGTATGCTAAAGACTTGAGGGAATTAACATATTTTCTTTCATAGTGATTCATGACGCTCGACTCATGCAACTGATGTTAACCCGAGAAAGGATAGTAGCCTGATCAAGCCCATATAATGAATCTAATAAGTGCATGCGTAGTGAAGCTGGACCTTCGGCCATGTCCATTCCTATCTCACCAGCAACACCAAATATAGAAAGCGCTGAAGCTGTGGCTTCGAAAGCATGCAAGGGGTCTACTGCAACAAATGCTGCGATGAGAGCTGTAACAGCACAACCAGTTGCTGTGATCCGTTGCATCATGGCTACTCCATTATGTACACCAACCAAACGCTGCCCATCGGTTATTATGTCAACTGCTCCGGATACTGCAACGACTGCGCCACTTGCTATAGCCAAGGATTTTGCTGCTTCTATTGCATCCATTGACCCATGTGAGCTGTCCGCCCCCTAGACATATCCATGCGATAAATATTCAGTTTATAAAGTTTTTTGCTACTAAACGATTGGTTTATGCAAATGTAAGAATACTGTGAGTTAAGTTGATGAAGAAGAAAAAATTATCTTTATATCTAGTTTCCTTGTACTTTTGTGCGGTGATCTAGTTCAAATGTTAAATAACAAGTATGATATCCATCAAAAAATTGGAGCTCAACTTCGACTAGTGATGCCAGGCGTGTCACGCTTTGGACTCATGTCATATTCCAGGCATTCATTTATGTGACATTTATAACTAATGCAAGTTAATATATAGGTACCTCATATATCCACTTGGTTTCTTACTTTTCTATTTTCCATTGCATACTTATCCAACCAACATGTATGTCATCTTAAAATAAAAATAAAAAAATCAATCTAAGGAAAACAACAATGAGCAGAAAAAGATAAAAATGCTACTCACTAATTGGTGAACTTGGATTTAAGGAAAACAACGAGATATTTCCCAGCCTTAGCCGTAATGTTTCAAATTTCAAGTGTTTCCAAATAGTTCGAAAATTGGTAGTCGTCTAGGCATAAAACTACAACAAAAATGTAAATTCTTGTTTGGACCACCAAATAAAAGCTCTACTTCAAACATTTCCCATCCACACATGCATGAATCTCCCTTTTCCACCAGTTATTAGTTGCAAATATCTATGTTATAGTTAAGCTATTCTAGTTTGATTATATTTCTAACATTGTTCCAACCAAGTTTTCTGCCTTGCTATATTGAAACACCAAAGAAAAATGAGTCTGCATATCTGGACACTATACTATGAGGTAACACACTTGGTTCAACCTTTTCTGAAGCAAACTCTAGAAGCGGAACATAAAAGACCATCTTAACTGAGAACCCCTGTCTCCTAGACAGCCACCTGGTGCCTTTACTTTTCCAGAGGCTAGGTGGAAACTCTAGAAGCTGACACTGTATCAATATCAGCCTATCTGTATGCAACCGCTGAGTCCCCAGAAGAGTTCAGCAAACAAAGTCATAAATTAGTGAAGGGAAGATGCCGACATTAATTTGGAAAAATCAGCTACTAGATTCCTGTCTGAATCTTTGACTAAATTTTCTTTCAGGTGAATCTGTGTTTGATTTTGAAATTTCAGACCTGTACAATTTCCCAAAAACTATAGGTGGACATCATAATGTTTGTCTAATTAAACACAATCCCACAACAAGTCAACAACATCTTGACAAAGATGACCAGACAGAACTTTGTTGCTGGCATTATTCTTTGATCTCCACAGTCCATACAACAACATCTTGACAGTGTCATGCTTAAATGAGCTTGGTTATTGATCGGAACACTTAATTGCCTCTATTGTTTTAATTCCTCCGCAGAAAAAAAAAAACATTTAGCTGACCACTTCCTTCACCCAACCCACTGGGTTGAGAAGCCAAGTCACTAAACTCACTACCAAGATGGCAAAAGAAAGCAGCATCAACATATCTGCAAAGTTGGGTTGTAATAAAATGCAGTTTCTCACAAAGGTAGCAGACATAGTACAATCACTCTAGTTTAGCACACTTTCGACCCTCTGTAGTCCCTTGGTGGGGCTGAGAGTGTCGTAAAGTACTTGGAAAGTATGACTTCCAGTTAGCATTCTTCAAGTACATAACTAGGTAGTCCAATTCTAGGATTTTACAGGTACACAGTTCTCCCTAAGAATCTGAATTACTTCAAAAAATCTAAGTTTCAATGATAAATTATACTAATTTCACCCAAAAAACCTATACAAAAGAACAAGAAAAATGAAAACTTCCCTTCCTATTAAGATAGTAATTACGATTAAGCAAGTGGGTTAGTGAGTGAACTGACCTTACTCGTGTGGGTATCTCTGGAAGCATTAGCAAGAGCAAGAATTTCAGAAGCATTACCACGTATAACAGCAGGTTTAAGACCCACAAGCTCAATACAAGTCTTGAGTCGAAAATCAGAAGCAGAAACAGCAACTGGGTCAAAAACCCATGGTTTCCCCAATTCATTAACTAACTCAGCAGCTGATTTCATTGAAGGAAGCCAGTCCGGTGATAAAGTACCAACATTCAGACACAGAGCATCGGCATGAGGTGTGAAATCTGGGATTTCTTGTAAACAATGAAGCATTGCTGGTGATGCACCTGATGCTAACAGAGTATTAGCCACTAAATCCATGGATACATAATTTGTTATGCATTGAATCAGTGGTGATTTCTCTCCTACTTTTTCAAGGTTCTTCCATGACTTCATCCCCCAATCTTCTTCTTCTTCTAGTGATTGATTTTTGTTTCCCATAGTCGGATTCACTGTCTCTGATTTGGTTTCAGAGGCGCTGTCGATTGCAGTGGGAACATAAATCTGGGCAGAAATCTAGTTGTATTTGGCGGAGAGGAGGAGTCGAAATAGAAATAGGGGATTTTGGATTTTCCTCCCTCCTCCTTGGAACCACAAACACGGAACCAAGTCTGAGGCAGGGGACCGGTGGGAGGATTAGGTACATTGACTCAAGGAGTACCTCTGACATTTCTTTTCTCGACCAAACCAAATGTTATCGCTTTGATTCCTTCTTTATCTTTATTATCACCAAAAAAAAACAAAAAAGTTTCTGATTTTTTATTAATTTTTTTTACTATATATATATATATATATTTATTTATTTTGTTAGAAACGAGAATTTTTATGTGTGGTTAATTTGCCTGGCCAAATTGGAGTATACATAATGAGACAAAATCCAGGTCATTTGGAAGTAAAACAGGCCACCCCTTAACCACATATTTTTAAATACCTAATATACCCTTGTTTAATTTGCACTAAAAAAAATCTGATTAGGTTAATTAATTGATTGGGTAGATTAAAACTTTTGAATTGTGAACTTAAGTTATGAAATTTTGTTTTTTATTGAACTCATGTGGGAAGATTTTTGATGAATTTTTTTTCTTTCGTGACTATTTTTTTCAACAAAAATGAAAGCATACTACCCAAACACTTCTGAAAAGAGGATTGCAAAGTTGATGTATAAAATCATACTCGAAATTAAAAAAGAAATCAACACTTTCAGTTCTAAAACTATGAAAAGTCGGCGAGGTCGACGAATGAAGAAGATGTCGACTAACTTTAGCCGGCAAGGTCGACGAATGAAGAAAATGCCGACTAGCTTTCGCCTGCAAGGTCGATGAATGAAGAAGATGCCGACTTTATTATTTTTGACACACAGGAGACTGTTGTAAATGCTTCACTAGTCGGCATATTATTGATTTCTTACCTTGCCGGCTATCTTATAGTCAGCAAGGTCGATAAAAAAATACCCCACCGACTATAAAATTTTTGACATACAGAGAAAGGTGTTTCAAATACATGATCAGTCGACAAGGTATTAATTTCATAACCTGCCGACTAGACTATAGTCGGCAAGATATAAGGATGAATATCGTGACGACCTTGTAAATGCTAATTTCAGAGATGAAAAGTCGTCACGATATTCAACCTAGGAAGCTGCCGACTAGTATTAGTCGGCAAGGTCGACAAAAACCATACCATGCGGACTTGAGATTGGGTATGATTTTGTACCCAATCTCAAACCGCGTATAAAGTTGTACTCGGTTTGAGATTGGGTACAAAATCATACCCAATCTCAAATCCCGTAGCCAAAAAAAAAATATTTTCGTTTTGATTTTTGATTTCATCACACTGGGTTAGAACTTAGAAGATAGATTTTGAAAATTATTTGGGTGATTTATTTGGATGATCAGTCGGCAGGGTATTAGTAATAAGGGTAATTTGGTCTTTAAGCATCTTTTGGACACCCCTTAACACATTACCTTGGATGGGAACAAAATGGGTATACCCCAATTAACCTGGATATGCCCCAATTTGGCCAGGTTAATTTGAGGCTAATCTCAATTATTTAACGTCAACGCGAATTTTGTTCCCTGATATAGGGTGTCTAAATTGGAAAAATCACCGTTTTTTTTTCTGATCAATTAAATCACCAAATTATCCTATATTAAATCCTAATAGTAACCTAAAACTTTAATTGATTTTGTTTATATTTCATTTCCATCTCCATCGATGACCGATTATTCTTTTCCTTTTCTAAAAATTTTCAAACAAAAACATTGTGTCCATTACCGATGACTGCAAAACTAATTAATCATTCATTTTGTCTACAATGTCGAAATCGCCAAGATTTATGCACGCCAGTGGAGTTACTTATCCTAGTGAGAGTAATCCAGGAATTTCTCAAGCGATTTGAAATAAAGAATCGAAGAACAAAAACGGTTGTCAAAGACGACCAAACTCTGAGTCAATACAAGCAAAAGGAATAGCTCGAATCAGGTAGTTTTCTATCAGCCAAATCCTCTAAATTAGGATTTAACAACATGTAACCATTATAAAAATGAAAATTTTGAACTCAAAGTTTACTAAAACCGGTATATGTTCATGTTGGTGTAGACCAGTTCTTACACGAAATGGTCGATGTTCATCCCCATAACGACCGATTAATCTGTATGTGGCCAATATCGATGTTTTCTTGTATGGAAGAAACAACAGTATGTTTGTTGGTTGATTTTGATAGAATCGATTTATGTTGATGACCACATAACCGATTATATAACATGTGATTTCTTATCTGCCAAGATCATAATCGGTTTATGTGAATGTCCAAATAAACGAATTCTTAGTAGAAAAATGCATACATTTTATGGATAATTTCTAACCTAGAATCGTTTTTTATAAGCATTTATATGCATCGATTTTGTTGTTGAATAATTAAGAATCGGTTTGTACTTGAATTTCGTAAATATACTTGAATTTGACTGTTGTTTTTCGTGTACTTTATAAGGACAACAAGGAAAAGAAAAAGCAAGTTGAAAGAGAGCGAAGAAGAACGTGATCTTGCTTATCCTCCGAGTTTGGTCCTCGTTGAAAGGGAGGTCAAAATTTGGATGTTAAACACCATAGGGGATCTACCACTAAAGTTAAATCGCTCACCCTAGGTGAAGCAACTCCAGTGGAGCTTCCAACACGAAATATTTTTTGAATCTCTTACAACATGTGATAAAGAAAGTAATGAAGGACAACGTGGTGGCAAAGAAGTTGGTAAAGAAGAAAGTAACGACAAAAAAAGCATATGAAGAAAAAAAATGATGAAGAAGAATGTGATAAGGAAAAAGGGAGAGGAAAAGAAGTTCAACAACAAGGAACCAAAGCAAACGCTCCAAAGCTACCACCGAAGAATAAACGGGAATACATGCCCAAGTCGGAGATGATGTTCCCTCGCGGTCCTAATAATCATTTTTATGGGTTACCTAATATAAGGGAGAACTTTTATAAGGGGTACAAATAGAACTGGGTTGTTGTCCTCTGTGGAACCGTAGTAATCATCTCAACCTTATGCTATGTCTCGACGCTATCATCTATTATTCGTCTAGTTTTTTGATGATTATTTATCTCGCGGTATGCTTTTTAGGACAACAGAGATGTCGTATGTCTCCTTATGCTAAGGACTTCACATGATAAGAATCCCGAAGAGTCTTCAACCTAGTATACGTTACAGGGTTGTTGGTTGCGGTCAAAATTCGACTGTTGAATATGACAAACCTCTTTTTTCTGTCTTCTCCGATAGATATTACGGGGAAACGGGTACTTTCCTTTTTCCATTAGGAGAAATTACAATAACTCTAATTCATGTGAAGTTGATTACTGTCTTCAACATAGGAGGTAAGGTCATAAGGAGAGCCAAACAACATGAATGAGCTTGAATGCATGAAGATTTACGTTTTCACTAAGAGGGTCTTCGGTTGGGATGAAGAGAATACTAAGTTGGAGATACTAGTAGGTGCAATGAAGAAGAGTATTCAATCTCGCGAGCTTGAGGGAATAATTCTCACGGATGTGGGAGTTTCTTAAAAAATGGATAGTTGACTGAGGAACGTATCAATGCTACAACTTATGCATATGTCCTCTACATCTTGGGAGTTGTTATCTTTGTCGATGTTTGCGGTTGTCGGAACACCGATAATATACAGCTATTTAAACCACAACAAAAGGTTCACGACTTCTCTTGGGACTCCGGGTGCCTCGTACACTTGTTGAACTAGTTTAGAAAGTTATCTAAGACTGACAGGAACTAAATCGGAGGGAATATGACTCTTCTGCGTGTAATCTAAGTGGTAAAGTTATTGTATTATTTTTTATGTTACTATTTGTTTTTCGCACCTATAATCTATGTTGATGTAGGCGTGGATATACTTGCACGTCCTAGAGTTTGATGCTAAAGGGGTCAATTTGAGAGAGATTTGGGATGGAGGTTGATACTCCTTAAATGGTGTGTCGAAGACTTATAATACGGAATTTTTGGAGATGAGATGCTGATTGGACAACTTGACAACGAAAGATATGTTGTCGTTCCCCTTACAAGGAAGCATTTGCTGAAAGAATGATGGTTTCGTACGAGAAACAATGTTATATTAGACCTATTTCCACCCCAAAATACATGTAATGTACAACCTGAAAAAAGTGGCGAGATAATGTGGCAGTGTAAAAGGTATCCCAAGATCTGAGTGCTCAATGTTTAAACTCGGTTAGAGCAAATGTAAATCTCTTAATAACGATATTGAGGTTGTTCACCAACCTTTACCAGCATCTGATGATTGGGAAGATGATACGTACCATATCAATGGTTGGATAGTTATCCAAAGAAAAGGGGTGAGATTTAGTACCTTAACGTTTTGCATACTCGTGTTATACGAAGAGGCTATAGGCCCTTCATCGAGGACCGAGATAGAGATCTCGATATTTTAATGCGTATATTTACTCCTTTATGGTTTTGTTAATGGTTTTGGCATGATTTTGATGAATGGTTGGTTTTTTAAATGAAAACATAGGAGACAAATCGGGTTTAAGATCAACCAAGCAAGAGTTTATACAGTGAAGAGACAAAAGGTTAATGAGAATGGAAGGAAGATTAAAGAACTGAAAATTCTGGAGGATGAATTCAACTCAGACACAAGAGTCCGAGGGATTCAGAAATCCTGTTACAAGAATCTTTCCATTTGTATATTTTCAAGGCTAAAGTTAGCTCTGAATTTAAGTTATATGATAGCTTGAGATCCAAGCAAAAACTTTCTCAGTTTTTATGAAATTCTTGTTAGGAATTCATGTAAGCATATGAAAAGTCCACCTTGGAATTACACAGATGAGTATGCACTATGGTTCAGGGTTTTGGATCGTGCACAGCGATAGACCATAGTGGTAAATATACCTTCGAACTTACAAGCACACAGAGGTATTCAGTAACACTCAAGACACAACAATAATCCACAAGCCCAAAGTGATATTGTGAATAAGTTGTCTTAGAAATATCTATGAGAGATAGCAAAAGAGAACATAGTCATATAGAATAGTTCATGACCTTATTGCTAAATTGGAACTACATATGTTTGCATACCACTGGTAGGGTTTGCAAACCTATGCCAGTTCGCGAAGTCATATGGTAGGTGAAAACGCAAGGGATGCCAAATACACCCAACTTTTTTATTCGACAACCTGTATAGACAAAACTTAATACAATAGCAAGTAGACCAACTTAATGATATTTTACAATATGTATATAGAGTTTGTATCTCAACCTCTACTCAATTAGTATGTGTATAAAAACATGGTTTGTGAACCTGATTGATAAGAAAAGTACCTGTATGATCTTAAAATTCAATATCCAAGATCAATCTAGTCGTGTCCAAATAATCCAATCGGAATTCTACCAAATGATTAAACTTGTTATCTATCTTTCAAGGTACGAATTCTACAAGAAACAAGTCTCGTAATCGGACACAATTAAGCGGATGTATCTACTTAGATTGAATATATACAAACCTATGAAAATCCAATTATCAAGATAAACAATATAATGCGAAAAAGGAAAAACACAGGACACTGTTAAAGAGGAAACCGCAATAGCAGAAAAACCTCGGTACCTCATCCAGATCTGAACACCACATTGTATTAAGCGATATAAATATTATTCTTCTATCATACTTCGTACTGGAATGTATTTGAGACTGAATCCACCTTCCAAGAAATTCGGTTACAGTCGCGGGTGTTACGTATCTTGAACCTCGCAAGGCTCTGTGCACTTGGTTCTCTTAGTTGACGTCCTTTACAGCCTAAGAGTGTCTTCATCCGCAGTGAAGACTTTTGATACTAATCTGTCTCTAACAGATAAGCCTATTTGATTTCAGTTTAGATCAAAGATCAATGTGTGGAAATTTGCTTGCAATAGTCTAATTAGCAAACCTCACAAATTTGGAACTTAAAACTCCGGAAGAGCAGTCTATATTCTTCACCTATCAAGAATAATCTTCAAAAGGTCAACTAAGATCAGTTTTCAGATATCTATCTTGAGGAATCACAAAGTCTGAGGCGAAGAAAACTTTATGATTTCTATCTATCTTGCCTGAAAGAGATTACGAGAACCTCGATAACAAAAAAGCAAGATCAGAATTCAAGAACAATCAAGGTAAAGATAGTCGGACCTGGTATCACGAATCCCCAAAGCAAAGTCTTTTAGTCGTAAATCTAATTATTTTTCTCATAGGAAACCTAGGTCAGTAGAGGACGACTCTACAACTAGGACACAAAGTATTAGAGATTGATTTTCCCAGTTGAAAGAGCATCTCTATTTATAGTTTTTTCATGGTCAAGGTTAGCTTAGAATTCAAGTTAAGATAACTTGATAATTAAACAAACTTTATTCTCTATTTATACACTAAGGTTCATTACAGAATCGTCTATAATGACCATTCAGTTTGGAAAGTTAGCCAACGAACTAAAAGAAATTTAATATTCATTCAAACACTTAAAAGTTAAATCATGATGCTCATACACAAGTATTTAAGTGATCAACGAAGTCTTAGAAGTGTTTAAGAGAGTTCTAGTAATGCTAAACATATTATGAAAATAAGACTTTGAGCATTTGCGAAAATATAAACCGGGACAGTTGGTGCAACGGTTTTCCAAACATATGCCTTTTTCACGATTCAGGGTGCAACGGTTCGTGAACCGGGTTCACCAACCCAACAATATTTCTGAACTCAGTTGATAATGGTTCGTGAACCGGGTTGGCAATTGTTAGCTTAGTATTCCAACTTAGAAATTTCAGTTCACCACGGTTTACCAACCGATTTCGTGAACGATTCCCAACTGAACTTGCGGTTTGCTAACTGGTTCGCCAACCTTCCTATATTTCTTAATCGTCAATTTTCCTGTATTTCTAGAACTCAGATATCTATGGCTCGCAAACTGGTTTTCCAATCTTTCCTAGGTAGAAATTTTAGTAATTAAGTTCAGTATTTCTCTTTTATGATGTTTGAAACATTATCAAGTGATAAAATTATTTGCATGGTAAATTTTCAATTGATCCGTAAATTAATTCATAGAACTAATATTATTAAGAACCATTGAACATCTTTTCTTAGAATCATACTTCGAGATTTTTCACAAGGTAAGCTTGACTCGAAACTTCTTCCTTGTAAATCTACTAGAAGTAATACGACATATTCTCTATACATAGATGGTGAGATAGTGAGTACAATATAATGGTTCAGTCTTCACATACATGATACAGAAGTTCTCCAAATGTCATCATCGATCTTTAATCTTCAAGGGTGATCTTTGATACTCAACTACAAATTCTAACCTAGTTAGAGACTTGACATAGTAGACTAGAAATCAAGATATAGTTTTGATTATACAACATTGAAAAAAGATCGAGATAACAAAACTTGTAGTTTCAACCGAGCAATACTCTAACAGTAGGGGTTTGCAAACCTACCTTATTCCCGAACTTATATGTAAAGGGTTCGGAAACCGTGTTTTCAAACCTCTATAATTCGTGAAATTCAAACTAACTTAGATAATGCATATATGAAGTATGTATACTTTGCGCAAAGCAGTTCTAAAAATATCTCGAATAACCATAAACAATATGCATTTTTGCTTGGATAAAAAATAGTTTGCGAATAATAAATTGTTCTAACTAACATTGTTAAGGATATATGAACATGCATTGCTTGAATCATATTTCGAGAGTTTAACCAAGACAATATAGAAGTCGAAAATTCTTATTCGCAATATTAAATCTACAAACATCATACGACATAGGACAGTCTTCACATACCTCTTTGTTGATGAAGTTCTCGCAAATGTCTTCGTTTTTTTTCCACTCTTCAATCTTCGAGAGTTATTCAGTAATGTCTAATGCTCAACTGACATACTCTAAACCTAGTCTGAGACTTGACTTTAGTAAACAAGAAATGAAGATATAATTTTGTACATCTAACATTGACAGCAAGCTTGAGATAGCAAAACTTACGAGTTCGACCGAGCGATGCTCTAATAATATTGGCATTAGGGTAAAAAGAAATGGATACTCTACGCTATTAGTGATAATCAAATTTTGTTAAATCGAGATATTGTTCTTTATATTTAGTTATAAAATAACATTCCCTTCATATCTAGCGGTATAAAATCAATTTTGGATGCCCAACTCCCTCACCCATATGAGTTATATTATTCCTCCATCAAAAGACATGAAAAAATATAATCCCCTTTAACTGAATCGAGCATTGGTTTTAAAATTCTTGCACCATCAGCGTACACACACTATTTTATACCTCCATAGTTAATATATTCAACTTTTAACTAAAGAAGAAATCATATTTAATGGGGAAAAAAAGTGTAGATGAATCATAAAAAGATTAAAGACTCGATGAACATTGGATAAAATATGTTTTTTTTCCCCAAGGAAATGGTAAATGCTTATGGAAATTGACAAAACTAAAAGGTGAATACAGTATGAATGATCTCATCTTCATATTGTAACGCACACAAACCATATAAATAATCTAAAAAAATGTGCATATAATTCAAAAAAAAGATTGAAGACTCGATTAACAATTAAGTCCATGTGATGTATTCTCGGGTAAGCGACATAGCCTAATGATGCATTCGCATCATGATGAAGCTTTGGTAAGTAATACAACAAAATAATGCATCCTCTGGTAAGCAACACGGGGAATATAAGGCATTTTTCAACCAACATGCTCTCCCTATATAAGTCTTACCCATATTTTTACAAAGGAAAATTTGTAAGAGTTTGGAACTCAATCCCACGTTATTTAAATACAACATTAGACCAAGTAATAACTTCACAAAATCTAAATGATGCATTCTTGGGTAAGCGAGGTAGAATATGGTACATCCTCGGATAAACAACACAATAAAATGATGCATTTACGAGTAACTCACATAAAAAAAAAAATTCATTTACATCATGATGTATCCACTAGTAAGCAAATAGCTATCAAGATCCAACATTTTTACCAAGCATGCATCACAAGTTTGAAATGATTCATCAATGTGCTCAATGACGCGTCACGGAGCACACACCATTTCCAAGTGGTGAATTGGAGGCAAGATGCATCCTATAATACGCGCAATATAGAAAATATATGGGACACACTTATTATGATCTTTGACGATCATCGACATATTATCAGTACCTTATGGTGTTGATGCTAATGATGACTTTCAGTATTTTGAGAGGAGATAAGAAAGAAAAGAACAACAAATAGTTTTAATGATAAATAATTAATCTTCTATCTTTTTTTCTTGTTAATAAAAGGCATTTTTTCCATCTCAAAGTAATAAAGAGAGGAGAAACCTGCTCTATTCTTCTCTCTCATACGATCAGAGAAACCCTAAAACACTAAGTCGTCGTTGTTTCGATTTTCTCTCATGAGAGCACATCGGGGTAGGCCTTCCCATACACTCTCCTACCTCACATTTCTTTCTATATTAGCTATTTTTTCTTATATTGATTTTATTTTATTTTAGATCTTAAACTACTGTTTTTCTCATGTTATTAGAGTTTGAATCTTCTTTCTCTAGCTTTGTTTTTAGATTTTAGTTTGCCCTGTTTCAACCGGTTTTTACTAGAGTTTATCTCCTATCATCGTCTTGGATTATCTTTTTTGAGGGTTTTACTCATATTTTTGTGGCTTTTGAGTTATAGTGAAGAAACTCAATAGTTGGATCTCGATTCTCTGTAGAAAGAAAAAACTCACCAAATAGATTTTTTTTCCAGTACTTTCCAGCAGTGGGATATTTGGTCATGTGATGGTAGACTGATTTTTTTTTGAATGGGATGGAGTATTTTAAAAGAAAATCCCCTAGTCTAAAAAAGGCATGTAACAAATTAGAAAAGCAAAAAAAAAAAAAAAATCATTAGCTGTCAAAACAAGTAAGGTCATTCATAGCACGTTTGGATACAAATCTGCTTCTGACTTCTGCTTCCCTTGAAGTCGAAGTCAGAAGCAAAACTATTTTGCTTCACAAAAAGTTAACTTTTCGATTTCTAAAAGTCGTTTTAAAATCTGATGACCAAACTAGCTCCTGACTTTTCGACTTCTAGAAGTCGAAAAGCTACTTGTGATGTGCTATCCATGTTACATTCTTATTAGATTTCTGAAATGGTAGAAATAATTGTAAGGGTTCATATAGTCATCAACGTTTGTGAAGCAAATCAAGTGAAAGTGAAACGTTAATATCCTGATATTTGATGGCTTTTTATTTGTCATAAACTGCAATGATTTTTTTTACAATTTTGGTCTTGAATCTATAACGACTCCAATTTTATATCGGCTCTTTAACCAGTATATGAGACTTTGCTTTTTTTATGAAAAAAAAAGTTCTAAAAAAGTATCCATATTAGTAATCTTATAACATATCCCAAATGGGGTTATCCATAAAAATTTACCATATACTTTTTGTTTTCGGTACGTTTTTAATAGTTGTTTTCGGTACTTTTTCAGCAGTGAGATACTTGATCGTGCAGAGGAGACTGATTATTTTATTTTATTTTTATTTTATTTTTGAAACATTGCAATTTTGTTTTTGATTGAGATGGAGTATTTGAAAAGAAAATTCCATGTTCTTTGAAAGGCAATGTAACAAACCAGAAAAGCAAAAAGAAAAGAAAAATGATTAGGTGCCAATGCAAAAGGCATGCACTTGGTCCAATCAGACGCACTTTTGTTACCTCTATTCCGATTGTTATTCTTATCTCTTAGACTGACTAGATGTGAAGTTGGAAAGTGGTACCAAACAAAACACCGAGTTTCCATAGGATCAGGCAAATGGACACACTGAAATAGACACCGCTAACCAAGGAGTGAGAGAGACATTGTGATGTGCTAGTAGTAAATGCTCAATTAATTAATTTTGAATTAAAATTCAACAATAATTTTTTTTTTTCTTTTATTATTGTTACTGTTGAACGTTGCTTGATATGCTCTTATAAAATAACCTAGGGATTATTCCTAATTTCCAGACATAAAATATTGACTAAATACATTATTTTATTCCATTTTCTGCTGGACATAAAATAGCCCAGCAAAAATAGTGGTTATTGCTTATTGCTACTGGACATTGTTTGATTTTATTTTCTATTTGATCTCTGTCCCATTTCAGTTGGCATTATGAGTTTTTTCACACGGTTTAAGATATTGACGGATTTTTTTCTTTTTTATCATGTCTGTGAATAATGTCGTAGAAATCAGTTGGAAGGAGTCATGGTTTTAATGCAAAGGTGAGTCTGAAAAGTGTGTGTTAAAAAAAAGAAGAAGCAATCTTACATTTTGACACACCAAAAAGATCCCCAAATTATCACCTAAAATGAGATAAGGAAAAATATACCAATTTTTATCCTGATCAAATTGGGGTATACCTAATAAGATAAAACCTGAATCATTTTGAAGTAAAACAGGACATCCCTTAACCTTGTATTTTTTAAATGGCTAATATACCTTTGTTTAATTAACACTAGAAAAATATGATTAGCTTATTTAATTGAGTAGAATAAAATTTATGAATTTAAGTTACGAAATTTTGTGTTTGATATGAATTTATGTGGGTAGATTTTTGATGAATTTTTTTTTGTTTTGAAGATATTTGTATGAACTGAAATGAAAGCACACTACGCCAAGCACTTCTAAAAAGGGGATTGCAAAGATGTTGTATGAAATCATACTCAAAATTAGAAAAGAAATCAATACTTTCAGTTCTGAAAGTATGAAAAGTCGGCAAGGTCGACGAATGAAGACCATGTCGACTAAAGTTGGTCGGCATGCTTGTTTCTAAAAAAATGCAGACTTTATTATTTTTGACACACATGAGACTGTTGTAAATGCCTAAGCAGTCGGCATCTTATTGATTTCCTACCTCGCCGGCTAACTTATAGTCGGCAAGGTCGACAAAAAAATACCTTGCCGACTATAGGATTTTTGACATACAGAAAAAGGTGTTACAAATGCATGATTAGTCGGCAAGGTATAAGGATGAATACCACCCAGTAAATGCTAATTTCATAGATGAAAAGTCGGCACAATATTCAACCTAGGAAGCTGCCGACTAGTATTAATCGGCAAGGTCGACAAAAATTTACCCTGACGATTAGTATTAGTCGGCAAGGTCGAAAAAAAATATCCTACCAACTTTCGGTAAAAATGTTGAATCATAAGGGATTTGAGATTGGGTATGATTTTGTACAATCTAAAGTCGAATAAAAATGTTGAATCATAAGGGATTTTGAGATTGGGAATGATTTTGTAATACATACTCGAGTTGAGATTGGGTACAAAATCATACCCAATCTCAAAACCCGTGTTTTTTTTTTTCATTTTGATTTTTTTTTTATTTCATCATGTAGAGATTTTGAAATCATACCCAATCTTAAGGAGGTTTTGAATATTTTTTTTGATAGATTTTGGTTTTAGTCGTCAAGGTTTAAATTTGGCTGAAAATAGTAAGGATAATTTGGTCTTTTAGTATCTTTTAGACACCCCTTAACACACTATTTTGGATGGGAACAAAATGGGTATACCCCAATTAATCTGGGTATACCCCAATCTAGTCAGGATTTTTATCGGTTCAACATTGTTTTATTTTATTTTCATCCGCTTTCAAAAATTTCCCCTTTCATATTTAATGTGTAATTAACGAGAACATCGTTGTCACGGTGGAGAGGGACGACCAAAGATAAACGAAACAAGTTTGAAAAGGTGAAAGTGTCACTTTTCCTAAAACGTAGGTAGTACATTGTTTTATTAGTTGTGAAGGAAAATTAGTTAATGCATAAACCAAAATATGGATGCATAATGTGTTATGCATTCTTTGTGGTGGTTTGCTTAATGTCCATGCATTCAATTTTCGAAAATTGTGCCCAAAAGGACAAACACCTCCGAATTTTTCGTAGAAACTCTAAAATTGATATTGTTGTTTGTACTCATTGCAGATCTCTTTAAAATCTTTTCAACGGGACAAAGTTTGTAAAATTCCATGGTACGGATTTTTGGATATGTTATATAGTTTGCTTGCCAGTTATACCTGTGAAGAAATAGAATACATAAAGAGTTATAGTAATTGAACTAAAAGGAAGGGACAGTTTTGTCCAGTGAAAAAGTGACGGAGATTTCCAATATTTTTTTATCAAATTGGACATTTACATTAGGTTTTATTTTACAAAAAAAATATCCATAAAAGTAACTCCCTCTTTTCGAGCCCTCTGATCCTTGATGACTTGATGCAAAAATAATAATAATGCTAAGAAATAGTCCAAATTGATATTATTTAACTTTTGAGATAGTTTCTTGTCGAATATCCTAATTATATATATTATGAACCGAAGCAAAATAAAAGCTACTCCCTTATCCAATTTAGACGGAGATTTTAGGGTTTTTACAGGTTCTCTATTACATGAAGGTATCTAATAATTTTTATTTTTAATTTTAAAAGAATTTCTTAATTTATCTTTGGAATCGTATACAAATTTAAAATACAATTTTTTTAATCCGCCTGAAAACATCTAAACCTTCACATGCACTTGAGTAAGTACCAAAATCAAAACTGAAAAGAAGTTAGTGGGTAAAATTGTTGGACGGTAAGAAAATTTTACGGTAAATGTGGGAATTTTGGTCAGTAAATATTTGATGGTACAATTATTTTTGCAATCATAACAAGTGCATGTAGTGCCAAAAATAAATGATTAAAATAATAGAGCTACAAGAAAAAAAAATCTAAAATAGCTTATCTACTATAAAATCTAAATAAAGTAGTAATAAGCAAAAATCCAAACTGATTTTTAATTAAGAAAACAATAAAATCAAAAATGGAAAGTATAATGAATCAGAGAGTCGGTATGGGCAGGAGAAGCAGATATGACAGTTAGACGGCATGTCATTTCAGAGACACAAACACACATTACTACTACTAACATTCACTCTCTCAAATCAATCACTGTTTTTTTCATCAGAGTTAGATCCCATTTCCCCATTTTCACTTCTAATCTTGATTTTGATGTACTCTCCACCAAATTCATGTTTCTGAGCTCCAAGTAAGGAAGTATTGGTCGTAGCAATTTTTTCTTCTTTATTTTGTTGTTGTTGTTGTTGCAGTGGAGAGGAGAATGAATCGGTGGTGTGTTCCTGATTTTGAAGTAGAAGAAGACCACCACTTAATCCCATCTTCTTCTGGATTACACCGCCCTCCTAATAATAAACCCTCAAAGTAAGTCTATTTGATTTTTGATGTTTTTTTTTTTTTTTTTCTGTGTTTTGATTTTGATTAATATATATGTGCAATAAATAAATATAGACATGGAGGAGATGAGCTAGTGGAGCTCTTATGGGAGAATGGACAACTTGTGAATCAGAATCATAAATCACATAGGAAGAAAACCCATCATTACTCAAACTCAAAATACCCTTATCAATCACCACAAGATGATTTTGGGGGTGCAAGTATCAGTGGCAGAAGAGAATTTCAGGATATGGGGTCTCGGCTTATGGAAGAAACAGGGGAGGGGGGAGCAGCAACTGGGAGCCAACATCTCTTTATGGAAGAAGATGAGATGGCTTCTTGGTTGCATTACCCTCTCTCTCCGGATGACAATTCCGCATTCCGACCAAGATTCGGCGCAGATGATAATCATAATAATCTTGTTTATGCTACTCAATTTGGGGGTGATTATACTCCGCCACAACCGCAGCCGCAGCCGCCTGTGAATAGGATAACTCAGATTATAGATGACCACCCAACAGAACATAAACTCCCAGCACCTACTCCTCCAGAACATAAACTCCCAGCACCTACTCCTCCTACTCCTCCAGAACATAAATTCTCAGCAGCTGCTCCTACTCCTGCTCCTCATAGGCCGCCAATACCAACACCAATGTCATCATCTTCGTCATCCAAATTCCATAATTTTGGGCATTTCTCGCGACACAAAATGCTGCAAAGTGATGAATCTCAACCAACGACTTCAGATAAGATGAGGACTGGATCAGCAGTATTGGGAAGTTCTTGCGAGACACCGCCTATGTGGGCAAGTAAGAGTAGTGATACAGCAGTGCCAGAAAAAGATGAAGCAGCGGTGGCCTCTGAGCAGATGACAACAAGGACATCCTCTTCCGCTGGTTCAGGTGCTGGTGCCGAGCCGTCAACAAAAATGCCTACGGAGGACCGTAAAAGAAAAGCGAGAGAAACCGACGAACAGGAGTACCAAAGTGAGGTAAGTAGTTTGTTTCTGAACAATTAATAAAGCATGTGAAACCTCATTACAAAAATAAATAGTGAGCATGAACGATGATACTTGTTATGATGTAGACCAATTCCACCTGATATACCTATATATGCTTAGATATGTAATTTACCGACTACAATAAGCTAGCTACGAGGTATAACACTAACATTACACTGTCAGGCTCAAATGTTTTGATGGAAAACCTAATAGGAGAATAAAACCCTGGCAACATAGTCACCCAAGTAAGCTGTCTATGAAAGCTTCCGGCTCCATTGTCTTCATTTGGAGTCAAGTTTGGGTCCCCCACAAGCTAACAAACATACCCGGTCCTGGGCTTGTCTATCTACTCTATTTACATTTGGTAAGTTGCCAAATTTAACCAGTTTCAAACATGCTTAGGTTTGGTATGCTCAACCATGATTCTGTCTAAAACTAAACTCCAAGCAAGATCTGATTTTGCTTGAAAATTAGATTCATGTTGAACCACAGAACATATCTCGAAGGTTTGAGCCAAAGCTAGCATGCTACCTATTTTAGCATAGCAGATGGTGCCTCAGGTTTGGATAGGTATGATGGGCAGTCAGACTTTAGGGAGGTTTTGAACCAAGGTTGTGTAATAATTCTTCACCTTGTACTCCCTTGAAGCGAATGCACGTGAAATCTGAAACTCTGAACACAGTTTCTAGCAGACAAAGTATCCTTATTTATCTTCATGACTAGGCATCTTAACTTTAAACATTTGCTTCTTTTTTTGGAAAAGGATGACAAGTTCGAATCTGTGGACACAAAGAAACAAGCTCGTGGATCAACATCTGCAAGGCGAGCTCGTGCCGCTGAGGTCCACAATCTCTCTGAGAGGGTGAGCTTCTTCTGACTTTTGGTTGCCTTGTCAGTGAGTTGGGTTTCTGTAATTATTCTTAATACAGTGTGGTATTCAATGTAGAGACGTCGAGATAGGATAAATGAGAAGATGAAGGCCTTGCAAGAACTCATACCTCGTTGCAATAAGGTACACTTGTGCATATTTTCCTTCACTATTTTTTTCTTTGCGACATGAGCATGCTTTCCTTAATCTAGTTTCATATAGTTATTTATATATACTTTTCCTTATGTGTTCCGACTTTCCAGTCAGACAAAGCGTCAATGTTGGATGAGGCAATTGAGTACTTAAAGTCGCTGCAGTTACAAGTTCAGGTTTGTTCTATAAATCTTTTGCTTCTTTGGTATTGAGTCACTAGAGCTGTTGTAGTGACGATGATCTGATTGATCATAGATTTATTTTAGGCAGAAATGAATAACTTGACCAGTCCCTATGAAAAGCTTCTCATGGACACGCTGAAGTTTTTAATACCAGTAGTTTTTCGAATCTGCTAGACGTCGTTTATTTTTGTCTGGTTTACCCAATTGCCGTCTCATCGACATCACCAATTTGGTAGTGTTTTTGTTATAGGAAAGTCATACCTCTACAGGTTTTTTGCATTTTGGAATCTAAGACTTAAACGACATCTCATAGATTTAAGAATACACAAATTAGTGCTGTCTAGTTTTTGTCTTTTGAATGACTCTTGGGAAGATGAACAATTTTTTTTACTTCTTCTTTTCCATTTGTCAAAACGCCTGTGTTGAGTTTTTTGAGATATCAAATTTTGTTATAACCACTTTTGGCAGATGATGTCGATGGGATGCGGCATGGTCCCTATGATGTTTCCTCCTGGTGTTCAGCAATACATGTCCCCAATGGGGATGGGCATGGGGATGGGGATGGATTTTGGTTTGAATCGACCAATAATGATGCCATATACCTCAGTTTTAGCTCCTAGACCTCCCCATTTGGGTCAGACTCCTCCTGTGCCTGGATTTCGTGTTCCGCCTCCCCCTGCAAACACAAACAACTCGCTGAGACCCCCTATTTTCCCTGCTGATCCCTACCAAAATTATTTCAACAGCCTCCACATGCAAGTACCAAGACGCCCGGATCAGGTAGTATGCCATGGACTCCATAGCTCTATCTATACTGTCATGATAACTTCTCCAAAGGATTATATTTTACTGATAATATGTTATTTGTAACTGCAGAATGAATCCATGGCCCAGCCATGCCCCAGCAAAGGTGCGAGGGTGACAACAACCACAAGCCTGGTAAGCTTTGAGCATAATCAGATCTCACATTATAATCTGAGAATTATCGTAGTACATTTTCTTGATCTATTACTGTACCACCGCCTCCTTGGTAGTTTTGATTTTACCATAGAGAAAAGAACAACAGAAAGGAAACAGTGACTTCATAAATAAAGTAAACCAACATGAATTTTGTCAGCCATGTTAGAGCTGACAAGCATAACTTACCTTCTTGTGTTTTTCATATTTCAGGATGATCCTTGCTTTACTGCCACCACTGTTAAAGAGACAGATGCAGGGACCAACCTACAATTTGGTGGGTCCCGTGATACTACCTTGAAGATCACCCAGGCAGGGAGTCGACCAATCTGATATTACTAAGTTTCAACTTCAGGATCATTGGAACATTTCTCTGCCTTGGCTAGCTGTTCACTACTTTCTTACTAAGCTCAGGATTGCTCGGCTTGATAGTTTTGGCCAATCAAAAATTGGTCCAGTTCTTGATGTAAATATACATGGCTCGCCCGAGATGCTGAATGCTGCCTCTAAGTGATCATCACCCATAAAGATATTTTTTATTTGCGAAGTTTGAAGTAATTCGGCTCCCTTGCAGACCAAGGAGTTGGAGAAGGTGGTCTTAAAAGGTTCTGTTGGAGCTAAATTTTTGCAGAGAACCATGATAACAACTGCTGAATAGTGTCAGCATGTACTACTGAGTATTAGGTTATAATGCGGCTAACACTTGTCTTTAATCACACTGAAAGCACAAACAACATAAATCCACATATGACATGCATATATAAATAAATCCCATGTCCCCCTTTTCGTCCCTTTAGCCATTTTTTATCTTTTTTCATTTTTCTTTTTCTTTTTGTTTTTCTTATTATGTCTTATCTTATATTATTGGATAATGATTATTAAATAAAACTAGTGGGAAGCCTAACAAGCTAAGCTCTGTTTTTTTTTATTATGTCTTATCTTATATATTGGATAATGATTATTAAATAAAACTAGTTGGAAGCCTAACAAGCTAAGCTCCAACGACATACTACTACATTAATTGAACCGGTTGTTGTGCTAGCCTACCAGCGAGCCTCATGGGTAACCTAGCCGGAGGAGCCAAAACGGATGGGGGCTGAGGATGGGGGCTGATAACGAGTTAATAATAAACCCTTTTTTTTGTTTTTTTTTGATATTGTCATTGAGTTGATAATTTGATAATGAGTGAATCTGTTTTATGGTTTATCTTGTAAATTTTAAACCCTGCCTGTTTGTCTATCTATTTGTTGGCTCAAGATCAGGATTTTGCGGATTCCTACTGGGTTGCCTTTCTGTTTTTGTTTCTTTTTGGCCAAGATGTAACAGATCAAGTAGCAAATATAGGTACAACCAAATATTTTACGGATCTCCGTACATTGTACAGACAACATCTCAGATATAGGTGCCAGTTGCACTTTTAAAAGCTTGTTCTCTTGGATTCCCCCTCGATCAACGTGCTTGACCATCATTGGGACTGTTGCTGTAAAGATCATTAGCTACCACATTGTGATCCCATCTCTGAGTTCCATCCTACTTGTCCTCACCGCTCAATAACAGATAAAATCTGCAGAAAATGCCATCAAACTTGTTAGAAGCTCAGAGAAAATGGAATCGTGTATAGGTTTAATAAATACAGTTTTGCAATACAAGTTCATCGAGGCCCATACAAGGGATGTAGAAGAGAGATCAGCAGTTAGGATTCGGGACACTCTTCACCATGCGGATCCCTACTGTGCAAAAAATTGTTTTTTTCTGTTACAATTTGATTAAAAGTTGATAGTCTAATTATGTACATAACATTCGGAGGGATATATAGCTATTTTTTATGAGGACATTCTTGCAGCATAAATTATCATTAACCCTCAAATCAATTGGGAGAGAAGAGAGTGATAACCTAACTATAAAAACCATAGTAACTTCTTCTTGGTTTTGAATCCCCCTTGAAATATTAACCATATATATTTTACTATAGAAGATGAGGTCTAATCTACATCTACATTCTAGACGATGTGGTTGAAATATTTACCATATAAATTTTACTATAACATCCACACTTTGGACATGTGTGACTGTCCAACTCTTCGGAATTTGTTTAAAAAAAAAACAGGAAACAAATAACTGGAGGGAGCCAAAAATAGTCATAATTGATTTGTTAACATTCAATAGCACTTACCTTCTCACTTAGTATGCGGAAGTCCTCCAGTTTCATGGCATTTTCAAGTTCCTGCAAAGGAAACAAGATTTTAAAGAAAAAGAGATGAGGAAAAGATAACTACAAGACATTTTATACACAAATGCTCTATTTTTGGTTTTAGTCTGCCAGTTGCTTTTGATGATATATGGAATAGTGCAAAAAACTGCAGCCCTCTGATTAGAGAGACTTGGATAACTGCAGCATGTTCTGTCATTAAAGAACTGGAGCAGCAATTCAAAACCAGAATAAAGAAAATGGTGTTTGAAGGTGGATATAGAATGAAAAGTAATAAGTGGAACCAGCGCTATGATCTACAGATTGCTTTCTTTAATCTTGGAATAAGACACAGTAAGTTTCAGTGTATCAAGACTTGCTACTGGAATCCTCCTCCTATGGGATATACTATGTTCTGTTGTGATGGCTCATCCTCTGGCAACCCTGGAGCAGCTGGTTTTGGAGTTGTGGTTAGAGATCATGTATGTCAAGTGCTTGGAGTCTCTGGTGGCATAGGCATTGGTACTAACTATATTGCAGAAGTGTATGCAGTAGTATGTGCAGCAGAATTAGCAGTGGAATGGGGCCTGAAGAACATAGTTTTATGTTCTGATTCAAGATCAGTGATTGGAGATTTTGCTCAAGGAAATGTCCCTTGGTTTCTTCACATGAGATGGCTAAAAGCAACTAGCAGAATATCATCTATTATATATCTGCACAGCTTCAGAGAAGCAAATTTTTCTGCTGATTCTGCAGCTAGATTCTGCAGCTAGAAAAGGTGCCAACTTAGCTGCTGGTGAAAGGCAAGTTATTATGGGAAGACCTTCTTTTTTGACAAGGATTGAACTACCAGGAGTTGCAATACTACAGATTCTGCTGAAGGAAAATCTTTTAAATTGTTTTATAATGTTTCTCAGTTGTAAAATGTAGGAGCAGGCATTTTTCTTTTCTGAGTTTTGGGCCTGTGTAAATGGGCTGCTCTGTGTGGTTGGTGATTTTTCAATCTTGTATAACTTTCTTATTTTTAATATAAATGAAATGTGATTTAGAAAGAAAAAAAATACACAAATGATAGAGAATATTTAATTCATTAGTTTCTATTTTTACTTTAAAGCGGGATGCGGTTTAATATTGTTTGTTACACCATGACATTATCAACCAAATTTTCGAATCTATATTTGAGCTGAACTTAGTATTCACATATTCAGAAACTTGCAGGAATGAACATCATGTTTAGAATACAAACAAATTATATAATCCGTGCATACTAAAGGTGCATTTGGGTTAAACCGAAACAGATAATGATAGGGTTGCTAGACTTGATAAGGATTAAAGCAAGATAATGGCATGAGGGACAATGTATGGAAAATAAGTACTGTGAAGATTTTCTTCAAGCCACAGCCCCACAGATGAAAACTCTTGTAAGATAGTCCTGAAATCTATGACGTATAATATAACATCTAGGAATTCTGCAAAAAGAAAAAGCTCAAGCGTAGAGCTTCCTTTTCCCCTAGAACCAAATACACTAAAATTTCCAATTTTTATTTTCTTGTGGATTGAAGATTCGGTGAAATTCCGAGACCTTCTAGTTTACTTTACGTTTAAGGAAACAGTTTGATTCTTTAAGATAAAGTTCCAATGTGAGATTAGAAGATTTTGCTTCAGAAATAACCATGGAGTGTCTACTAACGGCTTCCGTGAAGATTATGCCTCTTTGAGATGAAACATGTTAGCGTATCCTAGTATCGTAAGCCTGTCCAGCTTCCTAGTCTCCTAGCAAACATCTCATGAAAGCCTAAAATTAAACTCACTTTCACCAATTTTGTGATTCAAATGACTTACTGGTTGCAGCATCTTGGACAATCACTACTCAAAAAATAGAACAATGCATGTCGGACTGAAGGTCGATAGGTAGTAGATGTGATCCTCACACTAACTAGTTCAAAACTTGTTATCAGGGGGTTAAATTGCTCCAGAAGTATGAAGACCAAACAGAAAAGAATGTATTCAAGAAGATTAAAGGAACTTACATTCTCTGAATTTGTGGCAGAATCAATATTGTATATGAGCTGACGAAGTTTTTCATCTTTCAATGCATCTCGAATTTCATTACACAAAACTGCACAGGGAAACACTTGAAATTCAGTTAACAAGGATAATAGCGAGAAAAAGGTAACAATGAGACAAGGTTATGCGACCGCAGTCCCTTTATGTAGAATAAGTTTTAACATAAATGAAGTATTTCATCTCTAGTGGACGTAAATAAGAAAGTACCACTAAATTGCATACCAAAAGCCACAGTTTAAGAAGCACAAGCTATAGGTGATTCATTTAGACATGCATAAATTGATTAGTACACAAATCTAATGTTTGTCTGAAAGGGTTAAGATATTTAAAGAAGGGTATTTTTGAAATTGATGAAGAAATACCAAAATAATTGTTAAAGGCAACATAATGAAACTTCACATTATAAAGAGGGAGGACTACATTTTTATTTATTTCAGAAGGAAATCTTCATAATGTTTTTGTTGCCTCTTTAAAGGAAATCAGTTTTAAAACTATGTTATTTTTCAGCTACTCTTTAATACTTACATATGCTTTCAAAGGTGATAAGATTTGCATCTCGTAAGGTATAGATACCAAACCAATTGATTTCGTTGAAGTGTGAACGAGACACTATCTTATATCACTAAGATACATCTTAAGTTAATCATCACTAAGATACATCTTAAGTTAATCAACAAGTGTTAGGTTCCTTTTGAGTCTCTCATCGAAAGTTTTTCTTTACAAAAATCCCTATTAGCTTTGCATGCTATTAACGTTTCTCTGCTGAATTTAATTCATATCTCATAAACTTTTTTTAAGCATATACTTATCTCATAAACTGCATATCTTTGGCTTTAACTTACATCTATGCCGATTCATTCTGATACAAAATATCACAAGGCATGTGCAATGTAAAACCACAGGCCTAATTAATACCTCACACCTTTTTAATGAGAAGGATTGAAAGGTTGACCAACAATTCAAGAAAGAGCAAAACGGACTAACTATTAATGGTAAAGAAAATTTAAGCATGGTCACAAAACTTACCTATGGACTGCAGCTTTGTTTCGGGAAGTATCAAATCTGGCTCCTCTACTTCTAAAGATCTTTTCGAAAGCAATGTCGGACCTGCATCAAATAAATGGCACTAGTTAGAATGTTGGTAACTTACTTTGTTTTTAGCGAACACTTTTGCCAATTTTCAGAACGTGTCAACATTTAGCGATGATAAGAAATTTTCAGAATCTGACATACTTTAGGATAGCAAAAAATCAGTTCTTTTGGAGGATATTAGAGGCAAATGGTAACTATTTATCTGTCTGTTGAGTGTTGAAATCAATTTTTACTTTTCTGTCCAACTTTAAGTTTAGCTTGAGTGTTTATTTAACACAAAAGTAGCATCATTGGGACATAAAAGTCATTTCCATGTTTCACTTGATCATCATCCATATCAGAGAAGGTATGAACATCATCAGTGACGAGGATCTAGTACAGCGGAATTACTCAATCAAGTTGTCAATAACCCCATACTGTTTATTGTGCCAGTTGACAACCCACACTTAATGACTGAAGCTGTTAAGCTCTTCTTCCTTTGTTAACTATTGACACTCTAAAAACTATCCCAAGTTTATTGCACAAATTTAAAAATTCGTATAGGAAGTAGTCAAAGGTTCTTACATGGCTTTTGATCGGGAGTTACTTGATTTGAAGATGGAGTTTCTGCATTGGAAGCTACTTGCTTTGAACATGGAGTTTCTGCATCAAATAACCACATGTCAGTTCAAAACAAAGTGGTAAAACCAAAATATAGAATGACAAGCAGAATGATAAACAGTGTCCTCAAATCAAAGATCTTTTATACCATGAAGATTTTGCAAAACATAATAAGATGATGCTCAACATTATATGAAAATGTACAAGCAACATTCGAGCAGCAACCAAATTGAAGATAGAAATAGATTGTAAACAAAGGGCACAACCTTTGCCACTAGTAACTTAGGAAGAAACCAACCAAACTACACAATACATACAAAAAATCCAGATTACCTTTGTGTTTCTTGTAACAGGTTATAGAGCAACTGCACAGTGAATTCGAAAAATCGAAATCAAAACCAGAAAACCAAAAAAAAAAAAAAAAAGAAAAAAAAAAGTGAAATTAGCTTGAGTCCCATTGTAATTGGTTGCCTTATTTCTAGGGCACTTGAATGATACTGTGTTTTAAGGTTGTTGTTCAGAAAATAAAATGGAACCCTAATTTTAATGGAAGAATAATGGATTAGAAGAAGAATACTTACTATGGAGCAAAACATGAGGGACACTTGTACTTGGAAATTGCATCTTTGCAGACTTCACAATTTCGAGTACCACCGGCCATTTTTTAGAACTTTCAAATCCTCCTCCTCCTCGTCTAAACCGAATAAACAATCTCGGTTTCTCTATCTATATATCCCGTCCGTCTTTCGAGCTCCGCTCCTTTGCACAGTTCTGTTTCCTGTGCTTTTAGGTTATCTCAGTGAAGAAGAGGGACAGAGAGATGAGCTGGTTTTATTTATTTGGGTCTAGACTAGAAGAGACTAGTAGACTACCAGGAGCCAAATTCTGCGCGTGCTTAAGCGACACTGGGCAGCGTCGTGAGGCGAGAGGCAATGTTTTGAAATCCGAACCGGACGTCGAACCAGTAAAATCACTGGATCAGGATCAACAGGTCTAACCAGTGATTCAACCGGGAATCACTGGATCACACGTATATAAATAGTTATTAACATCTTAACTCATGCTTAACGTCGTGTTATGACGAGGACACCCTCGTGACATTTTTTATAAGAATGCACTTTACAACCGTTGGATAATATACGTATTTGCATCCCAAGATAATTTTGAAAAGATTAAAATATTTTTATTATTTTTTCACGTCCTTAATTTAATTTTATTTACACCTTGGTCCCCCTTAGGCTTCAGACGAATCAAATTCAATCTCACCTGTCAGGCCGTCACAACAAAGCTTCTTTTTGTTTCCTAAACATAAAAATCTAGGTTTTTTTGAAAGAAAAAGAATACGGAAGAGAACTCATTAAAAATCTTAATGAAGGATGATATCTATCTCCATAAATCGTACTTACGCACCAAGTAGAGAAACGTGCATTACTGTGAAGATATCTTACAAGTTGCTCAAGGCTGAGCTTCCACTTTTGCTGATACAGATTGGTGCGAAGTAGAGGTATATTTGGACTCATATTGTGTATATTTTGATGTTATGAATAAGTACGGGCAGACTAATATTTCTTCATGAGTGAAATATACCTTTCTTAATATGGTGTGTTAATTACTTGTTAGTGGGCATCTGTAGTTCATGATTTTGGATCCTTCGTTTCCTAGTTACATGCATCTCATCCTATCCTAATTATAGTCTGGATAGTTATTTGCTATATATCAATGAATTGATCTAACACTGTTTCTGATTGTATTCAAATGAAAAATGAGAATACATCACTTTTGATCATGATTACCCATCAGGCGATCGCAACTTCGATGGTGTTGCTGGAGGGACCAAGATAAAAATAAAATAAAATAAAGGGGCGTGAAAGAAGAAAATAAATAAATAATACCCTTATAAAAGCTATAATGAGGGTGACCTCGTCACTGCATGACTCCATTTTAGCTTGTGTAAAAGACCCGTAGATAACTAGGGATGGACACGTGCAAGTTTGGAAAGAAATTGATTGTCCACGTCTTTTCCTCATTATGTCCACATATTTGCCATCCAAATGTTGTATTTTTTACGTTTTCTGCCATCAAGCCCTAACTTCCATTGCATTTTCTCTTCTTCTCCTACGGCATCTCTCTCGCTAACACAATTTAACTCTCCGTGCCTCTCAACTTTTCCTCTCAATCTACCTCTCTAAAGAACCACCGCACCTTTAAAAGAATTGAGATCAATTGTAACAAATGTGTGTTCATATAAAATTTGAGCATCTATTGTAACATTTATTATTGGAAGATTATCTACTGATTTCTTCTAATCTCTGATATCAAAAACATTTATTCTAAAAAATAGTGATTTCTCCGAAGCTTTCGCTCAGCTTTAGATGGTATCTCCATTGAATGAAGAGGATTAAGGTCGAAAGTGATCCGTGTTTCATTTGATTTTTTTCTTCTTCTGTCTGCGGTACAGTACTACTGGGTTACTTGGTAAAACCCGTTCTAAACCAGACTGATTCATATGGGTCACTGGTTGGACCGTCCAGGTCACCCGGTTCTCTGGGTTTTTTAACATGTTAAGTGGATATGTGTTGTACCGGACCATTTTTTTACTGGTTCACCGGTTTAACGGTCCAACCGATCGGTCTGGTCCAGTTTTTAAAACACTGGCCAGAGGACGAGCACAAGGGGTCCAAATGCATTTTTCGGCTGCATGCCCCAAAGATCAGGGAACCAACAAGGACATTTAAAGCGCGTTTGAATACTAGAAACAGAAGTGTTTCTGCTTCTCCAGAAATAGAAATCAGAACCAAAAAAAATTTCCTTCATTTTTTTATTTTGATACGAAGAATGTGTTTTATTAATTTGGTGTAGCAATTACATCAGTACAATCTCTCAGAATCTCCTCAACTAAGAAGTCTTGTGAATTGGCATACCAAGTGTCTGACACCATAAAGGTCCTAGCCTGCTTACAACAGTTCCTATGGACCCAACAAACTTCAAGTTTGTTGATTTTGCTCCCATTATGGACTCAACAAACATGAAAAATGGATGTTTAAACCAACAAATTTGTTGGTTTGTTCATTGAGTTGGAGGATGTAGCGGACGAGCTTGCCTCAAATGCTGGCGTTGGAGACACAAGCGCTTTCATGGGAGACGCGCGTTCTTTGGTAAATCGCTAGAGCTCGTGCTTCCAGCGCGCGTTTGTCATGGAATCGCCAACGGCTGAATCTGGACGGCTAGAAACTCTTGTGATCTAACGGCTATAATTTTTGAGTTCTATAAATACTCCTCATTTCAACTCCAAATTCACACATTCTTCACTCTCAAGTCATCTACAAAAATTCCCCCCCCCCAGAGTTCGTGCTGTTAGATTCACTAAACAAGAGGTTTTAGCTATTTGTAGAGCCTTTGTTTTTCACACACAAGATGATGTCATGAGTAATGTAGCCGATTCGACGTTGGCTTTCTGGGAGAAAGTTTTCATAATGTTCGCCGCTGAAACGGGGAACATCCATGGGCGTGATTCTGGCGGATTGCAGCATCGTTTTAGTTTAGTTAGTAGTCATGTATCGGAGTTCATCGCTTTAATAATGGAGAATCACAAAAATAAGCTCAACGGTGAGCCGAACATGAAGTGTTGCCCAGACCTCTAGCGATGTGGCAAGCATCTCACCACGGTCGTCCTTTCGACTTCCATGCTTGTTTCAACATTCTTAGGGTGCTCAACATATATGATCCCTACATCGCCCTAGTAATTCCACCACCCGCCGAGAATTGACACCTACGTAGTAATTGTTTTAATTTAATGTATTTCTTTTGTTCTCATGTATGATGTGGTTGTTCAATGCAGTATGTTTTTATTTATGAAATTGATGGTGCAATGTTTAATCGAGGAAAATTTTATATTACTTATGATATTGATGGTTTTAGATAATCTTAATGACACAAAATTAACAACAAATTAAATAACATATTACCATAGTGAAACGGTTTTTCCTTCAACTTCAATCAGCCCACTCCACCAAAAAACACTTAGGATATTCCCAGAAATGCCTTCCGTATGTGTCTTCTTCATAACAAATCCGCAAATGCATAAAAGTCTTGCAATCGGGCTTTGAGCATCCACTGACAATGGTTGTATTCGTGATCTCCATATCCACAATGCTTGCAGTGTAATAACTCATTCTTCAATTTGGCTTTAAGTTTGAAGTTTTTGCAGAGTGTTGCAATCTTTTCTTCTTCTTCCTTTTTAATCTTCGTAGCATCATCTCGCATATGTGGTTCCTCTGGATAGTTGGGATCTTGACATTGCAAATACCTGATATTTTTCGGTTGTGATTCAATCACCATTCTGATGCGTGAACAACCTTCCCGCGGACACTTTGAATATATCCAAGGGCATTGCATAAGACTGTGGTTATCCATGAAACATAATGGACAAACCTCTTTTGCTTCGGCACATAATATCTGCTTCGCTTTTCCTTTAGAAAACATGGTCGATGTTGAGAAATAAATATGTTGGTTTGGTTGAGAGGCCACCCCTAGTGTTATTTATAACAAAAAAATAAGCGTTGGTAATTCAAACGGGCGCTTAAAGTAAAGTCGCGCGGTTTTACTACAAACGCCAACGACTACATTTTCAATGGCTCGATTTTCTTTCTCGACCTATAAATTCCATTCTCCTCATCTCCAAAATCACTTCTTCTTCTTCTTCTTTTATAAAACTCTTAATCTCTCTCACTTCGCAGAAACGTCTGTTAGAAATCGTGCTCCCAAGTTTACTGAAGAAGAGGATATAACTATACGCAAAGCATATTTTTTTCATAGGGTAATCACTGGTATGGGATTTCAAGACGGTTCTTTTTGGGAGAACGTTTTTTCAATGTTCGTCTCACTGTCGGGAAACCCAGGAAACCGAGATGCTCGTTTTCAATCTATTAGGCTTACACTCCAGACATTTGTTTCTCTGGTAATGGAACTTGATCGAGAAAAGTTCATCGGTGTAACTGAAGATGAAGTGAACCAAACAGCTCTTGATAATTGGGAGGAAGCTCACGACAAACCTTTTCGTTACGAAGCGTGTTTTAGAATTCTAAAAGATGGTCCATCTCAAGTACATTTGTACTGCACTCGAATGCCGCTCCCGATCTTTACAATGAAAGAAGATGTTACTCTTGTTCGATGTTGGATACATCGTTTGATGAGACCAATAAACAGTGACTATTTATGGGAAAGAGTATTGGGACATTTTGTAGCATCGCGGTCCGAAACCATAAGAAACAGTAAGAGCCTAGAACTAAGAATTGCATTCATCACTAAGGAAGTCAAACATTATACGGAAGTTTTGTGGATGGTTTACCGTAGTTATTCAGGATTATCCAACGAAGAATTGGTGAGTATCTTACCTTTGTCCTCACTGATCAACTGCATCATAAATATCTGAACTTGTTATTTATTTGTTTTACAGAAAACAATCGCTCAGACCAAGTTTACTGAAGAAAGCGGAAGAGAGTTTAATCATTTTGAATGTTATGAACTCTACAAAGAGAATGTCGTTGGATTTGATGTAGTTTGATGTTTTTTTCGTGGTTTATTAAAATGTAGTTTGATGTTATTTGCAAGTTTAAATTGTAATAAGTTTCGCTTAATCTGAAGTGGAAATTCTATTTTAATATCTAAATATTTTCATTCATTGATGCCAATTCTTTTACAAGATATAAACATAGGCAATAATAAAACGTACTAAACAACTTCAATAAAAATCGAGTACAAGCTTTGGCCTCCTGTTTATGTTCATTTGACGTATCTTCCATTCAACGCGCTCTTTGACAATTTCGCCTTTGTTTTTGAATTTTTTGTTGTTAACTTTCAAAACTGGAGCTCTTCTTTGCCTTTTAGCGGAACATTTTCTTGGAGCAACTTCAAAAACTTGCACTTCCCTCTTACAATTTTCAATCTTTTTAAAAATCCCACATATCTTAGAAACAGAAGCTTCAAGTTTTGCATCGCAAAAAATGTGATTGCCTTTTAGCCATTGAGAAATAGATTTTAAAAGAGAAAATTCAAGAGAAGTGAATTTTGGTGTGAGTGAATTGTTTGAAATTGATGGTAATTTATAGAGGTAAAAAGTGAATTTTGAATTTTAAAAAACTACCCGTCGGAGTTTGTAGCAAAAACGCCAGCGTCATATGTTAAAGCGCCGCGTTGAAGCTTTGAACTCTAGCGCTTGTCCTACCAACGCCGGTGCTTTAACTACAAACTCCAGCGTTTGTCTCTCGGTCGTGCGCTTAGTTATCTAACGCCCAGTGCTTTACCATAGTGGAAAAACCAGTTTGGCCATCCACCTGGCTCAATAAATATATGGGTTTGTTCATTCCCATAGAAATTCCCCTTGGTTAACTTATCTGTCGGACCATTACATTCTCTGACAATATGATTACATACTCATCTTGAAAAATTACTCAAGTAAAATAAAACGTCTTTTATAATATTCATATTTTTCCAAGATACACATGGATTTTTTCCATTAATTGCATTGGCTACGTTACCTGAATCAACTTCAATAAAGAGATGCTCTATTTGAATCTCTAGAGTCCATCGAACTCCTTCCAAGATAATAGGCATTCTCCTTCTTCATGGTTTAGAACTCCATGCCTGGCCTCTTGATGCTCCCCTGCAAAATTCCTCGTAAAAAGTTGACTTTTATGTTTATTAAAGTCATTCTCAAATGATATTACTAAACTGAATTGTGACTTTTCAACTTTCAAAGTCGAAAAGTAACTTCTGAATATACACACAAACACAAACACCCTATTAGTGTCATTATGGTCTTCGTAATGACATTTTTCATATGTCAGTTTTATATGCTTACTGCTCAGTTAGAATACCTTTGGGAAAGAAATTGATCGCGCACATCATTTTCTTAATTACAAAAATCGATCAAATTCAGTTTGTTTTAAATTTTATGAATGCATCATCTAATTAATCACAAAAATAGCCACTAAAGAACAAAAAAGCATATGAAAATGAACAAACTTAATTACAATCATAAACCCCCGAAAATGATAACTCGCTGATTACTTAACAAAGAATCTAAAGATTAAGCAAAAGGATGGAGTTTCCCACTGAAACCAAAAAAACCAATTAAATCTCGTTTATACGGTAAAAAACATCGTCGTTTATTTCCTTCTTTCGTCGTTTTATTTCTCAAGTATGCCGCCGGAAACATTTCATTTCCGGCAGTTGTACTAGTTATAGTATCACTTACTTTCTTCGCCGAGAATTTCCTACCCATCGGTTCTGTATCTTCTTTGGTACTTTGCAATGGCTCGGCATGATTATCTAAGTAGTTGTACGTCTTATTAGGAGTACTATTACTTCGATGAATCAAATCTCTAAGCCTAAAACTTTTAGGCCAATTACTATTTCCAATGGACTTACTCTTCTTATCAGGTCGATGGTAGGTATGATCTGGGGATGTCGTAAAATTTTTGGTTTCCAAATGCAGTGTAGGAGTGAAATAAGGCACATTCATTATGTATGCGAAGCAAAGGTCATGCAATATAAGCGAAGATCATCACACATAGTAAAATGAAGATGATGTAATTGATGATGTCAGCATAATCACGAGTAAAATATGAAGATCTATGCGAAGTGTAGAGTGTGCGAATCTGAGTGAATGTACATGAGTGATTGTAACGCACAGTGATTCCCAAAATAAAGGATCTATTAGCTGTCATCCACTATGTAAGTATCCTATATAAAGGGAAGGGCTGTCATGTAATGAGGGATCTCTGAGTGTGTGTTAGACAAGAAATTAAGAGAGAAAAAGTTTATTTGGAGAGCAAGTAAAACCTTTGTATTATCTTGTATCCAATTTAATATTTCAATAAATAAACGAATGATCTTCACCATGATTTCTTAGTATATTGTTCATATTCTTATACAAGTGTGGTTGTAGAATTTCCTGCAACTACATCTGGCGCTAGAAACAGGGATTGTGATAAATCCTGTTGGTTGGTTTATAGAATCTTGGAAACTTAGATCTGGAAATTTTGGAGAAGACAAATATGAAAAGTGAAGAATCTATAAAGAAAGCAAGAATCATGATGATACGAGAAAGGGGAAGGAGTATACAGTGTAATTCTATAACAAAAACATCAATCTCCGATGCGGATTTTCAAGCAGGAATAACAGGAAGAATACACAAATGAGATTACAACGGAAAGAAGGTGACAACAGTAGAAAAGGAATCCCCATTAAAGGAATGGTAGAAGACGCAGATAACGTTTGCAACAGATGAAATTCCGGAAGAAAATTTAAAACGAACAGATCCGTTAGTAATCACAGTAACGGCTGAGCGAAGCAATAATGATGAAAAGACGAAAGAATCAGAAGAATGGGCGATTAATAGAACGTTGGTGGATACAGGAAGTGCTGTTGATATCTTATTTTATCGTGCGTTCAAAGCCATGGTATATAAATATGCAGATATGATATATCCAACTTACAATATACATGGATTTAATAAAACCATGACAAAACCAAAAGGTGAGATAACGATGCGAATATTGTTGGGAGAGATACAAACGAAGATAATATTATGTGTGGTTGATATAGAATCACCATACAACATGTTATTGGGGAGACCATGGGTACACGCGATAAAGGTTATAGCGTCAACATTACATCAGTGCATTAGATTCTCAATTCCAAGTGGAATAGGGGAAATTAAAGGAGATGTTACGAGTGCGAAGATCTGTCATCAAGTAGATGTAAGGAATTATGAAGGACGTGAAAAGAAGCGAAAGGATCGCTGGAGGAAAATGAAGGAATTGAAGAAGGAAGAAGAATTTCGGGTATACATGATTAGAGCGAAGGAAAGAAAAGGAATACCAAGCGAGATACCAGAGAAGGTGGGCGAGCCAGTTCAAAATATTAAGGAATCAACACCAATGGGAGAACCAAGAGGGAATTTCACTGCAGCAGAACCAACAAAAGAAATAAATGTTGGAATGGAAGAAGAACCAAAAATATTAAAAATAGGAACCACAATGGATAAAGAATAAGAAGAAAGAACAATAAATATTTTACGCAAGTATAATGACATATTCGCATGGAGAATGGAAGAGATGCCAGGAACAAATCCAAATGTCGCATGCCATAAATTGGATATTAAAAAGAATGCAAAGCCATGTAAGCAAAGAATAAGGAAGATCGCAACAACATATCGTCCTCAAATAGAAGCAGAGTTACAAAAGATGTTGGAGGCAGGGATTATATGACCGGAAAAATATCCAGAATGGATAGCAAACATGGTCGTGGTACCAAAGAAGAATAAGGGGATAAGGATTTGTATGGATTTCAGTGACTTAAATGGATAACAAACATGTCCCGAAAGACAGTTTTCCTTTGCCAGACATCCCACAGATGGTGGAATCGGCATCAGGAAATGACAGACTCTCGTTGTTGGATGGGTATAAAGGTTATAATCAAATTTCTTTAGCAGAAGAAGACCAAGGACATACTGCCTTTTTCGCACCAAGATGATTATACTGTTATACGAAAATGTCATTTGGATTGAAAAACGCGGGTGAGACATATCAGAGAAAGTGTTTGCGAAGTGGATACATACAACACTGGAAGTTTATGTGGATGATATGCTAGTTAAGAGTAAAGAAGCAGAGAATCATGTAGATAACTTGAAGGAAATATTCGAACAAATGCGAAAGTTCAATATAAAGGTAAATCCATAAAAATGTGTTTTCGGAGTGTCGTCGGGAAATTTTTTGGGATACATAGTATCAAAGGAAGGGATTGAAGTTGATCCTGAAAAGGTAAAAGCAGTGCGAGATATGCCATCTCCTGCGACAGTAAAAGATGTTCAGAAATCAAATGATTTGATTGCTTCGCTGGGGAGATTTATTTCACGTTCTTCTGATAAGTGCAAACACTTTTTCAATATATTAAAGAAAGGAACAAAATTTGAGTGGACAGAGGAGTGCGACAAAGCTCTACAACATATAAAAAATTACTTGATGAATCTATCCATTATGCAGAAAGCAAAGCCAGGAGAGGATCTGTTGCTATATTTGGCATCAACGCCGTATGCGTTAAGTGCTGTTTTGTTACGTTCAGACCAAGGAGTAGAAAAACCTATATATTATATAAGTAAAACATTCAACTCTGCAGAGAAAAACTATTCCAAGATTGAAAAATAAATTCTCGCACTCGTTTATACTTCCAGACTCATAAGATTAAGGTGTTCATAAAGGTACCAATTGAGCCTGCAATGAATAATTCAAAAAGATCAGGGAGAATTGAAAGATGGAATGCTCAAGTTGGGAATTATGAGATTAGTGATGAGGTTTTATCTTCACCTAAGTCGCAGGTTATTGCAGAATTCCTAGAAGAATTTTCATTGGAAGAAGATGAACATGTAGAAGATATGATGGATGTAGATGAAGAGCATGGGAATCTTAAAGATCTATTGACATATCATAATTCAGAAAGATGGGAAATACTAGTAGAAGGATCGTCTAATGGAGAAGGAAATGGAATTGGAATTGTATTTATCTCACCACATGAGCGCGAATGGCCTACTCATTTAGATTGGAGTTCACGTCCATAAATAATGAAACCGAGTATGAGGCAGTTGTACATGCATTAAAGTTATCTATCGAAATGGAGCTAAAATATGCGCGAGTAACTAATGATTCACAGTTAGTAATTCGTCAGATAGAAGGTAAATATAGTACAAATGAACCATCTTTGCAGAAATACATAAAGTTGGTCATGGAATTAGCAGAACGAATTCCAAAAAGAAGCTCGAGACACATAGGTAGAAAGGACAACAGATTCGCAGATGCATTGGCTTTCATACCTTCCATGTTAGTGGATCCCGTTGTGTGAGACATAAAGATACAAACACTCTTTTTACCATCTATAAAGAAAGAAGAAGAAACAGGAGCAGATGTGATGATAGTAGTAGACAAAGAAGAGGAGAAAATGAACGAAGACAAAGATTGGAGAACTGAACTTCATTTATATCTGGAAAATGGAGAGGTACCAAGAAAAATGTTAGAAGCACACAAGTTAAAAAGTCGTGCGACGAATTACGAATTAAGGAATGAAATTCTGTATAGGAGATCATTTCTTGGACCTTCGCTTAGATGTCTTACACGAAAAGAAGGAATGGAAATTCTAAAAGTATTACACTATGGGGATGCTGGGAATCATAGCGGAGGAAGATCACTCGCATACAGAGCGAAGATACAAGGATATTATTGGCCATATATGCATGAATATGCAAAACAAGTATCAAGGCGATGCGAAGAATGTCAACGCCATGGAAAAAAGATACACGCACCAGGAGCAATGTTAAACACGTCAACGAATGCATGTCCATTTGGAAAAATGGGGAATTGATATTGTTGGTCCGTTTATACCAGGTACAAGACAAAGAAGATATCTAATCGTCACAACAGATTATTTCACAAAGTGGGCAGAAGTAAAAGCAGTTCAGCATATTCGTGATAAAGATATATTCACGTTTATTTTTGAGAATATCATATGCATATTTGGGATACCCGCACAGTTAGTTTCTGATAATGGAAAGCAATTTGAAGGCGAGAATATAGAGATATTACTTAATGCATTTAAAATCCAAAGTGGGAAGTCTACCCCTCTATATCCGCAGAGTAATGGACAGGTAGAGGCAACTAACAAAACAATCGTAGATATACTGAAGAAGAAGTTGGAAGGACATAATAAAGGGTGGTGCGAACAAGTACATAATGCAGTGTGGGCATACAAAACAACGAGGAGAGAAGCAACAGGAATGTCACCTTTCTGTTTGACATATGGGGTAAAAACAGTGTTACCAACAGAGGTCATTATCCTAACAACAAAGAAAGAAGCTTGGGAGAAGAATCTAAGTGCGGATTTCATTTTAACAAAACTTGATGATCTAGAAGAAGTTAGGGAGGTCACTCTACAACATATGGAAAATTATCAAAGAAGATTAGCTCGAGAATACAACAAACGAGTTAAGATAAGAGATTTTCAGCCAGGAGAATTGGTGTTGCGAGAAATACCAATTTATCAAAAAGGAGGAGATGGGAAACTAGAAAAGAAGTGCGACGGACCATATATAATCAAAAAAATAGTTGGTAATGGAGCTTATGAGTTGAAGGATCCTGAAGGAAGAGATGTAGGGCGCAAATTAGATCGTCCTTGGAATAGATTATATTTGAAGAAGTATTATCCATAAATACTTGCGATAAGAATTGTACAGGTGAAAACGATGCACGTTATGCATAATAGCTCATATTTTGAACATGGATGTAAAATTCAATTCAATGGAAAAAAGTTTGAAGTCTTCGCATAGTACCAAGAAATTCTTTTATAAGAAAAATGCAAATGTAAGACCTCGAAGTAAGACCTTAATAGAAGGCAATAGAAATAAAAACTCTAATTAGGGAGGCTAGGCATCCGAATGCGGCGTGCAACCTAGTTCGCATAAATGCAAAAGGCAAAAAGTAAGACATATCGCACGTCACAGTCGGGGAAAACCTGATAAAGCATGACTCAAGGGAAAGCTACATCGACCTTGAAACTTGAGTCATGGAGATTTGGGGTGAGAAAAACGAAAATTCCCATCCAGGAAAGACACCTAAATCGAAAGATTGGGGTAATAAGATCTTTCCTAATGAGTGCAGAAACTTGATCATGGCGCCGAGGTACACGGTTGAGTCAAGAGTGCCCGAGGCGTCTGGAGCGTACCTTGCCACTCTTGACAAGTCCTGACTATGATGCACTCGGTCCGAAGATACCCCACTTAGGGTTCAGTCTCGTAACCATAAACCATATCGGTGGAGGGATAAGAGAATGCAAAATCAACTGGTTGTTGTATTACCGGATGGGAGGAGCCAACATTAACCCGTAGAGGTAAGATTCCTTGAAGGGGCAACCAGGGGGGAGATAAGGACGGCACCCTCCATTAGGGAGCTGAATTGTGTCAAAAGACGTAAATGTCATGAGGCTTTTTACTCACGGGAGTATTAAGGCTTGTCATATTTACGCACATAAGAAACCTGAAGAGGTAACAATACAAGAATATGATAAGGCGAGATCAATGGGTCTTTACATTTTGGTGTAATGACCACCTGCGATCTCATCGCACAGAAATAAAAGATGCATTCTGGAAAAATAAGACCTCAAGAGAAAAGTTATATATAAACTAATGATGTTTTGCAGGGAATCAAAGACTTCGAAGAAAAAATAAATTCATACACTTGTTTCTTACAAGAAATAAATAAGAGGCAAGTATCGGAATTAAAACAAAGTGATATTATCCTTCTTGATCAAGAAAAAAGTTCAAAATATGCAAAAATAAAAGAGGGGAATCGGATAGCTAATAATAATAATAATAAGAAGAAGAAGAAGAAGAAGAAGAAGAAGAATAAGGCTAAACGTTGCCAGAAGGTAAATCTTGTTCAACTAAAGGCTTTTCAGCATCAATCTTGTTGGGATTCGGGTCTTTAAATTCAGCACCAGCCTTATCAGCAGAGTCCACATTGCCAGATTTGTTCTTCTCAAGTTGATCCTCTTCATCCATATCATCTTCATGAATTTTTTCATCATCACTTATATATCTGCCTCAGGATACTCCTCGTCTTCGCTTACAATAAGTGGAGGAACAGTTACTGGAGAGCGAGAATTACTCAGAAGGATATGGTTAACAAGACTCTGAGCCTTAACATGAGCTTTGCGAATAACTTCTTTCTCAATATATCTGGCATTAATTTCCATGAAATTTTGAAGATATGTGAATCTTCTTCGCGCTCGGTCCTGTGAAGTAGTGAGAGAAACCTCCAGATTTGTATAAGATATCTCCAGGTTCGCACGATCTTTGCGAACTTTAGCTAAGTCAGACCTCAACTGGGAAATAGTAGATTGATTCGACTTTTCGGAGCCTGCAAAGAGTAATATAAGATCATAATTAAGAAACACGATTCGCATATTAGTAAAGTCTAAGGTAATAAACAAAGAAGACAAGCAAAATAAGGTAGTCAACCTTAGCTGACTACCTCCGCAGAGTTTAGAAAAGGCAAGAGTGTTATTCTTCATACTTTCCATAGCTTTATCAAAATCATCACCAATTAAACCATTGAGACGGGATCGAATCTTCTTTTCATCAACAGAGAGGGAATTATTCTTTTTCTTAAGGACATCATGAGAATGCTTCAACTGATCATACTGTTCTTGAAGTAGGTTCATCTTCACAGTCAAGTTTATCTTACTTTGGATGATTTTTTCATTCTGGGTATTTAATTCTTTAAATGATGCTTCGTGCTGAATTTCTAGCGTGCGAAAAGCTTGTTCCTGATCTTCATTTATTTTCTGAAGAATTGAATATTGATGCGAAAAACATTGCTTCTTTCTTTAGAAAGGAACGTTTCTCCATCGAAAGAATATGGTTTTCTTCTGATAAGGTTTGATATCTTAAATCAATACTATACAATAATTTAGATAAATGGGAAATTTGAGCGTTTAATATTCCAGCCTCTCGAGTAAGATGACTATTTTCATGAGTTAGATTGTTAATCTGGTCAAGCGAGTACGAATGTTGGTTATCTAATTGATTTAATTGGATCTGCAACTTCTCATTATTCGCACGGGTGTCTTCAGCAAGAAATTGAAAAGTGAATCTCTCCGCAATTCGCTTCTGGTTTAAATCTTAATAAATACATGAATAAGTTTAAAAGAAATGAATAAGCGAAGACATGCACTATAAGATGCAGTAAATAAAGAGAAAAATATCTCTAAGTTTTTGATTTTCGTTGTGCAAACCTTCATAATCAAGAATTGCAACTTGGAGTTCTCCTTTTAGTTTACTGATTTCCTTTTGTAGAAGATTGTTCTGATGCGAAAGTTCTAATTGAGAGCAGCTAGATTCAAAACGTCCTTCAGCTAAAATCATTCTACGATGGGATTCCTGAAGAAGAATTAAAATAAGGATAAGTGATAGGGATGGTACGATCAAGAAAACATATACAAGAGCCACTTACCAAGACATCTAGAGCAATATGAAAGCTTGGATCAATTTGAGACTGAATCTCGTCCCTAGTAGCTTTATCATAAGGAAACCCGCATAGCAATTTACTCAAGGCGGAGAAAATGCGAAATTGGTGAGGATCGTTAGTAGATGATTGAGCAGAATTGATGATGCCAAGTAAAGTTTGAGAAGCAAACTTTACACTATCCAAAGCTTTCTTATCAAGAGAAAGAGGTTCCAATAAAAAATAAGAAGATGAAGAAGGGGAAGCAGAAATAGAAGAAGAAGGAGTAGTAAAATTCGCAGGGTTAGGAATATCATTCTGTATGGTATCAGTGTTCGTCAAAGTTGAAATAGTTTGAACAACGTCCGAAGAAATCGCAGAGGCAGAAGCAGGAATATCCTTTATTCCTTGATCATCGCACTTTGGAGTAGAGGTATTCTTAATTTGTTCCTTGATCAGTAGTTTTATCTTCGGAAGGAAAGATTTCTTCGAAAACAACGAACAAATTCGCATCAGTAGGATGAGTATTAGCTTGAGTTGTCTTTTCTGCGAGAATAGGAGAGGAGACGTTCGCAACACCAAACTCAGGAATAACAATATTTGATTTAAGAGTTGTAGGCTTGCGAATTCTCTTAAGCTTTGGTCCTTTTCCACCACCCATCTCACAATCGGAATCCTGCGAAAACAACGCAGATAAGAAATAGAGGTAACAATATTGTTTGATAAAAATTAAGATATTTCTTACTCTTTTGTTATGCGAAGTCTTCCTCTTGAGAGACTCTTTGTCTTTGGTATTTGAAGAAGATTTAGGATTGGGAACAGTTACTTTGAAGTCATCTAAGGATGAGTTTCTTCTGCAAACAGTATGGTAATAAAGTTAATCATAAGATCAACAATTATGATCAATAATTATGATTATCAGAAGAACAAGATATTGACTTTATAATATATGCAAACCTTGAGTCGAGATCCATGAAGATGATAATAAAAGAACAACATCAACAACAACAACAACAACAGTAGCAGCAATGAATCAGAAAAGCAGTAGCAGAAAGATAAAAATCTCGAAGAAATTGGAAAGAAAAAATGAAACCAGAAAAGAAGAAGAAGCTATTTCTCTAGAATAAATCAATAAATAGGTAAAAGAGATGACCGGTTAGAAATTGGGTATATCGATAAAAAGGAGATGAATCGACACGTGCAGATAAATAGGCTGAAATTACGGAAAAATGTCGGCAAAGCAGAATTTGAAAAGTTGAACATGTGCGATACTTTAGGATGGAGATTTCTCATATCGTTCGCTCTATAAAGAGAACGAAATGAGAAGAGGCAGAATGTAGAAGTGAAATATCGCACATTCATTATGTATGCGAAGTAAAGGTCATGCAATATAAGCGAAGATCACCGCACATAGTAAAATGGAAATGTCGTATTTGATGATGTCAGCATAATCACGAGTAAAGTATGAAGATCTGTGCGAAGTGTAGAGTGTGTGAATCTGAGTGAATGTACATGAGCGATTGTAACGCACAATGATTCCGAAAATAAAGGATCTATTAGCTGTCATCCACTATGTAAGTATCCTATATAAAGGGAAGGACTGTCATGTAATGAGGGATCTCTGAGTGTGTGTTAGACAAGAAATTAAGAGAGAAAAAATTTATATGGAGAGCAAGTAAAACCTTTGTATTATCTTGTATCCAATTTAAGATTTCAATAAATAAACAAATGATCTTCACCATGATTTCTTAGTATATTATTCGTATTCTTATACAAGTGTGGTTGTAGGATTTCCTGCAATTACGTGAAGTACGATGCTAAGTCGACATCAGTTTCAAATGATGAAGATGTCGATGACGATGATAAAAGCTCTTTACAAAGAGTCTTCCTAATTGAAGCTGAGAACAAGACGAAACTTTCCTAATCTTGTTAGTACTACTACTAGTATCATCTTCTTGGCTATTTTTGGAGTTGGCAATATCTTGATTGATAATGGGGAAAATGTATTTTATCATACCATTAGAGAAGATTTGATCAGCTGTAAAATGGTAATGAACTATTAGTATCTCTAACGAAAGCAAATTTGACGCTCTCATGGCCGTCACTATCTTCTCGGTTTGCGCTTTGCTTTGTGTCATCCGAAATATGGAATTCTTCACATTCTTCTTCCTCAATGACTTTAGCTGCAGTATCTACAAAACTGATTGACGATGAATAACAGCTGAAACTAGGACAATGCATGAGTACTTCAATCTCTTGCATTCTCTTTACTAGCAAAATATCTCAAGCGATGTTTAGTTTGTCCTTGAGTTTGTTGTTGATATGAGTGACATATTTCATAGTCTTATAAGGAGCAAGGTGTTGGGGCACATCACCCTATTGAACCTTTCTGGTCATGATCTTTCTTCTATAAATAAATAGGAAAATCCGAGGAGTTGTTTTGACTTTTGACTAGGGGTGCACATACCCTACCCATACCCGCCAACCCTACCCTACCCGCCAGTTTTTTAACCGTATCCTACCCTATCCACTATTTGGCGGGTAGGGTGGCGGGTAAAAAATTTCTTAACCGCCGCTAGATGGGTAGGGTGGCGGGTAAAGCTCGAAATTACCCTACCCTACCCGCCTACCCGCCTGTTTATACTATTGATCTCTGCCGTTGGTTCTCGTTTAATCTCTGCCGTTGATCTTTCAACTATTGATCTCTGCCGTTGCTTTATATTTTCCTACAACACTAAAAACTAAAAAACTAAAAACTGGATTCAGTTTTCGTTTAGAACTTCAAATATTTATCTCTGCAGAGAAACTCTGATTTACCAGTACCTCTCACATCTCGTTTAGAACTTCAAATCTGTTATCAGATCTCGTTTAGAACCTTTTAATAGGTTGATTCAAGGTAAGATCTAACTTCAAAGTTCATTTTGTTTCATTTTTTTTTTGTGTTAAATTGATTGAAAAATCATAAGGTTTCAATGTTTCATGCATGTTGCTGGATATGAGGAATCTGAGTTTGGAAAGCTAATGAAGGGTTTAGAGAGTGGTTCTTCCTCCTAATTTGAAATCCAAACTAATTTTCAGGTGAAAATTTGAATAATTTTTTTAATAATTTGAATGGGTTTTTCTTTTATATGTTGTATTGAATCACACAACGCTGAGATTCAACAAAATTTTCACCAAAATTCTTTTCCCTCCCCTGTAACCCTAGCCGCATCTTTGCTTATAATGTTGTAACTAAACCCACACACAGAACTTCATTCCCATTCACCACCAAAAGATAATCAAACAAGAAGATAATTTTCTCTCACCAAAATCAAAATCGAAAACCCAAAACTTTTTGTTTTTAATCTACCGTAATCGAAATCCATCTCCGAATCTGATTTCTTCCCATTAAAAAACCCATTTAAGAGTTTGATTTCCCAGTCAATTTTTAACCCGATTTGGAATATGACTTCAGATGGATGCTTAGTATGTTGTAATCTGAAACCCATGAAATGTTTTGGTATTCAATCATTTACAATTTTTCAGTCAGTCAACAAAATGTTTTGTGTATTTTAGAAATTTTATATTGCTATCAGTCAGTCAACAATTTTTTTTAATAATTTGAATGGGTCTTCTTATTAATTTGATGGTGGTGGTGGTGGTTGAATCCAACTAATTGAATCACACCAATAGTTTATCTTGGTGAGTGCTTGCTATTGCTATCAGTCAGTCCTATTATTACTAGCTATAGTGATGATAGTCCCAACTATTTAATGGTGGCTTTCTTTTTTTCCACTCATATTGGTTCAACTCATTAATTCTGAACAAGACCCTAGTGGAAATTCAATCTAATTTTTGGTTTAATTTTTTCATTTAGGTGCTTATGATGGTGAAGAGGCAGCTGCACATGCATATGACTTAGCTGCATTGAAGTATTGGGGAAGAGAAACCATCCTTAATTTCCCTGTAAGTAATCAATTTCTTAACCCACCATTTCTCCTAATCTAAGACCTTTGCTAGGTGGAGGTAGGACTCAGATTAATAATCTCTAAGTCTAATTCTACTGTCTAAGTCAATACAACGCAGAATAGCACTATCATCGATACCAATAGAACCCTCTAATTCTCCAAGGGTATCTTAACCAACAGACGGATATAACTACTGTCTAATTCTAAATTTCAGTGTTGTTCTCTAGATTTCAGTGCTGTTATTAGGACCCTTTGAAGCCTGTTAACTTTTTTGCTTTCTATTCATATCACTTGTTCTTTCTAGTGAGGAAGCATGGTTGAGATTACAGAATTGATGTCAACGAGACCTCATATTCCCTCTCAAGATGCATCTCAATCCGTGCAACAAAGGGTCAGGGTTGTTATATCTCCGCCACCTCCACCTCCACCATCTTCTCAACCTGAGGTCAGGGAAAGTATGAAGCGGAACAGAACATCTTCGGTGTGGGAGCATTTCCAAAAGAGTGTTGATGAAGCTGGTATTAAATGGGGGAAATGTAACTACTGTGAAGGTGGTAAATATAGGGCTGGTGGTAAGAAGTATGGCACATCAAATTTGAACTGGCATTTGACCAAGTGTCGGAAGTATTTGGAGTCACTAGAAGCTGCGCAGTTGGACTCTCTCGGTCAGCCTAGCAATCTGGGAGATCAGCAGCAAACAGTTGGGGTTACATTCTGTCAAGATGGATGTAGGAGAGCCTTGATAAAGTTCATCATCACAGATGAACAGTCTTTCCGAATGGTTGAAGGAGAAGGATTTATAGCATTTTGTAGATATCTTGAGCCGAGGTTCAAACTTCCATCGCGGATGACCGTCTATCGTGATATCTGTGGACTGTTTTTGAGTGAAAAAGCCAATTTGGTGAACTATTTCAAGTCGAACAAGGTTAGAGTTTGTCTCACAACCGATACATGGACATCCATTCAGAACTACAACTACATGGTGGTTACTGCCCACTTCATCGATGACCACTGGAAGTTACACAAAAGAATAATACGTTTCTGTCAAATTACTAGTCATGGAGGTGAGCATATTGGAAGAGCATTGGAGAAATGTTTGATAGAGTGGGGTCTTGAGAGAGTGTTCACCATCACGCTCGATAATGCATCTGCAAATAAAAAAGCAATTGAATATGTCCAAGAGAAAGTTGTAAGTTGGGGATCGTCAATTGTAGGAGGTAAACATTTACATGTAAGGTGTGCTGCCCACGTATTAGCTTTAGTTGTTAAGGATGGGTTGAAGAAATATCATACTTCAGTGAGCAGAATCAGGTCGGTGGTTAAATACGTCACAGCCTCTCCTGCTAGAAAAAGTTACCCCTAAACTTGGTTTTGACTTTTGACTAGTACAGGTTTTTATTTTTACTGTATGAAATATTAACTTTACTTATTTTTAATAAGGGTAGTTTAGTTTGGTCATTTTCAGTGTCTATAATACATCAACGGATAACCCTCGAATTCATTCTACAATCACCAGAACCATTTCTTCATTGTAAACTCCATCTTTCCTTCCCTGATTTCATTTCTCCTTCAAAACAAGATAATCACCACCACCAATCGACAGTAGATTTAAAACCAAAACCAAATATTCAACATAAGCAAGCTTTCATTATTCCAATAAATTAACAGCAACAAACATATTATTCTTTCAGTACAGGTTTTGACTTTTGACTAGTACAGGTTTTGACTTTTGACTAGTACATGGTAAGCTTTCTATTAAAAGCTTACCATCATGAGCCAATCCGAGGAGTTGTTTTGACTTTTGACTAGTACAGGTTTTTATTTTTCATCTAGAAGTCCATGCAACTGATACAGATGTGAGCTTGACATATTTATGGTCTTGTTTTTAGTGATGCTGCTTCCATTTATTTCCAAAGAACCATAAATATGTCAAGCTTACACCTGCCTAGAAACAGACTATCCCAGTAGATGATAACAAGATTCAAAAGTGAAAATGATAGTACTTCCAATTCTAGAAGACTATAAATAGATTCAGTTGATCCAATCTCTCAAATTCATTTGACATTTATACTTTAAGACCCATTTCCTAGACCCACTCACATTTCTTCTAGAATATCCTGCTATTTTATTTCTCGCTCTGACAATTTAGTAACTCTGCCTTGAGTTTCATTGATAGTATTGCACAAAGTTGTTGTAGTAGTTGAAGAATTCATTGGATTTAGTAATTTAACGATCTGAGCCTTCTTGTTTGTATCATACTGTGCCTCTTATGGTCATAGCTCTTGGCTCGTTTAACTTGGGGAAATGACTATGGTTTCCCCTTCACAAACGTCACATATGTTGTAACCAAGGCCTTCGCAATATGGACAATTTGCTCCTTCATCTACCCATTCCAGAAACTGCACAGTGGAAGATTGAGAAACCAGAAACGTTACGGAGAATCAATAGTTAAAGTAAATTATTAGACGTAATGACGCGCGCATAAATTTTTACCTGTTCTTCAATGTTGGGTTCACCTGTCCCATCACACTCTGAAAGAAAGACATGATGGTAAGCTTTTAATAGCCATTAATCAACCCTGATAAGTATAGATTTTAATTTATAGTGAGAATTTACAGTACCTTCGCACAAAAGGCGACCTTCCCCACGACAAGTAATACACCTCATAGTACCCACTGCCATCTTGTCAGCACCATCCTTACGACCAATAAGCCGAGACGAGTCTTCCCACCGATTCTCTCCAAGAAGAAAGACTCGATTACGACGAGATGGTCCATATTCATCAGAACTACTTTCCTTTGCAGTGTTCTGCAAAAATGCAGGGGCTTCTGTCACTGTTGCATTTCCCTACGAAATAAATCACGAAGCAATGATGGAGTCAGATTAAACAGAAAAGTAGGTGAAGAAGAGAGTTGGAAATGGAAAAAACAGAATTTCTTCAACAAAGTTACTAATTTCAGTATCTACAATTTCTTTAACCCGGATAAAATGTAATTCAAAACCTACTAGAAATATGAGAGAAGCGTTGTAGAATAGAGTTGATATGCAACAAAACATTTGTTTTGGTTTTCTCAACAAATACGAGCAGTGGGTGGATGTTCTAAACAAGATAGCAACAGATGAATATTTTAAAATCTTTACAACCATGTTTACCAGAAGTTTAAGTAAAATACCACTTGAGGCATAGTAGCAGCGACTTCTTTGTTCTCCGTGGGTATTCCTGAACCAGTATCCCCCATTTCCACCTCCGAAAATAATTTTTCCAACAGTTCAGCAGTCATAACTCCATCTTCACGAGCCTCTATTGAGGCCTGCCATGCAAAAACCACATAAAAGATTCGGCGATAAGCCAAGGATATTAGTCAGAAGCAGAGTAATAAATTACCAAGTCATCATGAAATGCATTGCAGATATATTGAGTAGAAACATTAACTACTCACTTGCCAAGACTTTATAGCACGTTCAGTATCACTTCCGAAGCTAGAAAACTCGACATCTTCTTCACCGGAATAAAAGCCTAATTTTTGCAATGCATCCTGGCATGATTACACCAAAATTCATAAACGTCTCATACTTCAAAAGTTACATTACATCAAAATCTAGTTTTGTTGGTGCTTTATAGGTTTAGCCAATTCGTCAAAAGAAAAAACAGCACCAAATAGCCAGATGTTTCAGTAAGCTAAGGCAACAAACATAGTCATAGTATTTATCAAAGCAATACCAAAATCAAAATAAGCTATCACAATATAGAATATTACAGAAGTTTCACTACACTACATTATAATGGAAGATGTAACAACACACACCGAAATTTCAGCATAGACCATACTCAATATATGACCAACTCCTCACTTTAGAAATGGATGCCAAAAAGATGGCATCCTTTACCATCATTGGTGTTAGTATTCCAACTTTTCCTAATTCCCCATTTTAAGTAAGAAGAACCAAGCACCCTCCCTCATGGTGACATACATTGCTATAAGGTTGCGCATTTTACTGAAAGCTCCGCAGGTATTTGCTCATTTATAAAGCCCCCTCTACCCATCTAGATGCTTGCTAAATTCCCAATTTCGCTTGAGAGTTTAAGCTCAACATCTACACTAGTATTGATTAGTTCCAGTTACTATGAATCCACATATACACAGAAACAATGTAGGGGAAATTTATGGTTTTAGACCACTGGGTTCAGCCATTGTTCAGCATTATATCAACAAAATCACATATTATTAGATTAATTCTATAAAAAAAATTAAACTCGCCTTGAAAAATTGCCTAGATGTTGCAAACCTGCATCTCACGAACGTCTTCGCCTTCTGCACCTTTTCTTATTGTAGACCTCTTCTTCTTTATGCTCTTCTCAACAACCCTAACTTCTTTAGGCTTCAACTCAATCTCCTCATTATAATCTTGTTGTTGAATCTCAGAATGAAACTGAATTGGACTAGGACCAGAACCAATTTCAGTAATCTGATTAATTTCTCCAGGCAATAGTGCAGCAGCAGCAGAAGGTGAAATGTCAGTGAGAGTCTTATTATTATTATTATTATTATCAGAAGATGTAGATGAAGTAATGATATCTGTTGAATTTTTCAGTCTTTCTAAGTTTTGAATTCTGAATTTCAGGGAAGCTATTTCTTCAAGATAAGATTGACGTTCTAAATTCCATCTTGATTCTTCACGAACCCATCTTTTCTCTTCTCGTTGCCATCGTTGTTCTTCTCTTAACCATCTCTCTTCTTCTCTTTCCCAATCAGAAGATGAACTAGAAGATGAACATGAGAATGTACTGTGATTGTAGTAATGAAAATTTTTCTTGGATTTGCGGATTTGAAATGAATTGTAGAGTTTTGCCGGATAACTGTGAATTCCGCAAAACAGACTAGTAGTAGCGGTGGTGGTGGTGGTTGGTTGAGGTGGTGGAGGTGGGTTTAGTTGAAAGGGAAGAAGAAAGGAGGACATGATTAGTTTACTCAGAAACAGAGCAGATAGAAGGAGAACTTGTTGAATTTTTTTTGATAAAGTAGAGTGAGAGTGAGAGTTTCGGTTCACTCGTTCCAAGTTCCAAGTTCCAACTACTCAACGATTCAGTAAAACAGTGTCAACGGAAATCCGGTTACCCGGCTTTGGGACGGCCAGAGTTGTTTTCCCCAATCCGGTAGGTGCTCATTGATTGTTTTTTTAAATATCATGGAAGTCTAACTCACCGGATTGGGTATAGAAAAACTAATTTGGGTCTGATAATAAAACAAGGTTTCACCTTTTTACCACCCACATTTTTTCTATTTGCCATCGTTAGCATTGGCTGCGTCACAGCGAAGGGAAACCACTATGGGTATTTCCTAACTATAATGTGTTGGAATCTTATGGAGGGGGAACACATCTTCTCCACTCATTTGGTAAGAATATGACGAAAACTCAGTTTTTGAAGAAAAATATATTGTATTGATATTCTGTTTTCATATGATTCTCGACAAAAACGGACTATCTGTATTCAATTTTCAGTTGACTTATTTTTATTCCTAATATTTTTCTTTCAACTTTTTTATTCACTAAAATTTGTTTTCTCTTTATTATATCTTCGTATGAAAGAGAGAGGGTTCAATTTGCAGTTGATAATTTTAACTTATTATCCTTCTATCCTTCCATTAACTGACTAATTTAATCATAAAAAAAAAAACGGAAAAATCATTAAAAGAAATTTTTTTTGAAAATCATTAAAATAAAAGAAAAACCATCTCCCTTCTCCTCCTTCTTCTTCTTCTTCTTCTCATATTCGCCCATCTTGTTTTTTCTTTTTCCTTCTTCGTTTGAAACGATTAATCGTCGATTGAAAAAAATCCGATGTCGATTAAATTCATTGTTTAAAACCATGAAACCTAAGGAAAAGCTAGGTCATTCTTCGTCGAATTCACCTCCTTCTGAAGCAGAGAAACCAACTTCATCAAATGAAGATGAAACTGAAGATCAAGAAGAAATGAATGAAGGAGATGCACCCGCCACCGAGACTCCTGATATGACAACAATAAGGTATGAATTGAAAAACCCACTCTTTATTTAAGCGTTTTATTGATTATTCAGTTGGTTTCGGAAATTTTAGGTCTGAAAAAACAGTTTCTGAAAATGCTTACGGCTGGGAGTTCTTGTATTCCCAACTATAAATAGGTCTCACGGTTTGGATCTATTGTTTTCCCAGCCGTGTATATGACTTAAGGTTGGGATATCTAAGAACTCCCGGCCGTTTGTAAGTTTTACGGTTGGGATATATAAGAACTTCCAGCCGTAAAATAGTCGATGCGTACGAGATTGAGAATCCTATCCGCAACAAGTTGTTTACGACTAGGTTATTCCTAGCCGTATATTCTCCTGTGTTCGATTTTTTTCAGCGGAAGTGCCTACGTCTAGGTCTTTTCTATCCGTAATTATGTTTCCAAACCGTAAAAGTTAGTTGCCTAGCCGATTTTTTATAACGGCTAGGTTTTTCCTAGCAGTATGTGCTACTATGTTGAATATTAAACCAGTTGTGTCTTTCACGTATAGGTTTTCCTATCCGTAATCTGAGTAACCAAGCCGCAAATTACATTTCCTAGACGTTATTTGTTTTACGTGTAGGTAGATTACTAAACATCTCATCCGTAATTGTGTTTGCGTCTGGGATTGTCCATTTTTCCTAGCCGTTTTCAGTGTCACGTCTTGGTTATGTCTAGATTTCCCAGCCGTTTTTTTCTTATCTAGTTTTGGTTTTTGGTCATGTTTGCTTTTGAACAGAGAAAAGGAAAAGAAGAAGAAAAGATCACAAGAAGTAACACCTTGTAGTGACCCGACTCCGCAACCTCGTCATACAAAACCATTGGGTGCAAACGCAAGGAATGTAAGTGGAGTTGTGACTGGTGGAGAAAGTGAAGGTGGAGGAAATAGAGTTGCAGCTGGAACTGATTTAGGTGGTCAAGTTGTAGTTTCCACAGGTGGAGGAAGTGAATTTGGACTTGGTGGAGGAAGTGAAGGTGTACTTGCTGTTACTAGAGGAACTGAAGTTGGAGTTGCTGGAGGAACTGAAGGTGTACTTGTTGTTACTGGAGGAACTGAAGTTGGCACTTCTAGTGGTGCTGCTATTGATAAAGGTAAATCCAGTTGAGGAGGACAAGAAGGAAGGAAAGAAGAAGTATCCACCAAATGAAACGGCAAGACAAATCATTGATGTTATGGTGTTTTTACCTCCCAAGAAGAATGAGAGACCTTGGGGTGAGCCAAAAGATAGATCCGTCTTGTTTGGTAACCAGTCATCATGGGTTGCTAGGGCCTATGCCGCAAAGGCAATAAATCAAACTTAATATATGTTATTTTCATTTTATTATGATATTTAATTATAACAACCAACATTTTATATTCTATGTAGTTTCCCGATAAAGCGGTCCCTAAACTAAAGCACCAACAAGGAAGGTTTTGGCTGTTGGATAAAGAGCATCCAGATGTGGTATCTTTAGTAAAATCTTCAAGGTTATGGTCTGGAATCGAGGCTTTGCAGAAGACCTATGATGTTGTGACAATTTGTGATTTTAGAGAAATATTTTGGCCCGAAATCATGACTTTTCTACTCGCGTTCGGCGAAATGACTATCACTCCAGATGATGCAAAGCAAATCACCGGTCTTGCTTTGGAAGGAAAGTCCGTGTTTGAGGGTTTCAACAATTCTGTACCTTTTGATGAGCTTTATGTATTGGCAAAAGACTTCTTGGGTGGGGCAAAGATGAAGCGGAAGAAGAGTTTGAGATAGGGTATGGAGCCCCTCCTAGAACTAAAAGGGAATTCATACAACCGGGTGAACCTCGTGAAACAGTTAATATGGTAAGTAATATTAACATGGTTCGTATGAAGGAGAAGTTTGAGGATTCTGACTGTAAAACTGCTAGTGGAGTGGTGGTGATGGACGCAACAAGAGCTAGACATACAGTTATAGCTTACTTGTTGCACGCTCTTGGGACCGTCTTTTTTCCCGATTTCTCAGGAAATAAGGTAAATGCTTATTATTTGCAGTGGTTGAAGACTCTTAGTCTCGATACGGAAACAAACAAGGTACCTAGGTACTCGTGGGGCACCGCCCTCCTTGCTAGTGTAATGGAAAATCTTTGCAAAGCTTCTAGATGGAATGAAACACAAATTATGGGATGTGTTGCTCTTATCCAGGTAGCCTTTTGTTTTAATATAACAAACGTTTATTTATTTTACTTTTATATATTGGTTTGTGTGTAATATCTCATTTGTAATTCTTTCTTTTTTCCGTAGTCATGGACTTACGACCATTTTAAATGTTCGAGGCCTACTCGGGATACAAAATGAGCTCTAGAAAAACATACAGGAGGAAGATACCCCTTTGGAGGGACCAAACACAAGGCTAAAGAGGCGGAAATGGTCGAAATGAGGAAAAAGTTGGATGCTTTGACAATCGATGATGTGGATTTTGATCCATATTTGAAACTTGATGAGAATGGAGAAAATGAAGCTGGTGATAGAGTATTTTCTGATGTGGCGACCTATGTGGGATCTTTATTTCATTCAACTGAGTTCGTCATTTTAGATCCTCGTAGAACGCTTCGCCAAATCGGTATTGTCCAGAAAATTGTACCTGAATAATCTCGTTTTAAACTGAGCATAGCCAACTCCCAATTTAAGGACAAAGATATCAAATTGATCTATGAACCAGCACCGTTGATCGAGCATTGGAATGCTCGTTCCCAAGTAGTAAACCAAATGAGTATAAAAGCGCATGAAGCTTGTCATGGGACTTCCGAAGCGGATGCGAATTACATACTGAAAAGGCGGGGGTCTAACAACACCACCCAATATTCCCATTAGGAATCTGTATGGAGTAACTCTGAAATACTTTCTAGAGAATCAACTAGACGGTCAGACTCAATCTAGGTAAAAGTATCTCAAGGAGTTAATATCTCTCTCTTGTTTTGATTTACTCGAGCTAATAGAAATCAACGAGTCTTTAATCAAACACAAGGAATAACTTGGATGGTATCAAAGACAAATATCCAAGGATCAATCAATGACAATCAACAACCAAAGGTTGGATTACTCTAATTGATGATCTAACGCACAACCTGTATTATTTCAATTATAAAGATAAAACAATATAATGCGGAAATTGAAATAACACAGACACCAGAAATTTTGTTAACGAGGAAACCGCAAATGCATAAAAACCCCGGGACCTAGTCCAGATTGAACACACACTGTATTAAGCCGCTACAGACACTAGCCTACTCCAAGCTAACTTCGGACTGGACTGTATTTGAACCCCAATCGGTCTCCCACTGATCCAAGGTACAGTTGTACTCCCTACGCCTCTGATCCTAGCAGGATACTGCGCACTTGATTCCCTTAGCTGATCTCACCCACAACTAAGAGTTGTTACGACCCAAAATCGTACGCTTTAACAATAAACAAATCTGTCTCCCACAGACAAGTCTATCAAAGGATCAATCTGTCTCCCACAGATAAACCCTAAAGGTTTTTTTTTCGTCTTTTGATAATAATCAAGGTGAACAGGAACCAATTGATAATCCGGTCTTATATTCCCGAAAAACATCCTAGAGTTATCAATCACCTCACAACAATCTTAATCGTATGGTAGCGAAACAACATGTTGCAGAATTACATACAATGAGACGAAGATGTTTGTGATTACTTTTTATATCTTGCCTATCGGAGATATCAATATCAAGCCAATTAATCTGATTGTACTCGTACAATAGAAGATGCAAGATCCGATCATATAACTATGATAAAAGTAGTATCGGTCTGGCTTCACAATCCCAATGAAGTCTTTAAGTCGTTAACCTGGTTTTAGAAGAAGAAAACCAAAGGTTAAAGGAGAAACGACTCTAGCACGCAAACTAGTATCACACGTAAGGTGTGGGGATTAGTTTTGCACAATACTATATGTCTCCTTTATATCGTCATTCAAATCATGGTTTTGCCTTGGTAATAAAGCAATCAATATCCACTGTTAGATGAAAACCTGATTTAGATTCAAGATAATATTTCTCAACCGTTAGATCGAAACTTATCTTGTTATACACACTTGACAATGCACGTTTCTAGGTTTGTTAACCGTACCCAAACGTATGCACTTGTTGGTTCAACAATAGTTAACCAATTGGTTAGCATATGAGCATTTCATATCAACCATGTTCTTCTTCACCATAAGTAGTTCAAGTGACTTCAAATGAACTAGTTAGAGAGTTGTTCAATTGCAAGGAAATCTTATGTACTACACAAGACACGATTGAAGCAAAGATGATTTGATTCACTCGAATCGGTTCATGAACTTTATATCCACGGTTTGCAAATTGCATTCCTTAGTCTTTTTAAGTTCAAGTTCAGAAATCATCTTCAGATATATAACCTTCTTAAGTTCGCACACTAGGTTCGCGGACTTAAGCAACCGGGGAGAGTTTACAAACTCCAGCAGAAAATCTCGGCAAAGACTTTTCGCCGGTTCGCGGACTGGTACTCACGCAACTAGTTTGTCAACTCCAGCAGAATTTCTCGGGATGAGAAGTTTGGAAGTCCGCGGACTGAGTTCTCGGACTTGGCAAAAAGCCATTCTTCCGGTTTCTCTTGATCAACAAAGTTCGCAAACTTTGGTTCAAGGAATATGACTTATGCACATATGTGTTTCCACAACAATACTTATGTCCATCATTGGTTATGTAATCTAAACTCTCATTCCAATCATTGAAACATTCTTAGAGGACGTTATACAGTTGTTACACCATTTCTCGTCAAAGAAATTTTCAAGATGATTGAAACATATTAGGTAAAGATAAACTTGATCGAAGCGAAAAGCTTACCAACACATATTTCGAGATATAGATAGGTGAGGTATACTCGGTTCAAAATACCAAATGTGTATAATCTAAGTCTATATATAGCATATGACTTTTTATCTCAAAAAGTAGGAGATAGAGTAGATAGATTTTTGAGTGACAGATAAGTTCAAGTCTTCACATACCTTTTTGTCGAGAAGTTCCACCGGTTCCTTGAGTAGTTCTTATTCTTGTATGATGAATCGCCATGAAGTCCTCGAGCTCAACTACACTTTCTATCCTAGTCCGAGACTTAGCTATAATAGACTAGAAATCAAGACTTATAGTTTTGATCACTAAAATTTACAAACATGCTTGAGATAGCAACGCATGCGAGTTCGACCGAGCAATGCTCTAACAATCTCCCCCTTTGTCAATTTTAGTGACAAAACTATCAATAAATATGGAATACAAAAAAAATATAAAGAAACTTTAGTATCTCCTATTCCACATGTCTAATCTTCAATATTCCTCTAAATCTCCGTCACTTCCAAGTACTCCAATGATCCCAAAGGTTGTAAGTTTAGCATCACCGTTGTTGAAGATCCGTAGATATAACAATGAGAAAGCATCGGTCTCGTTCATTGTTATACAGTGTCATAATATTATTACACAGTGTCAAAGTCCAATTGTATCACAACTTCAACAATAATACTATGGTGATATGTATCACTCCCCCTTAGTCAATACTCCATCTCACATGGAAACCACTCCCCCTTACACAATGATCCGAAAACCATACGTATTTGTAGTGTGAACTACATATTAATTCTCCCCATTTTTGTCAATAAAATTGGCAAAGGTACAAGAACGGGATCATAATGAAATTTCCGAAAGAGACATTTCATGACTAAAAGAAAAAAGTACATACCAACTAATTTAGATGCAATCATAAATCCGAAGCTAAATGCATTCATCAAGGAGTTTAAAGATACAAGATAAATCCTCTAAAATTCCACAGCCGCATACCCCTCAAGATATGACCATTAAGCACAAGTTCAAAATAACTCTTCCGCATTAGATGTCATTCCCGAAAGAACAACAAGAGTGACCTTAATTTCAAAGGAAAAGAAGGATTTTTATTGGACACCAAAAACCATGAGAATGATTTCCTATATCCAAAAACTCAAGCAAATTAATCACAAGTTAACCCATGATTAATTTAATCGGAATACACAATCAAATTAAACACAAAAAGTGATCAATTCAATTGATTGTGCTCAACATAAAATAACTTACGGATGTACGACTAAGTTAACCATAAGACAATGATTAGCTTAACTATTCATATACTCAACACAAGAGGAATCTTATAGAGTATGAAAACACTCAACTAGATTAATTACAATAGAGCCCATAATTAATCTAATTGGAATAACAACCAAACTAATTACAAAAGTAATCAATTTAATTGTCATTTGTTTTGCTCGACATAAAAAGACTTATGAAGCAATAACTAAATAACCAAACAAGATGATTAATTTAGTTCAAGAATGCTCAACATAAAGTATCTTATGGAACAACCAACAAAGCTAATAAAAAATTAATCAACTTGGTTGTATCGTGCTCAACATTAGATACATTACAGAGCCTCACGGTATTACATAGAATATGGATCAGGGATGATCAATACTGCGGAATACACAAGGATTCATTCTATCTTCCCATCACTATTTGCATAACGATATTAATAGACATAATCCTTGGAAACAAAATATTTTAACCTATCTTCCATGAAATAAATTGACAATATAGGCTTAACTTTTGTATTTGTCAAAAGTCCATTCATTCCTTTACCAGTACGTGAATACCGACCACGAACGACTTTACTTTTGACAAAGTATGGGACAATCAAGGTTCACGGACGCAAACACACATATCCCATAACAAATTGCAATATCACAAAATCATAAAGATTAATACTGCAATAACATCTTTTTAATATTATAGAAAATAAACCTAAATCTAAAAAACAAAAGATGAAAATAATAACTATGTGTAGTCGCAATCATTGCTATTCAAAGCACTAGTTATTATTCCAACTAAACCAAAAAGAAGACATACTAGGCAACAAATAAAACAAGCTAAAGGAAAACAGACTCCAGTGTTATTCTGAACACGAACTAAGATCATATGGACGGTTCAGAATCCTCATGAGACAACTGGTCTTTGAGCTTGTGATTGACAGCATCCATTGCATCATCAGAGAGGTGATTCTCTTTAAGAAAATCATTGATGTGAGATTTTATGATACCAAGGTCAAATGTAACGTTTTCCAACTCAGTTTTCAACGCATCAACACTTTTCAGAGTAGCAATGAGCTGTTGTTTTTCTTCCCCAAAGTACTTAAGAAAGTCATGAACAACTTCAGCAGAAATCATATCATCCTTTTCAGCATCCTCATGAACATAGGAAAAATAACATGAAGCATTAGGATGATCTTCATCCACAAGGGTTCTTTTCTTCTTGGACTCAACAACACCTTTATCAAGGAATCCTCTTGCAAAACCACCATAGCAATATGAAGAAGGAGACATTCTTGACAACCCAGAAACCAACCTAGAGTATGTGTACGTGACTTTTGCAACTCAATAGGTTGATATTTAAGGGTCTCTTAGGGAAGGGATTCTATGGTTTTCTTAAACAGTTGACTCGTCCCAGAACACGGATATCCGTTCGAGTACAACATGACCCCCAAAAATAAAGCCCAAAAGGGACTTTTGCAACAAAAGACTCAAAAAATTCCATAACTCGGGAAGGTAATTTTGAGCATAGATGAAGCAAGAAACAAGATTCAGAAGAAGACTTCCTAATGACACTTTACAAACAATACTTTAAACACAGTGAGTCTGCAATCAAAAAGCTTAGCTATGGACGATAAGAAGATAGCTCAACTTAACAGACGCAAATGCCAAAAGTATACCTGAAAATTAACACATCTTACTCAACAGGGTTTTTATGAGTAAGATTTTCAACCCTTGTGATTGATTATCACAAGTATGAGCCACAAACTCATCAAGAGATTTGTGTTTATGGTCAAGTCTCTTTTTCCTTCTGAATCTAGAGAGGGACTTCTTTTTATGTGAGAAATTATCATAAAACTTACTGTCATCAAAATACGAGACATAGTTTGAGTTCTTTCCAGAAGAATTTTGGTTTGAGGAGGAGGGCAACCTGTTGACGAATTCCTTATACCCTTCAATTATCCTTTTCAGATTATCTCTCATTTCATCAATTTTTCTTCTTTCTTCTGAACTTCCTTTCTCAACAGGAGCAGCGTTATTTCCAGAGACCACCACACGATCTTTCTTTAGACGATGTTTATTAAGACGTCTGTTTTGTTCTTGAGTGTTCGAGGAACTCATTGAACTGACTTTCCTGGTAACATACACAGGGTAGGTACAAAAACCAATTGGTTTAATCATGCGAATGTCAGTTACACCTTTAAGAATTAAATCTAAGGTGTGTTGAAGTTTAACCAAGGAGTTTTTCTTCAACCTAGAGGTTCCCTTTCGTTTAACAGAACTCTTTGTCTCACAGACAAGGCATACTTTCTGATCATCAGAATGATTAGATAGTACAGTCTTAATATCATTGTTAGAATATTTCTTCCCTTCATTTAATGTGCAACATCCTTGAGTGTTGGTGACTTCAGGCACATCCGTTTTTACTTCTGAGCATGAACCATCTTTAGTTGTCTAAGAAGTACTTGGAATATTAGATTGCTTTGAGCATTCTTGAATAGAGAGCGTACTCAAGCGATGATCAATTTCCAAGGCATCTCTTCTGAGACTAGCTTCAAAAGACGTACACGAAGAATGAACTTCAGAATTACCTTTGGTTTTTCAATCTCTTATTACAACAAGTATAACATTGACATGGTGCTTCAACCGATTGAATCTATCAGCTTGAATTCTAACAAGATTTAGAATCAATTCAATCTCTTCAGCTGAATCCCGTTCATTTATGGAGAGGCTCACATTTGAAGGGTGATTGGAAGTACACATGTTAGTGTTAGTCTGTCTCGTCAATACAGAAGGTTTATCTATATTCGAGATTGTAGAAACCTTCTCTTTACTAGAGTTAGACGAGATAAAACTTTCGTTTTTGGTAAAGCGTTTATCAGAGATAGTACTCTTGTCCATAGAGTCAGATCGCTACAAACACAGACTTGTAAGGTCTTAAATGTGTTTGTCTGCTCTGATACCAAATGAAAAAGAGGGGATCTAAAACACCACCCAATATTTCGCTTAGCAATCTGTATGGACTAACTACGAAATACTTTCTAGAGAATCAACTAGACAGTCAGACTCAATCTAGGTAAAAGTATCTCAAGGATTTAATATCTCTCTCTTGTTTTGATTTACCCGAGCTAATAGAAATCAACGAGTCTTTAATCAAACACAAGGAATAACTTGGATGGTACCAAAGACCAATATCCAAGGATCAATCAATGACAATCAACAACCAAAGTTTGGATTATTCTAATTGATGATCTAAACGCACAACCTGTATTATTTCAATTATAAAGATAAAACAATATAATGCGGAAATTGAAATAATACAGACACCAGAAATTTTGTTAACGAGGAAACCGTAAATGCAGAAAAACCCCGGAACCTAGTCCAGATTGAACACACACTGTATTAAGCCGCTACAGACACTAGACTACTCCAAGCTAGAGTCGATCTCCATTAACCTTTTATTTTCTTCTCTAAAATCAGGTTAACGACTTAAAGACTTCATTGGGATTGTGAAGCCAGATCGATACTACTTTATCGTGGTTGTGTGATCTGATCTTGCATCTTCTATCGTACGAGTACAATCGATTGATTGGCTTGAGATCGTGCGAGTTCTCCGATAGGAAAGATAAAGAAGTCATAAAAATCTTCGTCTCACTGTTTGTGATTCCTCGACAATCCGCTTGTGTAGTCAGGAAGGACTGTAGAGAGGTGATTGATTAATCTAGGCTGTTCTTCGGGAATATAAGACCGGATTATCAATTGGTTCCTTTTCACCTTGATTTCATATCAAAAGACTGAACAAAACCTAGGGTTATGTATAAATACGAGAATTTCTGCTGGAGTTTGTAAACTCCATCCGGGAACCCAGTCCGCAAAGTTGAGTAGGTTATGTATAAATACGATGTTTAGTGAACTTATCTTTATAAACTAAGGAATGCAATTGCAAACCGTGGCTATGGAGTTCATGAACCGATTCATGTGAATCAAATCGGGTTTTCTTCAATTGTGTCTTGTGTAGTACGTGTGATTTCCTTGCAATTGAACAACTCTCTAACTAGTTCATTTGAGTCATTTGAACTAGTTATGGTGAAGAATAATATGGTTGATATGAAAGTGATCATATGGCTAACCATTTGGTTAACTATTGTTGAACCAACTAATGTACAAGTTTGGGTACGGTTACACAAGCCCAGGAACGTGCATTTCATTTGTGTATAACAAGCTATGTTTTCGATCTAACGGTTGATAAATATTAGCTTGAATCTAACAGGTTTTCATCTAACGGTGAATATTGAATGCTTTGTTACTAAGCTAACATTGATTGCAAACCCTGATTTGAAAGACTATATAAGGGAGAATTATAGCAACTGGGAAAACTAATCCCCATACATTCTGTGTGATACTAGTTTTGCTAAGCTAGAGTGGATTCTCCTTTAGCCTTTAATTTCTTCTTCTAAACCAGGTTAACGACTTAAAGACTTCATTGGGATTGTGAATCCAGACCGATACTATTTTTCTTGTAGTTGTGTGATCTGATCTTGTTGTTTCTATCGTACGAGTACAATTGTAATAATTGGCTTGAGATTTCTATCTCCGATAGGCAAGATAAAAAGTAATCACAAACATCTTCGTCTCATCGTTTGTGATTCCACAATATCTTTTTTCGCTGCGTCGATTAAGACTATTGTGAGATGATTGATAATACTAGGCTGTTTTTCGGGAATATAAGACCGGTTTATCAATTAGTTCCTGTGTCACCTTGATTTATCAAAAGACGAAACAAAACTCATAGGTATATTCATGGGAGATGGATTTATCTATTATCATATACTTTTCAGTGTGATACAGATTTGTTTATTAAAGTCTTCGACTTTGGGTCGTAACAACTCTTAGTTATGGGTGAGATCAGCTATGGGAATCAAGTACATAGTATCATGCTGGGATCAGAGACGTAGGAGCATAACTGTACCTTGGATCAGTGTGATATTGGTTTGGGTTCAACTACAGTCCATACCGAAGTTAGTTTGGAGTAGGATAGTGTTTGTAGCGGCTTAATACAGTGTGTGTTCAATCTGGACTAGCTCCCGGGGTTTTTGTGCATTTGCGGTTTCCTCGTTAACAAAATTTCTGGTGTCTGTGTTATTTCTTTTCCACATTATATTTGTGTATATAATTGAAATAATACAGGTTGTGCGTTATTCAATCAATTAGAATATCCGACCTTTTGGTTGTTGATTTAAATTGATTGACACTTGGATATTGGTCTTTGGTACCATCCAAGTTTATCTCTCTTGTATTTAAATTGAGACTCGCAGTTTGCTTGAGTAAGATTTAAATCGAGAGATAGAGATAAAAACTCTTTGATATACTTTTTGTCTAGATTGAGTCTGACCGTCTAGTTGATTCTCTAGAAAGTATATTGGAGTTTGTCCATACAGATTGCTAAGTGAAATATTGGGTGTGGTTGTTAGACCCCCGCCTTTTCAATTGGTATCATAGCAGGAAAACACGTTTAAGACCTGATAAGTCTGTGTTTGTGGCAATTTGAGTCTGAGGACAAAGTCTCCCTTACGCATACCCAGATGTCTCCTGAAGCTTTCGATTACGCAAAGTATCTTGGAAACACCTCAAAGGGTTATTCCTTAGTTGATTCTTCCGAATCCCGAGGTAGAAAGATTGTTCCATCTGATGTTGACATGTCTTCTTCTCATGAGGCATGTGACACTCTAGCAAAGGCTGAAAAGGATCTCACCACAATCTCAAAAAACTCTGCTGAAACTATTCATTTTCATAATCATGATCAGCTTATTGATGAATTTTAAAAGTCTCTTGATCGAGAACATGATCTCTATAGCATCATTGAGTCCTTCTCTAAGAATATTGAAAAACTTCTCCAAGAAACTACTCTACAGCGCGAAAAGATTAGTGTTCTTGAGGATATTGTTATGAAAGACTCAATTAGAGAAAAACGTTTGATCGAGACGCACTCATCAAATCTTAACAGACTTTGTGTCGAAAAAGAGAAACTAAGTGCATCTCTTATTCTGGCCCATGAACAGTGCAGATCCTTGGAAAAGGAAAACTTTGTCTTAAGGGGAAATTCATGTGTACAAACTAATTCTCATGAATTACAGTACATGACAAAATGTTCTCCATAAGAAGATTATGTCAAGGAAAGTTTACATAACTTACAATCTTCTCATATGGCTATGAAGTTAAAACAGGTGCCAATTATTGTTTCTCCTCCACGGACCTGTACTTTATGTGGGAAAAAAATCACTATGCTATCCATTGTTTTGGAAGAAGGAAACAAAATTTCAAACTTCATAATTTGCTTCTTTCCACTGTCAATGGAATAAATAGTAAGTCGACTACTGCAGTGAATCGCATGCCTACAAAAAATAAGAAATATTATGAAAATGATCTCTATTATAGAAATCATCACAGGGAACAAGTTCATCTCAATGGCATAAACTCTTGTGCCATTAATGAACACATTCCTTGTGTTTATAAGAATAAGTCTGGAAAATCTAAGTCTAGAAAATGGATCCCTATCTATTCAGATCCTCTTGTGCCAATAGCAAAAGGACCTAGATTTAGTCCTCGGAGAAATCCTTCTGACAGATATGTTTCTCAAGTTGTGTCTTTTTCTTCTGGGATGAATGTCAACCGAAGAAAGACGAAGAACACAAGGATCAAGCTGTCAGATGACATGTACAACTCAATTCTCAATGATCATAGTGGGATTAATTCTCACTCTACCACCTGATTCCAGGTATTCTTTTCCTTGTTCCTAACTTGAGAGGTGCAAGGACAATAATTGAGAATTACTCAAGTATGTTGTGTATCTTTTCAGTTTAAGTGTTTTTCCTTTTTGTGTGCTGACGGTCCACAAACGTTCGCGTCCTCCTCTTATGAGTTCATAGGGTTTCCGAAACAAGAGTTTTCTTCTCCTGTTTACACACATATATATTTCTATATATTGTGTTTTTCCATCCCTAACAAAAATTATATGGAGAACTCTGCAAAATCTCAAGAGATTGTGCATCTTGATATGGAGGAAGATGTTCAATGACGTGAGTCAATTCAAGAGCTGGTTCTAAAGAAGATGCTTGGAATAAAGGGTCATAACTCCTGGATTGATGATTTCGTCAAGGATTTAACCCGTTTTCAGAACGATTCAAAGGTCGAGTTTGCAAACCTTTAACTGCAAATAAACCAACTATTGGATGGTCAGGCCAGAATCCTTGCTAATCAGAATCTTCTGATATGGAATCAAAAGAAGCTCATCATGGATTGCGTCAATTCTAGACAGCTTGCTCGAGATGTTGATCGTAAATTTGGTGTTCTTACTCACGAACATGGTGTATCTACGGTCAAGAAGGTAAAGGAAATCAGTGACACCTTCTTTGATGGATTCATTGAAAGATATGAGATCCTCAGTGAACTCTGATTTTCTTTTTATTTGCCTAGTAAATCTTCTATTTTTCTTGTTTTGCTTAGAAGAATAACTAGAGTTTGGAATAGCTATTATTGTGATTACACGTAGCTAAATCCAACGTTTTCATCTTCATGTTTTTAGATTTATTGGTTTAAATTATAAATTTGTTTGGAAGATGATTTTTGCAGTATTAATCTTTATGGTTTCATATATTGCAATATTGTTATCGGATATGTGTGTTTACGCTCGTGAACTTGATTGTCCATATTTTGTCAAAAGTAAAGTCGTTACTGAGTTGATATGTATGTATTGATGAAAGAATGAATTGACTTTTGACAAATACAAAAGTTAAGCATATTATGTCAATTTTTGATGGAATATAGGTTAAAATCTTTTGTGTTCAAGGATTATGTCTTTTGGATGTCATTGTGCAAATGGTGATGGAAAATAGAATGAGTCCTTGATTATTCCACGGTATTAGGTCGATCTCCGATCCAAAATTTGTGTACATACTGTGTCGTTCCATAAGGTGTCTTCAGGGACGTTCCTGAAAATAATTTGCCCCGAAGTTAACAATTTTTTTCCCCCTATACAGGCTAGGATTTTTTCTTGTTAGAATGTCACTAGTATTTGAGGCGGTCGAAGGCCGCGGAGAATTTTTTTGAACGAATGGCATAGTTAGTTTGTAATTTTGATTTACAAATAGAATACTACCATAAAAATGGACAACTAAAGTTAAAATGAAAAAAATCAATTATCAAAAGTGATGATGAAGAAAATGTGCATAGTTGATGGAATAAAATTAAAGTTATAAAAAAATATTCTTTTCTTTTTAAATAAAAATCTATTAAATTTGGTCGTGGTTATTAGTAAACTAGCATATGGTGGTCGGAAATGGGAAGAAAAAGTAAGATGCATGACTGGGGAAGAGAGTAAAAGAGATGGAGAAAAAACCAAAATAGTTTCTATTATAGTTAAACTATTTACATAAGTCATTTCTAGCCCTTCAAATTTATATAAGTGATAATTTAGTCCATCTGTTCTTTTATTTAACGAAACCCCCCCCATCAGAAATGGGTTATTTGTTGCCCCCAGACCCGTGTTGCCTGCAAGTGGGGCTTTCCCAGCTTGCCTATCAGGACCGCCCCTTGGTGTCTTATGTTGAGCTCTATCGACTGAGTCATTGTTTTGGCATAGTTGTTGTTCCATGAGATACTCTGTGTCGAGCATTACCAATTAAATTGATTATTTTTGTGATTAATTTGGTTGTGTATTTCGATTAGATTAATTATGGGTTTTCTTGTGATTAATCTAATTGAGTTTTTTTTTAAAGTCTCCATAAATTTACTTGTGTTGAGCATTTCCGATTAAGTTAATCATGGGTTCTCTTATGATTAATTTAATACTTTGGATTCAAATTCATACTTGTATGTGATTTGTTATGTCCAAATAAATCCTTCTTTTCTTTTTGAAATTAAGGTCGCTCTTGTTGTTCTTTCGGGAATGACATTTTATGGGGGAGAGTTCTTTTGAACTTGTCCTTAATTGCCAAATCTTTATGGGGAGTGCGGCTGTGGAATACTATAAGGGTTATCTTGTATCTTTAAACTCCTTGATGAATGCATTTAGGTTCGGCTTTATGATTGCATCTAAATAAGATGATATATGCTTTCTTATGGTCATGAAATGTCTCTTTTGGAAATTTCATTAGAATCCCGTATTTGTACCTTTGCCAATTTTATTGACAAAAAGGGGAAGAATTGATTTGTAGTTCACCCTACAAATACATATGGTTTTCGGATCATTATGTAAGGGGAAATGGTTTCCCCAGAAGTATTGATCATTCTTATCTACGTAATTGATATTCTATAATAACCGTTTCTCCTTCACAATATGCATCCTAAATTAAATCTGCAAATGGTTATGTCAAACCTTAAAACAGTACACTAACAAATCAAAGCACGTGCCGTTATGGCACGGGTCATATCCTAGTTAGAGATATGCTAGTCATCATTCCATGGATTGAGAAAAAGGCTTCCGAATCGCTATTCATATGTTCTTAATTTATCCATAATGCACATTAATACTAATTTATTTATGAAATGCACCTCGTGCATAAAAACTCAATTGTTTCTCTGAGAACTTATTCAATAAAAAACAAAAACTCAATATTAACGTAATAATGGATGCATCATTGCTCTCATTTATACATATCCAACCCTTGTCATAAATCTGCCTTAACGTCTCTTCTAAAATGGAAAAAGAGCATC